>NC_052055.2:82882454-83219954 GCF_903992535.2 Arvicola amphibius
AAGAAGCAATTCAAAGACTAATCTTAGCCTAGAAAATCTGAAAAGAACTTACGTAATGTTGAATTTAAAATGAATAAAAAAAAAAAAACAAAGAATCATTAGGCTGAAGAGATAGTTAAGAGCACTTGTAGCTCTTGTAGAGGATCAGAGCTCAGTGTCCAGGGGCACCCACATATGGCGGCTTAAAACCACCTGTAACTCCAGTCCCAGGCATCCAATGCCATCTTCTAGCTTCCATGGATACCTATACAGACATGAACATAAATGCACACACACACACACACACACACACACACACACACACACATGCAAACACTGTGGCCAACCTTATTCTATCAGCATATAATGCACATTTCTCTCTGCAAGTTTATTTTTACAGACAGCCTTAATTTCTCTCATTGATTTTGAATAATATAATTCAAGTCAGTTCAAGTCAGATATTTAAAAACATAAATTCTTAAGCAATTTTTAAATAATGTTTAAAACATTATTTTCTATTCAACAAGCATACCCCATTAAAACCATGGATTATGGCTAATACGGATAACTATCAAAGCATTTTCATTTTCAGTGTCTTCCACTCAGTATGAAATTTTCATCTTAGTTCATATGAAAGCATCTTTTATCTTTTACAAAGAGCCACGTATATTTCTGCATTTATAAAGAAACCGAGGAAGCTAAAATCTTTTGAAAGTGAAAATAAAGTCCAAAGTCTTTACTTAGTTAAGTCGGTAGAATCAAGGCAGCTTACAACTTCAATGAAGATGCACACACTATTGCTTGTGCATGATGCACATATCTGACGGCACGAATTTTTGTTTAACAGAAAATCCCAGGTACAAATAATACACGCATACAAGCTATAGATGTATTCTGTCAGTATTTTACTTTAAATTATTCTTACTTTGTTCCTCTTTTGGAAGAGTTGGTGGTCACAATGGTGGTATCCAGAAAGGGAATGTTCTTTCATTTTTTTGGGGGGGGGGGACTGCAGTTACATTTTTTTTCTCTCAAGTTCCATGAGAATAGGCACACTATCAACAATCTGCCAGGTTCTCACAGCGGCACATGCCAAATGATGGAAATGGTGCTCCAATTCAGCAAATGGGGACCTATTTCCTTGTAATAGAGGGACCATCAGAGAACCACTGATTTCCGTCATGACATTGCAGTTAGAGATGGTGGAACCATGAAACTGATTAATTTTTTGCTAGACAGAAAAAGATAAAGGTAAGATCAGGAGCCTCCACTCCTGCTTGAGTTATGAGGATTTTTTTCCAGGCAGTTTTTTTCTGTAGCTTTGGAGCCTATCCTGGAACTAGCTCTTGTAGACCATGCTGGCCTTGAACTCATAGAGATTCGCCTTCTGGGATTCAAGGTGTGTACCACCACCACCTGGTTTGAGTTGTGCAGATTGATAAAAAGCTTTGTCTCCTATGTTGTCGACACATTAGAACATATTTAGAGTTGTTATGCAACTAAGAACATATTTTTATTTCAATTAAAATAAAACTATTGTAACATTTAATTTTCATATAACATAGAATGCAGGGAAGATCAGGGTCAAGATTTGTTTACATTGTTAGATCTATGAAGCATAGATATCTTTGTAAGCATGTTACCTTTGTAAGAGGTTTTCTTCCTTAAAAATGTGTTTACATATTCATAGCAAGTTTATTTTCATTCATTTCTTTCCAAGCCTATGGTGTTTTAGAAAATTCTGATACATATATATACATATATATATATATGTATATATATCTTAGAAACATTAAAAATTTTAACTATAATTTCACAAGGGAGAATATAATATGAATCTACTTTTTTCTTTACACATATCATACTTAATTGCAGAATAATAAAAATGCAGAATCAGTAATCCCTGCATGCCCTCTTGAAGAGCTTGTAGTGTTTAACATGTACAGGAGACCTAAGTCTGGGTCTATAGCATTCAGCTGTTAAAAGTTATTGGAGTCCTTCAGAGAGTGAAATTGATAGATTGGAGGTTTCTTAAAGATGTGAAAAACTCTACTTTTTAAGTTCAGAGACCTTACTATTTATAAAGAGAGGCACTTAGAACAGAAAAAGAAAGAATTATGATAAACCAAATCAGCATGTGCAGTACAGGGCATAAAACACGGAGTACTTGCAGCTTTTCTGTTTCAGCTGAACTCTTTCAATTGGAAATCAACTCAAGAGACTTTTAGAATATGGCAATTCAAAACACACTAAGTAATCTTTTTTTTTTTTTTTTTTTTTTTTTTTTTTTTTTTTTTTTAGAGCCTGTCCTGGAACTAGCTCTTGTAGACCAGGCTGGCCTCGAACTCACCTTAATCTGAAATATAGCCAAACGATGGCAAAATGAAAGGCATACACTTAGAGTAATACATAAAAAACATAAAAATAATGTGGCACCTCCGAAATAAAGAGAAAGCTAAATTGTCCTATAAATTGTTTACTTGTTATTAACCTGTGGTACATGGGCAGAGGGTACCATTCTTACGACAATAATATGAAACTTGAATACAACAGCCCAGAATGTCTTTCAAAGTTTCGCAAGGAAATAATTTTAAAAAGACAAACGAGATTTATTGAGGTTTAGTTAGCATTTCATCCCTTGCTGAGTACAACTTTCTGATAGTCTTCATTCTGTAGCCTTAAGTTCAGGATTTGAAGCTGGCCATAGTATGGGTATGGGTATTTACATCAGGAGAATGGAGAAATATTACAAATTAGGGCCTTTTCATGATGAGTCAGTTGTTAATGGAGACTCTTTTGTTGAATGGTGTGGAGGATACTTAAGAATCCTCCAACTTAGGTTGCTTCTGCTAAAGTGGGAATAATATTGCTAATGAGGATAATAAAGGAAAATGATCCACAGATAAAGAAAGTCTCGGGTCAAAAGGAAGAGCAGAAAAGCATGCCGAAGACTGGGATAATCACTGCAATAATTTTACATAAAAAACTGATAACATTTAAAGAAACATACATTTCAAAGATTATGCCATTATATAAACAAAATGGTAACATTTCAGCAGCTCAGAATTTAAGGTACCTTCCAGGGTCTGTTGTTATTTTGTGTTTTGTTTTTTCTATTGGAGACAGGGTCCGACTATGTAACTCTGGCTCCCATGAAACTCATTATGTAGACCATGGCGGCCTTGAATTCACATAATTGCTGATGCCCCTGCTTTCTCCACGCTGATTAAATGTGTGCACCACCACGCCAGGCTCTTTTTAAATGCTAGCTTCCGTATCTGGAATTCTGCTTCTGTACCAACTTTCCATTCATAACTTGCTTCCCCACTCTCTCAGTTTTCAGCTTCTTGAAAACTTTCTCCTCTGTCATAGTAGTTCCTCTTAATGTGTGACTTTTTAATGTGTTTCTTTAGGACGCTTTCCTATCTGTGCACATTACTGTGCATGTTAACTCTCCATTTTCAGTCTTTATTACCAATTAGTTTCTTCCCACATTGTTGAAGTTAGAATTACTGAGGTTGAGAAATCTGGGAAGTCAATTTCTATAAGCAGCCTATACCCTGGAAGTCTTATTAGAAAAAAAAAATGGAATTTTATACAATTTGTTGAGTAAAGGGAACAATATTAAGTAAGATTATCTCTATGTGAGAAATTATCATTCTAGTTGGTTTCAAACAATCTATCTCACTCAATGCCCGGCAAAATGCAACAAAGTGGGTACAGGTAAGGGAGGGAGATAAAGGCAGTGCTATGGCCATTCATATGAGAGAGAATTCATTTCTGGCTACAGAAAGGCACTTTCCAGCCAAATCATTTTAGATGAACTTAATGGACAGATATCTATTGATGGAAGCAAAACATAAGAAGATGCCATTCTGGCAGAAGAATCTGGAAGTTGTTGGAAGAAAAATTCTCAATGAGCATATCATGCTTCGGCACAGCTCAGGAGCAGGGCACTGTTCATCACTTTTCCCGGACTGTGTTCGCAAGGCAGATAACATCTGTCTCCCGGATGAAAGAACATGAATCTTCTGAGTCCAGTTAAAAAAAAAAAAAAAAAGTCCCTGTACCCTAGTGCTGCAGTCCTCGCTGGTAACACAGCCCACTTTGAGCACAAGAATCATTGGGCACTTTTCATGTCCCCAGTGTGAAGTGCAGTTTGAAGAGCTGGCTTAAACAGTGCTGAGACCGTAGCTCCTGTGTCTGCAGCGAGATATGAGCCTCCCCGTGCCTCTGATCCAGTCTCTTTCAGTACAGCTTCAGTGTGCATGGGACAACAACAGGCCAGCTTAATAGTCTGCACACACGTAGGCCGAATCTCAGGTTCTTCCAATGTCTCTACACAAGTGAAGCCTAACAGGCCGGTTTTTTTTTTTTTTTTTTTGTATAGGCTGGGATGCAGGAGATATATAGGAATTATAAGAAAAGCTGCTATGGACAACTTCGTGTGTGATTGTTAGGCTGAACTGTCTTCCTTTAGCTTTAGCTGGGAAGTCTGAGCAAAAAAGCCTTAAAGACACACTTGAGATGAGGGGATCTGGTGGCGGTAGGAGATGCAGGGTTGACTTGAGTTCAGATGAGATGTTAGGACGTTTCTAGGGGACATTACCGTGGGAATTATGCTCACAATCAATTTGTGTCTTTTGGAAAAAAAACATATTTTTATTACTTTAACTTTGTGTACACATATATGCATATATATAAAATATATGTGTATCTAAAGAGTATACATTTCTACGTATTTCTGTGCATGGCTCTGTGAATATGAATTTAGGGCTGTGAACAGAACTAGGGTCCTCTGCAAGAGCATCAAGACCTCTTAGCATCTGTCTCCTCAGCCCTACATGTCGGGTCCTGAGTAGTGTCATTGGAAAGAGAGACATGGGCCTGATATGAAAACTAGGACAGAAAATGGAAGTTTTGCAATTATCTATTAGACATACTCTGGAAAGGAACATAGAGTCAAGGGTAATTCACAAATGGGCTGGCAGGGCCTGTATGTTCCTCTGAAAATTCTGCTTTGGTAGTCTAAGCCAAGAAAACCAGGCTTTGTTGACACAAAGGTATACTTCCACAGGCACTTTTACACAAAGATGCTTACCTCGATATTGTTTACTAGACTGAAACATTTGAAAGGACTTAAATAGCTACAATTTCTGAAGTGATAATCAAACTAATCCATGGTCATGAAATGACAATATTGACTAAAATTGAAGTACAACAGTCTCATGAAATGTATTTTCTCAAGATTATTTTAATGAAAGTGTTTTAAAACCATGGCATTCTGTCCATCTGATAACAATATGAAATGAAATGAAGCAAAAATCAAACTTTAAAAAGTTTCAATTGTATAAACTTTTTAAAAGCTTGAAAGAGAAATTATTATTTTGTCTTTAGAGACAGGGTTCTGGAACTCAGTATGTAGATTAGGCTCCCTTGGAAGTCACAGAGATCCAAGTGCCTTTCCCTCCTGAGTGCTGGGATTAAAGGTGTGTGCCACCACACCAAAAGGGAACAAACAAAACAAAACAAAAAGGCTTCGAAGAGAATGTAACCATTTAGTAATAGAATTATGGTTCTTTTGAATTTGGTGAATTTCAGCATCAGTGGTATTGTCATAGTCCATACAGAGTACCTTCAGAGATTAAAAATAAATAAAAGATTAATTAGTAGTTCAGTCTTTTCAACTGGAAAATATTTCTCTTAAGGAAGTCAGGACCATGAGGAGTGCGTTTACCCATTGAGACGGTGGGACAGATCTAACGGGAGACCACCAAGTCCAGTTGGAATGGGACTGATGGAACAGGGGACCAAACCGGACTCTCTGAATGTGGCTGACGGTGGAGGAGGACTGAGAAACCAAGGACAACGGCAATGAACATGAACTCTACAGCATGGACGGGCTCACTGTGAACCTTGTCAGTTTGGTTGCTCACCTTCCTGGACTTAGGGGGAGCTGGGAGGACCTTGGACTTAACATACTGAAGGGAACCCTGATGGCTCTTTGTCTTGGAGAGGGGTGGAGTGGGGGTATGGGTGGAAGGGAGGGGAGGGAAGGGGGAGGAGATGGAAATCTTTAATAAAAAAAATGAGGAAAAAAAAAGAAACATCACGTATATCTCAAGAATATTGGACTGCTGTTTAACGGCTGGGGTGTTGTTCCTATTGACCTTTTGGAGAGAGATTTCATGGGATTTGAAATGTGCAAGCTGTGTGAATAATATTCAGTCAAATAAAGTATGCATTTTTCTTTAATATTAAAAAAAAGAAACAGAAAGAAAAAAACAGGAATTCTGGAATCAAAAGTATAGGTAATGGATAAAATGTCAATAAAATAAATGAATGATTTTATTTAAAATAATGACAAATATTTATCAGTAACTGGCACAAGATTCATCTCTATACTTCTCTGAGAGCTGCATCTTCTAACTAGATTCTCTATTATATATATACATATATAATATATGTATATATAATATGATATATAATTATGTGTATATATGTATATATAGTTGATATATTTTCTATAAGTAATGTTTGGGTGGATATTTGGCATGAACTGTTTGTGTTTCCTCCATCACCTTTTGCCTAGGCCTCCTCCACCCTCATCACAAAACCCTTTCTGCAAGCTCTCCTCACTGGTTGCTTTGCTTGTTGTCCTCAGGCTGACCCCTTGGTGTCCTGGTAATTCTCATCCTCTGCCCCATTCTCTGAACCTTTCTTAGCCATCTGCCATTATTTAACCTATCCTTCTTCCCATTCCCTGTGGGTCATGCTCTCTGAAGAGCAAGGACAAAGAAAGACAATGACTTACTATCAGATTTTAAAAAATCAATGCACATGGATAATTAACCATTGTAATATCCCTCCCTTTTATCCAAATGCTTTACTTTTCTAGAAATAAATGTGCCCATCTTCATTTCCATTGCTCCAAGTTCAGCCTAGCATTCTTGTATGCTTAGCAGACTACAAACAGTCTTCTTATGCCTATCTTGTTCACTAAGTGACCTGAAAAATGTAATTTGTTACAAAAATGAATAAACAAAGCAGGCTCTTTTAATTAAAATAATTATTCATTGGCATCCAAGACCTGTAAAAAAAATAGCTCAAATGCATCTCCTATTCCAGAGAGTTCTATCTGATCAAGGACACACTTATAATTCGTGCTTCTTTATTTCCTGTCTTCTGTCTTCACTGTGTCCCAGAAACACTGGCATTCCCTCTGGCCTTTGGTCTGTCTGTTCTCAGTGCCTGGTGTTATTGGGCCAGACCCTCAGCTCAGAGGCTTCTGGCTGTCCTGAAGGCCATAGCATGAGTGGCTGTTTCTTGTGGAGCATTGTCCTAGCTGCACAACTGTACAAGGTAGCCCTGGCCCTGTTTCTACAAAATAACAAAACAACACAAAACTCCTTTCTGCTTTTTTACTTATTATCTCTATGATGAGCTATATTTGGACATCTCTGTACATTGGTCACTATTCTATCAGAATGCTGCACTATAACATTACGACTCCAAATATCCATGGTCATGGAAAGACAGATGTTTGTATCTCTTTCATGCAAATATATGGAGACAGGTGTTCAAACACAGCAGAAGATCCCAAGATCTTGCTAAGGACACAGGCTCAACTTTTTCTACCCTTTCCTCCTCATTGTACACCCTTCAATTTCAAGGTCACAACACGGCTGAGACAGCTGTTACAGCTTTAATCATGATGCATGAGACATCTGGCCATGTTACCTTCTCCCTGCATCTCACTGAAAGGAATCAATCACATGACCACACATCTCTGAAAAGGGGACTTGGGGAGGTAATACTATGTGTCAGAATTAAGCCAGGTTCACTGCCCAGGAAGAGGAAAGTGGAAAATGGATTACAGTCTCTTCCATAGGATACAGGGTTCAGATGTTGTGATGTTCATTGTCCTCATCATGTACCTCCTTAGATTTCTGTACTCTCAGATTTTCTCTTCAAGCAGTTACAACATAGCTGCTTAATAGTGCTTTGTTTACATCTAGCGAATGACAGAGAGAGTTTCCCAGGTTGCTCTCTTATTAGAGATGGGAAGCTGTGTCCCCTTATACACCTTAGAAAAAGTCTCCTCTAATCTAGTCCACAACTGAACCTGGGAAATACTCACTTCATCAACTCTTGGCTAAATCACATGTACATTTACAGAACCAGAAATAGCCACTTTACTCTAAAAGGGAACTGTGGGAAGGATGTATCAAAGCTTTGTTTGGCAGCCCGAGTAACTACAGCTCATTTGGGGACACAACTTATTTCTGAATTTGAGTCACACCAAATCTATACATGATTAAAAAGAATGTCACTTCTAACTAATTTTGTTTATTAATATTCATCCGTTCATTCACCTTTGAGTTATACTCGTTTACTAAAACTGAGACAAGAACCACACTGTCTCCGTGAAAGTGGCCATCATCGCTTGCTATCAAACATTTGAAAGGTAGTTATTTGGAAATGAGATTTGTTGTAGCTATAAAGCACACATGGGTGTCCAAATATTTATTATGAGAAGAAGATGTACACAACTCTTTAATAGCTTTTAAAGTGATTACTTGCTATAATAACAATTTATTGGTCTTAATGAAGTATGTTGCGAGAATGAAATTTATTACTTTTCTTTTCCCTTCTCACAATGGTGACTGGAAGATTACAAATGATGTCAGTTACTTACATTATATTTCAGCTGTATAGCTCTGGCAGAAAGGCTATTGATCACCTTTGTTTATACTCATGTGAACATTCCACTTAGACTTCCTGTACCTTTAAGTAAAATGGAACTGCTGGCAACTGTCACCCCCTAACTCCATGCCTGAGTTGCTCCTCCAGTCTCACCTTTCAAGGTTTTGCTCCCATCTCTTACGATGATTTCTTCCCAATAGGAAGCCATCGTTTGCCATTCTCGAATACAACACAGCTTTACCTGTATATTTTTATGGCAGGGAACAACCTTTGCTTTATATTACAGAGAAGTGTTTGTATGCTTTTAACAGCCTGATTGACCTTATAATTTCTTTATTGGGCAGAAATTACACTTCTGGATCTTTCTAATCTTCCCTGAACCTCTTAGTTCAACAAATACCAGTTAAGCAAATACCAGTATAAGAGAATATATGGTAGTGTAGTGGGAAACCAAAGAGACAGACAGACCTATTCAGGCAAAATTCAGACAGGAAGGCTGAGAAATTAGAACGAGTGCTGTGCTGGAGGAAGAGAAAGTTGCCCAGAGGTCTTTTGAAAGGGATGAAATACTATTTGTGTGGTGTGAAGTAAAAGAAAAAAAGGCTTGCTATGAATGCCAAAAGCAAGCTGTTGAGAATCTGCACCATGTAAATAGCGCAGATCTGGGGTCCTTTTAGCAAATGCCTATTTTCAACATTCACTTGCGTTGGAATGGTTTAAAAGGGAAGTCTTATACTAGGCCCTGTTATAAAAATTTGGAAAATGACTTCTGAGCAATCTCAAAGCAATTCAATCTAAAATACTAGTAGAATGTTCCCGACATTTCAACATTCTGGGGTCCTGCAAGAACAAGGGTAAAGAAAATCCATCCCAAACTTTTCTTTTAGGGTCAATCTCCCCCTCTTAATGGTGATTAGAATCAGCAGTGCCTCCAAAGGCCTGAAAAGACTTCTTACACTAACTTCCTAGTAGCGTTATTATGGTCCAGGAGTGTACCAGAGGATCTTCTGCAGTTCCCAGCTTGCCTGAACTTTGCTGTTTAAGTACCTGAAGGCTGTTAGTACGGAACAGAGGACTGAGAGCTTGCAATTCAAGGTCAAGCTGTCCACTGTCATTTACCTGGCCATCCTTGCCAGGAAAAAGTTGATGAGTTGCGATATTTATAAAGCTTGAATCTCTCCCAGCACTTAAATTGCAAACCAGTAATTACAGAGCATCTGACTCTTTGTTCTGAAGTTCATGCTTACCTTTAAGGTAAAAACCATCAACAGATTTTATTGTACTCATGGAAAGGTCCATAATATCTATTTTATCTAATCATAATTAATGCGTTATGGGATGGCTTATAGCATTGATATATAATATAAATGATGTAAACACATATATGTAAATAATGATGTAAAACAAAAACAATACAGAAAAATGTAAACAAGCAAAGTAGGCAAAGAAATTAAGAGCAATGTGATAGCTAATTTCAGTTGCCAAGTTGATGAGACCTGGAATTCATGACAGGACTCTGGATATGCTTGTGGTGGTTTAACCTTGATCAGGTTAAGTGAAGTGAGAAGACCTGTCCACTGTGGGTGGCCCCATTCCCTGGGCCATTTCCAGACTGTAGGAAAAGCAGAAAGTGAGCTGAACACAAGCATTTATCCCTTTCTGCTTCCTGATTATAAACACAGCCACTTCAAACTACTAACTCCAGGACTTCGCAGTCATGACTATGTCCTTGATCAGTGAACGGAAATAAAAACTTTCTTCCTAAAGTTGCTTTTGTTGTTACAGCATTGGAAAAGTAGCTAAATACAAGCAAGTAAGGAAATTTGACTATGTTGAGTATGAATATAGGCCATGAAAGTCTGTATATTCTCTATCTGAGGATTATACGGTTTACAATAAAATGTTTTCTAGCAACCAGAGCAAGATTACATAAAGTAGATGTATAATAAGCAGATACCTGTTACCCAGCACCTCCATCACTGTGATCTAACTTCTTCCCATCACTACCCACTCCTTTTTAGGGTCTATTTGTGCCTAGGCAGGATGGTTATAGAGAAACTCAGTTCTATCTTGCATAAATTTCCAGTAACTATTAGTCAATCATTTCTCATACAGGATACAAATAATTCTGTCACATTACTTAGAGAAATTTGACAGAAAGAGATCTTGTGAAATTTTACCTTGTTAAACATTTAAAAACAAAACAAAACAAAACAAACAAACAAACAAAACAAAAACAATCCAGGTGGTGGTGGGTCAAACCTTTAATCCAGCACTTGGGAGGGGAGGCAGAGGTAGGCAGATCTCTGTGAGTTCAAGGCCAATCTGGTCAACAAGAGCTTGTTCCAGGACAGGCTCCAAAGCTATAGAGGAACCCTGTCACAAAAAAACCAAACCCAAACAAAACAAAAACATTAAAAAAAAACAAAATAACACAGTTACTGTGTGTAGCTCTGGTTGTCCTGAAAATCACTATATTGACCATGCTGGCCATGAACACACAGGACCTACCCCCCTCTGAATGCTGGGATTAAAGGTATGTGCAATAATCCCTGATTTGATTTACACTGAAATTAAGCATTGAAATAATTATGTTGCATGAGCCTTAATAAGTGAGGTAGACTAAATAATAAAAAAGGATGTAATTCTATGGCAAGGAAAATCCCTTTTGTGAATTTTTTGACATGGGGACTTGTTTGTAAATCACTAGTTTTTTACAGAACACTTTTCATTGATTGATTGATTGATTGATTGATTGATTGATTGGGTAAGTGTTTTGACCCACTTTCAACTCGCTATATAACCTATGCATGCCTTAAATTTGTGGTTCTCCTGGCTCTTCCTCCAATATCTGAGATTATTCATATTCACGAGTGTGCTAACATGTACAGATATTTAAAGTAACCATTGGCTTTTCATCTTCCTCATGATGTGGCCAGATATCAGGGTAATTAGCCTGCCTCTTTATGAATTTGTCATGAAACTCCATTTCTTATTTTTTCATAGATTTGTTGTCCTATTCTAAAATTTTGCTCTTAATTCCATGTGTAATTATTAGGTAACTACAATCCCATTAGCCTAAAACTGCTTTCTAACTCATAAAATTGAACTTATTTACCTTGTCCTTGTCTGCTTAACAAACTGCTTTAACACTGATTAAACAATGCTCACGCATCATTTATTGGATTCTCAATTCTGCAGGAGGTCCATGTAGTTCAAAACAGATGATGTATACATTTCTCTTATGTTCTGAAAGATGATTCCTAAAGTGTGAGCCTCAAATCTGTCCTCACATCCCAGAGATGTAAAAACTTTTCCTATTAGTGATTTTCCTATTAGTGATAAAGTGGGCATTGCTCCTCACTTTGCAGCTTCTCCCAAGCCAGTTCCCTTTCTAGCTATTTCTCTGTTTGTAGGGATATTGGAGAAGCTCATGGCTATGGGCAACCCATTGAGTCTCCTGCATAAGGTAGCATTCTCAGTCTAGTTCTCGATCATCAGTCTAGCTCCTGTGTTCCCAGTCCCATCAAGAATGACCTGTATTAGGTTAGCTTAGATTCTAGATCATTCCGACCAAACAAGCCATTCGCGTCTGTAGTATGGCTTGTGTATCTTGCTATAGAGAAAATTCAAGGTCCAGGATTTTTCTGGGTTGTCAAGAAAGTGGCCTATGCTCCTTTTCTTCCTATCCTTCTAAATATATCTGAGAAATTATTATTATTCCATTCAAAAAGATATTATTTATAATTGATGTGAGAGAAAGAAAACTCCAGCAAAACTCAAGTCCCTAAATTCAGCTAATTAAAATTACATTGTACAAATCAGGATGATCAGGCTTAGGGAAAGAGCTTATCTTTTGCAAACCTGAGGTTTTCTTTGGAAATATCTCATTTCTAAAAATGTATACTATTTATATCGCTTCCTGTCTTAAAAGTTTCAATAACTTCTAAACAAATGAAGAATAGAGTTCATAATCTTCACACTGATCTTCAGAAATTTGCTTTGGATCTCCAGACACAATGATCCATTTGCCATTTTCAAAAATGTACTGAAACACTTCTGTTCACGTTGACCTCTATACACAGCATCTGAGTGATCAATGAGGTACTCAAAAACTCAGGGAGAAAGAAGTAAGGCTTGATATTCTCCTAATTTTAAGATTTGAGTAAACTGCAGCACAAAATATAAGATATATAATATAAGAAACAGAATAGCATCAAATCAAGATCCGAGTTCGATGAATCACATCTGACAAAAGGTTCTGATCCAGAGTACTGAAAGGAATTTGTAAGAACTCAAAAGCAAAACATAAAACCATAAATTTTTAAAAAAAAAGTGGACAACAGATAAAGAAATTTTTTGAAAGAAGACTATGACAACAGGTTCATTTAAAATTTTCCACATCACTAATCATTAGGAAAATGAAAATCAAAAACATAATAGGAAAACAGTTTATCTCAGTAGGACTGAGCTTTATTCAAAAGACTAAAGATTATAGTACTAATCAGGGTGTGGAGGTGAAGAGAGTCCTTGCACATTATCAGTTAGACTATAAACCAGCACAGACATCACAGGCCACAGGGCATAGACTTCTCAAACCGCAGTAACAACAACCACACTTGGACTTCTCTACAGCCTTCTGTCATTTACAACATATATAGAACTGCAGAGGATTTTAATTGAAACAAGAGAGGCATGGACAGATGAGTAACCTCATTCTCTCTCTCTCTCTCTCTCTCTCTCTCTCTCTCTCTCTCTACACACACACACACACACACACACACACACACACACACAGTAAAAGAGCATCTGTAGAGAACTGGGAAAGGTTGATGAATGGGCACAAGTCAGAGTTGAGAGTAATAAGCTCTGTGCACTATGGCACAGAAGACTGTCTACCGACAACAGCTGCACAGAATATCTCAGAAAGCAAGAAGAAAGGATTTTGATTATTTCCACAATGAAGAAAAGATAAGTGTATGAGGGAATTTGTTTAACTGGATTTAAAAATTACACAATGTGTTCATGTATTGAGACATCACAGGGTGCATGATAAATTTATGTCTGTTTTTAAGGCTGTATGCATCAGTGAATGCCTTTTTTTAAAGGAAAAGAAAAAAATAAAGTCAACATCACTAGGGATGGATCAAAATGAAAGGATATACTATCTCTTTCCGGGAGATAAGAACATTAAATCATAACTGTGAGTTCCCATAAAAGCAGAAATTCATTCTAATCAAAAGGAAACATTTGATAAAGCAGATTTAGGGACATTCTGTATGTGAATTTGGCAAAAATATCCAGTTATGAAAACAGGAAAATACCAAGGAGCTGGCTTTATTAAAGGAGGCAGCAAAAACAGAACAGCTGATGAGAGCTTGGGTTATCTTCTTTCAATATGGAACTACTGGGACACTTCTCCAAACCTTGAATGGTGTGTTTCTGTGACTAGGTGGCTTCCATATATCATTGTAAATCTCCTTTCCTCATTGACAGTATTGTTATTATTTAGAAAAATTGCTTCAATATATGTTGAAAATACTTGTGTATCTGGAGAAATGAAGTTCATATTAATGACTTACAGGGTTCAGAATAAAAAGGCTCTTGTTACTTTTTAGTAGGTTTTTGTTGTTTTTCAAAATAAAAATGCAGGGGGCAGGAAGAAATACACATACACACACACACATGCACACACACACATACACACAACCTAAAGAATGAACCGAGTTCAGTTGTTAGAATGCATATAGCAAAACAAAAGATTTATTAAATATAAAGCAGATTTATAAAAGAAAACCAAGTGAAGAGAAAGGCAGAGATCAAGCAATGACTAGGCATCCGCAATTCTCCCTATAGATGGTTTCCTGTAGTCACTATTAGTGCAGTGATGCAGTTGTTTTCATATTGGAGACTGGGAAATATAGATAGTGGCAAAAAGATGAAAATATATTATTTAATGTCTATTGACAGTATCATTTGTTTTTTCTCACTTATTGCTATGTCCATCAGTGCCTATAGATGTGAACAGCACACAGAAACGCTGTCATTTGCCGGAAAATTAAGTTTTCAATCCCATTATTTGCGATGATTACAAGACACACCTTTATTCAAATCTATAAGCACAGACTGAGACTACAAGATTACAAGGGTCTGCTCACTGTGAGCAGCTCCTATATTGGAACGTTACAGATTATCATGTGTTCAGATCTTCTTCAGATAGCGTGTCTATACCATAGCACACCCATTCTTCAAGGTACATATCTTCTGAGTTCTTGCTATCATCATCCTCTCCTACATGAACTTATCTAAGAAGTGATCCTAGCATCCCTCTATACAGAGACAGCACAGCCGGGTTTCCTTGCGATAGGGGATTGACTAGGAGGGTCTTATTCCTCCCTTCTTAGCAACGCAGTGGGGAGCCTGTTTTCCTGAAATGTAGTGAATTCAAATGATGATATAGTAAACGTCCAGACACAACTGGAGATGCCAGTGTTCTAAAATAGTTGCACTGTTTGACCAGTGTTCTGGTATTTCTAACTACACTTCAATTCATAAAAACAAAACAAAACAATTGTTTTCCATTAAAGTGCTTAACATGTTAATGAAAAGTCCTGTACTTAAGCTTTATTATCTATAATAGAAATATAATAATATCTACTCTTTAGAATAAAGAAATCATGCTGTTTAAAATATAAGGAAAAGAAAGAGCAACCCCAAAGGTATATGAGAGACCCAGAAACAGGCAAAGGGGATAAGCACAGTTTTTACAGCAAAACGCAGAATGTGGGCTTAATTTAGAAGGGTGATTAAGATCCATCACGAACTTGGGGTTTCAAGATAAGAAAACCAACTTGAGGAAGCTACATGGGTATGAAGAACGTGGTGTAGAGTGTAAAGTCTCCCTAACAGTATCTGTCCCGTGCATAGTTTGAAGGTCAAGCAGTGGCTGCTGCGGATGAGAGAGCACCCAAAGATGATGGGGAAGTGACAGCATCCTGCAGCGAAAGGTTTAGATTTCCTTGGCCCTGAGGTGCTTGAGGTCGGGCTCCTAGACTGTGACTGGGTTTTGGAACCGGCCATCTAATATTCAGCAATACCGAGGAATGAAGTTCAAACTCTGGAGTGCAGAAGGGTGTAAGCAGTGAAGGGTTTCAGTTTTCACCAGGGTTTACAAAGTGTCGGTGTCTCAAAATGGACAACTACCCTCAGGTCTTCTTCCTGTTTCATTCAGAGGAGAGCTCTGATTTTTCAGGTGCTGGGCACTCTACTAGGTTCAGGGGCAATAAAGATAAAGGAGTCACAATTCCCTTAATTGGAACTGATAAACTCACAGATGCCCAAGTAAATTGTCATCAGTGGGGATACAAAGCAGGGGAGAGGGAAGGGATTCTTTTTTATCTTAGAAAAAGGGCTGGGGACACAAAGCAGCACTGGACAAATCCTGCCTCAGGAGAGTGGTGGCGAACACTATAGGATCATGAGACCGTACCTGTGAAATGTCTCATTAGATACTTAGACATAAGCCCTTGGAATTTCAGAGGAAGCCATGGTGGGCAATAGAAATGGTTCCTTTAAGGGAATGTCTGAAGGCGATCTAGTTGAACGCAGTTGTACAGAGTTTAGAAGTAGAATCTGTTAGGAATATTACTAACGCGAGCTCTCTGCAGATGCAAAAATCCCAATCAAGCCAAATCAAAGACTATCCAGGTTTAATGGGATTTCTGTGCTCTCTGGTGGCCCCGAGGGGAACTGGGAAGCCAACAAATGTGACCACTGGGCGGGTGGGGGGATATGAAATTACTTTCCAGGGAGCAGTTTAAATAGACTGGGGGAGTGGTCAAGGTTTTGGCGGACACAGGGGCGGGGCCTCCAAAGGTGGAGGCCTGAGACCTGGACTTACAGAACCCACTTTGCATACGCCAGGTGAACTTTCTTCGTAGAATCACACCTCAAAATGAAATACCGGCTGCTTAATCATTTTAAAGTTAGCAGGGCAAACTTGGGAGACTTTTATTTGTTTGCTCATTTATTTTTTAAGGAACAGGCAGAAAATATTTACACTTTCATTAGTTCCTTAGTCTAGCCTGAGGTCTTCTTGTCGACTGGTCCCAGACTCCTGCTCCATTTCACCTGAGTTTAATGGCTTCTCAAGGCAGTTTGCTAGACCTGTAATTCTCTAGCTGAACAGATTAGCATTTGTAAAGTCGGGCTGAAAATGTTGCTTTACTCTGACTTAACTGTTTTTTATTTTTTTCCCATATGGTTTGCCTGGCTTTGCTTGCTCGTCTTGTAAATAGTATTTAGCCTTTTCAAAATTATGTCTACTTGTCCTTTCCTAAGCCTGCATCATTTATCCCACGGCGGTAAAAGAAGGGCAGGATTCCTGGTTTCAATAGAAATAAAAGCTTCTTGATTAAAGTGGGAGCCGGGCATTTGATAGACTTCTGAGTGCATGAGCTAGCTTTTTCATTGTCATGGCTGGAGCTGAGGTCATGGTAGAGAAAACAGTTATTTTCACTTGAGTTGCTGTCTGGGGAAGAGATGACCTGGAGCTGTCATGGCCCTGATGGGTAATAGTTAGGGCATCTTTCCCCTCTTCTCTCTCTTTGAGATGATTAAGAGAATTGATAACACGTTGAACTAAATGTCAGCCAAAATCAATACCCGGGAGGTAAGAACAGGTTGAGGCCAGTGAATTGACTTCAGACAAATAAGCGGGCCAAAGGAACAGAATCCCCACTTGGGGAAAAAGCTAAAGTGCCTCCTGGTGCAGCAGCAAAGAATTATTAAACCTGGTGTTGGAACGAGATGTCACCAACTACCAGAGAAAGGGTGGGAAGGGCACGTCGGTCAAGCCGCTACCTGCCCTTCTCAGCTAAGAAGACAGCTTTATGTTACCATCTCCATGAGACTGACAAGCTTTTGACAGATAGAGCATACCACGTAATTCTCTCCGAAAACAACTGCTTAAAACCGAGACCGCATCAAGCTGAGGGTTTGCAATTCCTTGTGCTTCTATGATAAATCACTTCTGCTTGTCCTCTGTAATTCTTTGGATTTTTGAGATAAGTTCTCACTGCAGAATCCCGGCTGGCCCAGAACTTAGTAGGTGACCCAAGCTGGCCTTGAACTCATGGCAAACCTCTTGCTCCAACCTTACTAGCGCTGGGGCTGCAGCTATAAATCATGCCTGTGGATTCTGGTTCAGAAGTAAAATCACCTGCATCTTATTCCATGAAATGTGTTCTGCTTCTTATGTTAATCCTCCCTAGCAATTTTAACATTTTGGGATACTTATTAATTTAATGGGTAGTCTAAAGTACAGATAAAGAGAGAAAGGGGAAAAAGGTGTGGGAGAAGGAAAGAGAGAGAGAGAGAAAGAGAGAGAGAGAGAGAGAGTACTGAATATTCCTACTTACATATTTATAGCCATCAGTTGCCTATAACTTGTAATGCAGTTTCTTGGAGGCCCAAAATATCTCTCCTAGTACTCTATGCTGCAGGCTATTTTTATTTCCATATGCGCTTAATAATAAATGGGCAAGAGTATAATAAACTCTTTAATGGAATTTAGTTCCATGTGGTTTTTCTATAACTTAAGAGTTAGTTTCAACATTTCATTCCTGGGCTCAGAAGGTGAAGGTGTAGATTGGCAAACCTGATTATCAGAGCTCACAAGGTTGAAGGGAGAACTGATTCTGGAGAGTTGTTGCTAAATGCCACACCTGCACCATGGTACACACCTCCACATATACATGCCCCATACCCAACATATACACACAAGTAAATCAGTCAACCAATTAATCAATAAACAAAATGTAATCTTATTCTTAGTTGAGACGTAAATGAAAATTTGGAGGTTCAATGGTTAAAATCTTTATTGAAGAGTATACCGATTTGATAAATATAAATGAATATTAATTACCTAGATATCAAAGTTATCAATCAGAGGTCTGCAAAAGCTTCCTTCCTAGCTGGCACCATTGCATTATCAATTTTATATGCTAGATCCATCTATTTTACCCAGGTGCTTAGAAATATACGCAGCAACAGGTTTCAGATTATTGTTCCTTACCTCATACTAGCATCCCGGCCACCGTCATCCAATCCCCTCCAGCTCTATTGAGCTAGAGATCAGAGCTCCTTTCCTTCAGCCAGAATGGAGCAGCTACAACAGGGTGTCACCCTCAAGAGCAAGTACCAAACATTTGTGGCTTTCACATGGGAGTCTTCCTTTGCTTACCTGCTTACTCTGAAGGAAGCTATCTGCTATACTGTGGCTTACTCTATGGATGGGCTACCTGGCAACAGCTGTAAGGTCGTTAGTCTCTAACCTGCAAGGAACTGAAGTCAACCATTCCAGAGAACCCCACCCTGTCAGTAACCTCACGAGTGACCTTGAGGTAGATGTCCTTCCTCCCAAGCTTCAGAGGAGACCAGAACCCAAGTGGAAGTCATGACTGCAATCTGCATTAGGGACTTGATTCACAAAGCCTGTGAGATCACCAACTTTCGCTTTCTTAAGCCATTACATTTTGAGATGATTTGTTAAATAGCTATTAATAATGAACACATCTGAGATGCTTTAGATGTATGAATTCTGAAGATCTGTTTCTCATTTACCACACCAGAACCTCAGGGAGGTGACATTAGCAACTCATGTTTTAACCAGTCTCCTGGAAAATTCTGGTACCTCTCAGGTTTGAGAACTATTCATTTACAGGATGAACTCTAAAATCTGTGGCTCAGCCTACAAGGCCCTTTCAATGATAACTTCAAAATAAACAGAGTAGCAAAGGGTGAAAGCAGTAAGAGCAGAGGGAGAATAGGAAAAGGCCGAAGACCAGGAGCGGTCAAGGGAAGGGAGAGGACCAAGAGGGTATGATGAGCGAATGTGGTCTGAGTACAAGCTATTATTGAAAGAAACTGTTTTGATGAAACTCATCACTATGCACAAGTAATATAGACAAACACAATACCATGCTCGGACCAAAAACAAAAGCAAAATCAAAAATAAAGGCAAATGCCATATCAATTCGTCCCAACCAAACCAAACTAAAACAAACAAAAACCTTTGCTTAATCCTGTGTTAGTCATCCTTAGGATTTTTATGTTATACTCAGTTTATTAAGGTTCGTATATAGTTGAAGATAGTCTAATAGGCACTGACTGAGTATCTTATTAGCTCCCCAAATTACATTAATTATGAGTACTTCATTTATTAATGAAAGTAATGAGAGATGCTTCACATTACATATCAGGTTTTATTACAAGCACTTTCTATGTAATATGATAATGTCCTAACCAACACTTACAAGATTTGTGCTGTTATTATCTCTACTTACATCCGAGGACATAAGTTTCAGAGAGATTAAGCAGTTTACCTGAGAGCATATGACTGCTATCTGGTGAAGCCAGACTTGACATAAGCCTAATCTTGAACTTAGCATTCTAAACAACACCACTGTCTCCCAGATCACAGTTCTTTTAATTGCTTCTGGCCCTTCACTTCTGAAGACCTCTTCCACAAAACTAGGTTCAAACATAATGCCATTATGCCACAATGCATATATATTCATCATACATTTAGGAAATATTCATTATACATCCCTGGAAATTTTCCAGATAGTGCAAACTTAGCATTAGGAGAATGGACAAAGAAGAGACATAGTTTATATTCTAGGGATAAAAGAAGCAGGCTCACATAGCTTGATCTGTTGCCAAAGTTGTTCTCTTGAAAACTTAGTCCCCAGTGTGGTAATCTTGAGAAGTAACACTTTCAAAAGGATTAGATCATGAGAACTCTCATTCATGAATGGATTAATGTCATTATCTTGGAAATGGTTTTCTTAAGATGAGAATGGATTTGCTTTTTGAAGGCATGAATGCATCTGGCCCCATTTTCCCCTCAGACATGGTCTTCATCTTTCATCAGGGGATAACCAACAAAAAGGTCCCAGACATCTTTCTTTTATACCTGTTCATTAAATGTTGGAAATTCCATCTTCCAGACTAGAAGAAACAAATACCTGTTCATATAACTATCCAGTCTCAGAAATTCTGCTACAGTAGAACAAAGTAATCTAACAGCTAATAAGAAACACAAGTGATTATTCTAGAAGAAAGAAAATAGCACTAAAAATGGCTAAAGATTAGAGAAAAACTGATGCTGATAAATGGAGTTTCAAATATTAAAAAGACAAAATTTGTGCAAAGGCATCTTGTGGCATGGACAGAATGCCATGAGCGGATAACAGCAAGTGTAAACTACTAGTGGGAGCGTACTAAAAGTTCAAAGAGCATCAAAAGGGCCTGTGTTGCTTAAGTAGAGTTAGTTAAATGCCAGCTAGCAAAAGAGGGCAGAGAAAGCAAAAGAGCAAGGTAGAATTTTGAAGTTCTTCTAAACTATTAGAAGTGATGAGGAGTTTCTGTGTATGAAATGGGAATCATGGAAGGATGGAGAACAGACTGTATAGCATTATCTAATTTCAACCTCAATAGATAATTTTGACTGATCCCTTGGAAATTCCATGTATGGCAATGGTGGAGGAAATAAGATCAATTAGAGCACTTACAAACCCATTTCAATACACAACTTATCAAGGAATTTGGAACACAATAATGGGATAGAAGTGAAAACAGATGATTAAATTCTGGATACATTATGAACAAAACAGGTAGCAGAGAAAGAAAGTTGTCAATTGGGTTATAATAGAAAAGTAAGTCATTGTCTTTAGCCTGAGTAATAAAAGATGAAATTCTTTTACTGAAAGGTGGAAGAATGTGTAAGCCATAGGCTTTTCTGTGGCTAGAAGAGTTCAGCAATTTGGGTACCAAATGCTAAGTTTTTAAGGCATAGTATATTTAAGAAGGGATGTCCAAATGGAAAACCAGATACACTCACACTCTGAGGAGAAATTGATGCAAGCAATAAAAAATGTAGAAAGCATTAGTTTACTTATATTTAAGTATGTGAGATTCCGTGAAATCTTTAAGGGGATTATTATAGGTAAAGCACTGAGGCTCCATGAACAAAAGGTTTTCTCACTCAGTTTTCCCTCTTAAACACTCACTAAATATCTGCTGAATGTCTGGCAAACAACCAGTCCCGGATTGTCTGTGTAGCCACTCCTCTCTCCAACCTGAAATGCAAAGTAGAATGCATTGACATTTGGTTTTATATTTTATGCACCTTGCATATATGTAACAGGGTTTGGAACCATGTTGTTTGGATAAACTATTATCCACTGTTACTTGGGTAAGAAAATAAGATATGCAAGTCAATTATATTCCCTATTTGAGCAGGATAACCACACTTACAATAGGGATGGGACAGAAAGGAAGGTCACACATTTTCCTTTGGGATCCCTAAATCTTAGTTAATCATGAAAGACTTTTTGGAAATGTGAATTTAAAATAAGCCAGAAAATGTCTGGGAAGAATTTCAGGGACATTGAGAGGGAATGGGTTAGAGTTAGCTGAGACCCAGTTACTTACAATTTCTACATTTCATTCTATCTAGGAATACAAAGGACACACATTAGATAAGAGTCATACTTATTCAGTGTCCAGGCTCCTGAGAATAATGCTGGAAGACAAAGATGAGGGAACTAAAATCCTGGAGAAATAAAAGAAGATGAAGAACGTCATAAGAAACTGTAAAATTAGTTCAATTCTGCCTTATTCAGATCTTCAAATAAAGTGAAAAATTGTTATAATCAAATGATATTATAGTGTGCATTACTGTGTGTTTCTCTTTGGAGCTGCAGGAAGACAAGCTTCCTCTGCAAATTGCTCTTAGGTTCACTTTGAAACCTATGAGGAAGAGATGAGAGCAAGAAAATGGAAAGAACCTCATGGAGAAAGTTTCTTCAGGACCAAGAGACATGGTACAGGAACACCCTCCCCCCAGATATTCTCAGAAGTAGCAGCAATAGAGAAAGCTTATCAATAATGTAAATGCAAAATGAATTTTATTTTTCTTTTCCTATTTTTATGAGGCTGTATTTAACTCCAGTGGATCATAAGTCTCAGCAGAACGTCTTTCAATTAGAGTAATACATCTATTCATATTGATTCCAAGACTGCTCAAGCCTCATTTTGAAATGTCTTTTTTTTTCTTAAAAAAATGAACATCAGTGGAGAGTGAGGAAATTAATACTTTAATGCAATACATGTTATCTCAATCTCAGTTTAATCACGGCAGGTTCTATGGAGTCCTAGCTATAAGAGACGAGGGAAGGAAGATGCAATTACCCAAAGCTATTGACTATACAACTCAATAAGCATTAATCAAGTTCATTTGGTGCTTAAGGAACTTCAGCAGGTGTTGCCTAGGTGTGAGGCAGAAAGGAAATAAATTAAAAAATAAAATCCCTAAGTCCAAGTTCTGTGCAATATGGCAGGGAGGAGTTACAGAGGCAAGAACTGAGTAAGAACACTGGCACAAAGCCTGCTAGGATTTTTATCTCCTTTAAGCAGGAGCTCTGCACTAGGCGGATCTAATTAAGAGTTGAGATAGGTGGGGAGATTGCATCAATCAGGATGATTCTACTGAAACAGAAAACCACCAGTCCAAAGGCACATAGCATTCCCTTTAGAACTCACAGTTAGAACTCTTCCCCACGATGGAGATTGCAGGTGATATAACAATAGTTAAAAATTGTAGGAGTCTAAAATAGACATGGGCTTTTCTTCATGAACACAGTTGGCTGCCACCTATCCAACCATCTTATACTAATATCTCTTATACTAATGCCAAAATTCAGAAATGGGAAAGGAAATAGCATGAGTACTTCCTCTTATTTTCAGATCGGAGAAGTAATTTATCCAAATTTATCTCTTCCTTGTACCACACATACAAGTTGCTCTACACTCCTTGGGGTTTCTGTTGTGAGACATGAACTTTTTATTTTTTGAAAAGGAAAGGAAATGGTTTGGGGCAGGGAGCTAATAGTGGTGCTTCCAGGAGGATCAAGCTCCTTCCTGGAAATAGGCTGTGCATTGCTCATGCTTCTTGATACTCTGAATGCTTTCTCAAGTGTTCCTAGCACAAAGTCCCTGCACGTCTATTTTATCCAGGTCTTCAGAGCAGGGTGAGCATGCCATTTGCTGCAACTATGTACCGCTAGTTGATTCTTTTAGTTTTCCTATGTCTCAGAGCTTACCAGGCACAATTTTTGTGCATTGTGAATATATGCTCATGGAGTCTTCATTCCAACCTGGCCACAAGTTACTTTATTATCAGGACAGCTTATGGATGAGAAGCCTGAGACTCAACAAGGACAAGTAACTTGAGCCTAGTTCCACAGCCTGGGAAGGGAAGAGGATCTGAAAAATAGCTCATTTGCATGTAGAGTGGATGCCGGATCCTCCCTGCTGGCTCTCTTTTTCTGTAAAAAAAAAAAAAAAAAAAAAAAACTCAGGTATCTTGTCTGAATTGCAAAGTTAAGCCCCCTAAAAGGCTGGTCCTCTAAGAGAGTGAAAGATTGGTAATGGTGTAGCTTGATTCAGCTTTTTTTTTTCTTTTTCAGCTTCCCTGAGCTTAGTTTAGTAACTTTGAATTTGTGAGCCTCCCAAGCGATAGAATTACAGGTGTTTACCACTACACCTAGGTTGAGCAGCGCTGGAAATGGAACCCAGGATTTGTGGACCACAGCAGGCAAGCACTCTACCAACTGAACTATATCCCCAGCCCCCTTTTTTATTTATTTTGATGACGTTGCAATCCAGTCTTCACACAGTAATTGGGGAGACCATTTAAAAAATTAAACCAATAAGTCTTCCAGGTCCATTAGCAAAAAAATAAAAAAATAAAAAAAATAAAAAATAAAAGCCCCATGTTCCTTCTCAGTGTATTTGGAAACGATCCAAATGTCCTACCATGCCTAAAAATCCTGCCTAGCCCAACTGATGATTTCCTCACCTAACACGTCCCAGCCACTCAGAGCGTCTTTACATTCTTTGATGAGCAAAGGAAGTATAGCCTGGAGCCACTGTCCTGCTGAGTGTGCAGTGTGGCACACACTCTTATCCAGACCCTTAGGGCACTCTAGGCCACCACTCAGACGTCACACTGAATGGTCCTCACAGCGGCCGTCCCTGATGGGCAGTCTAACATCTAGCACTCTCAGCTGCTCAAAATCCTTCCTTATCATACTTTCCTCTTTGTTTTCATTTCCTAAAATTACCTTGTTAATACGAAATAAACAATTATGCCAATGTATTATCACTGTAAAGATTACACCTAGAGCAGTGGTCTATATTGAAACAGTTCTTCTCATTACTATAAAAGACAATTTTAATATTTTGGAGAGAAATTAAAAATAGGTTATTATTATTATTATTATTATTATTATTATATTCAGGACTTAAAGCACCAGGCAAGTACAATATCACTGAGCTACATCTTCAGCCAAATATTTTTAAATTAAATGAATAAGCATATACAAAACAAAGATACTGCTATAATTATAATTTGTTTCATGTTTATTTTATGACTTTCATTAAACTCCTACAAGAAACAGGAGAGCATATGTAGAAACTCCTTCAGTGACAGGGACCAATTTCCTTGAGATGTCATTGAAATAATAATATTAAAATAATTACTATTACATTTCTCCGACTGGAAGCTTCCTAATGAAGAAGAAAATAAAACAGAGCAAGGATGAAAAAAAAAAAAAAAACCCAGGCAGATTTCTTCATTGTCTGGAACTGTTACCGTCTTCTTCTAACTGCCGTTGAAATGTATGTGTTTGTAGAAGCAGATTGGACTACAAATGAGTATCCCCTATGACAGAGTTCTGTGCCTTGCATCTTTGTTAGCTTCAGTGTTGGAAGAGAGTGTGCATAACCGATTGGAATTGGTCGGGGGAGTTGGCTGCTCTAAGAATGATTCAGTAGATCCCAGCCTCTAACAATCCCTTGAAATTACTGTTGGCTTAAATTCGCTAGTGTCGACATTTTGTCATATATCTTGATAAAGAACAAAAGGTATTTGCTGAGGCATCTAGAGGCATAATGCTCCAATTTCTTTTTCTTTGTTTTCCCATGAAGCAAACAGAATATTGTGGGTTATTATTTCCAATTTGGAAGATGGAAACAAACAAAAACCTGCTAGCGGCCTAAAGCAGAATATAGATGTTGGCCTTGCTTCACAGTTAATGTAGATAGTGTCCTGAAAGGAAAATGTGTCTGAGAAGCCAGCATCAACAAGGTATTAGGCACCCAGTTTATTCCTTTCTCACTTCTTATTATATATGTCGGACATCTCCTTCCAAATGAGGTACTTTCTCAAATTAGGTTATTAGCTGCCTGAGAATTAACTCACAGCTTTAATATAATGAATCAGGTTTTGAATTTTAGAATACTTGTAAAGTCTATTAAGCATTCCACAGCTACTTAAATAACCAGATGTCAGCAAAATGCATTTTCAATATTCTATGTTCAGTTTATCACTTTTAAGTTGTCAAAGCTACTTCAATTTAAAAACTTTTAAGCTAATCATCCTCTACTTACAAGACTCTATTATCTTAGAAAATAGCAAAGACTGTGGTAAACAATGTAAGAGCCAATACCTGCTTGGGCAGATGGATGGGAGTCTATACAGATTGGGTTATAGGTGTGGTTTAGACTAACACATGATGGATATCTACTGTGAGTTGGGCATGGTATTAGGCATAGGAAATCAATTGGGCATGTACTTGATTTTTAATACTGTGCTCTACAGGGAACTGCCAATAATACAATTGCTATTACCATGTCCTATGCATGGTAGAAAAAGGATGTTCCAGAAATATAAGGTAAGAAGTGAAGTTGTGACCAGAATCGGCCAAAGAGAAAGAGTTGATGTGTGTGGATAAAGCTAGTTTTGGCAATGGGAACATGAAGAATGAAGTTAGGAATCAGCATGATGTTAGGAGAATCACAAGAGGACAGCTACTAGAGTGACCAGACAGAGTTGAAAGGGAAAGAGCTGGGGAGGGAGATGGGGTAGATCCTGGAGGTCTCATAAATCATGCTAAAGGACCCATCTATACTTAATCTAATGAGTCTGAGTTTATAAGGAACCACTGAAAATCTTTGGGTAGAAAAATGGCACATGTGGGAGCCAAAGAACAGGGGGCATGTAATGTTGCCTACTGCAACTGCTGATTATCAGTGCAAGTTTCTCATCATCAACATAGGAAGTCTAAGTCACCCTCAAACCTTTTCATTGAACTGTAACAGAGACAACAGGCAAGTACAAACCATGATCCAAAGAGGTGTCTGTATTCAATATGACTATGATCCACAAAAGTTAATGTCGGGAGATTTTTGGATGTTTGTCTCTAGTAATCAGGTTCATGAATACAGCATCATAGTTCATTTTGTTTAAGGCACAAGACCCATTTTTACTATTATGACTATAAAGTATTTTGTTATTATTTCCAAATTGCAGTATTGACCCTTTTGGTGGGAAGAGGTGGGCTGTTCTGAGATAAGTCAAATGACATTTATCTGATACATCATTCAAAATGTCTCATGTTCATATATGGTCCCAACATTCAGCTCTATCAACTTCAACTCTTCTTTAGAACAAACCCATGATTTTATACCTTGATTAAACAACTTTCTTTTTCTTTCAAAGGCAACAACAATCTTTTAGGGTCAAGAAATCAACCCCTGGTTATTATCATCTCCTTACTTTCAACTCATTCATTATTCTATGTGTCTAGGTTTTCTTCCTTTCTAACTTCCCTTCCCCATTTGTTTGTTTATCATTCAAAATATTTAGAGTTATTAGGTTTCAAAAAGCTAGTACAATTCTCTAAATGTCAGTCATATAATTAGAAGCAGGTGTTCTTAAAGAAAACTTTGTTGTTTGTTATTTTTCAACATGGATTAGCTTCTGAAGTCCCACAGTATGCTGTCTTTCTTAAATATACCCTACCTTTGACACAGACTTGAGAACTGAAAAATCTGTCTTTATACAATTTCCTCTATTTTTTTAAATGTTTTAATTTTCATTTTGGGTATGTGTGGGGTGGGTTGTGTGGTGTAGATTTAAATTTAGTGCCCATGGACATCAGAAGAATATCTGATCTCCTGGAGCTGTAGTTTCTGGTGATCATGAGCTTTCCTACATGGGTGCTGGGAACCATGCTTTGGTTCCCTGGGAAAACTGTTAGAACTATTAACTACTGAGTCATCCCTCCACTACAAGTTTTCTGTATCTATTTTTATTCTCTCATACAACATATACCTCTGCAGTTTTCCCTCACTTCACTCCTCCCAGTGCCTCCTTCCCTTCTTTCCAGATACACTACTCCTTCATTTCCCATCCTAAATAAAATATTTAGGTTGTTTCCAGGTTCTGGATATTACAAATAATGCTTCTATGAACATAGTCGAGCAAATGTCCTTGTGGTATGATTGTGCAGCCTTTGGGTATATTCCCAAGAGTGGTATTGCTGTGTCCTGTGGTAGATTGATTCCCAATTTTCTGAGAAACCCCATACTCGTTTCCAAAGCGGATGAACAAGTTTGTACTTCTACCAGCAATGGAGGAGGGATACCTTACTCCACATCCTTTCCAGCATAAGCTGTCATCAGCAACCTAGATGCCCGAAGAATACAACCGAAGAATGTATAAAGAAAGTGTAGTACATTTATACAAAGAAGTATTGCTCAGTGGTAAAGAACAATGACATCTTGAAATTTGCAGGTAAATGGACCAGGCTATAATTCACAACCTCACAAAAGCTAGGTTGGAAAGGAGAACCCTAAGAGAGACACACATGGGGGGTCCCAGGGAGGAAAATAATTAAGATCTGCTGGGTAAAGTAGGAGGAGGTATAGAAGGGAGGAATGGGGGATGGGAACATGAGTGAACAAGAAGACAGAGTTGAGGGAGAAATGGAGGAGGAGAACAATGAAAGAGATATCTTGATAGAGGGAGCCACTATGGGGTCAGGGAGAAATCTGGTGTTAGAGAAATTCTCAAGATCCACAAGTGTGACACCACCTAAGACTCCTAGCAATAGTGGAGAGGGCATTTGAAAGGGCCTTCCACTTTAATCAGATTAGTAACTACCCTAATTGTCCTCATAGAACCTACCATCCAGAAACTGATGGAAGCAGATTCATGATCTATAGCCAAGCACTGGGCTGAGCTCCTGGAGTTCAGTTGAAGAGAGGGAGGGGGGATCATATGAACAAGGGAGCTCACAGACTATGGACAGAGAGCTGGGAAACCTGCATGGAACTGAACGAGACCCTCTGAATGCAGGTGACAGTTATGTAGCTTGATCTGGGGGTGGGGTGGGTGGCAAGGGCTGGCAGTGGCATCAGGACATATCCCAGGTGGGATACCTTGCTCAGTCTTGATGCATAGTCGGGGGGCTTGGCACTACCTCATGTTGGTGTGCCAGACTTGTTGACTCCCCACGGAAGCCTTCCCCACTTTGAGGAGTGGATAGAGAGATATGAAGGGGAGGGAGGCGGGAGAAGAGGAGGGAGGAGGGAGAACTGGGGTTTATATGTAAAATGAAAAGTAAATATTTCTAATAAAATAGATCAAACACTTAGTATATTGGAGGACCCCTCCTACAGAATTTACTTATATCATTCCATGTTACTGACTATGACTCCAAGCTCAACTCTTGAGCACATTTTATAATCTTTTCCTTAACACTGCGATGTGGTTGATAGAAAACAAGTGAGATGCTGCACAGAGCATCCACTTGCTGCTCTCGATCTCCTAGTTAACCACTTAACCATAGTGATACAAAGGACCTTTCTTTCTTCTTAACATGAGTCATTATATCTGCAATACTATTTCTCAATTTAATATCAAATTGTAGTGCCTTGCTATAAAACAAGGTCATTTAGAGTTCTTTGTTATGCTGCTACAATATTGTACTGAAAGTTGTAGAAAATCATGATTCCTCTGCCTATTACACTAGCTTTTAGACACCCAGCCTAACATTGTTGGTAACATTTTACACAAGAATAAAACCCAGCATGGCTCAAGCCTGGCATCCCTGCACAAAGCAAGCGAGAATGGAAGGATGGCCTCAAATTTTGAGACTGGTATAGGCAGTACAGTGAGTTTCAAATCAGCTCGGTAGGACTACAGAGTAAGACACTATTTCAAACGACCTTTCCCCGCCTCAAGAAAAGTAAGTACAAGCCGGGCGGTGGTGGCGCACGCCTTTAATCCCAGCACTCGGGAGGCAGAGGCAGGCGGATCTCTGTGAGTTCGAGACCAGCCTGGTCTACAAGAGCTAGTTCCAGGACAGGCTCCAAAGCCACAGAGAAACCCTGTCTCGAAAAACCAAAAAAAAAAAAAAAAAAAGAAAAGTAAGTACATACAAATGCCACACACACAAACACACACCCGCGTGCATACACACCTGCACCTCCTCACACACATGTATGCCCACATGGGCACCTGCGCACACACACACACACAAACACACAAAAACACACACGTATAATATACATTGCTGTGAAGCGTCACTTTGATATTTAGAAAACAAAACCACATGCCTACTTCTGTGATGTCTTCAGGCACTAACCATGCTGGTGGACTTAAAACTTGTATTCATTCCCAACACAACTGCCGTGTGGCTGACTTGGGAGGCATAGAATTAGCTATTTGTGTTCCTGCGATGAGGGGCAAGAAACTGACAGCACCTGTGATTAACCACCTGCTCTCCTAATTACAGAATTGCAGATTAGATATTCCACAAAGCAATTCACTTTCCACATTTCAGATTAAAGGCACAGATTTACATAATAGGGGAACATTTATCCCACTAATGGTTTCTAATAAATTCATACTTGATTTGCATTAAGGAGAGTTACATTTGAGACATGAATTTAAACACTATCTTTTCAAGATTTCTCGATGGATGCTGTAGAAGCTACAAGAAGCAATGGCTCCTCAAGAGCCATCTATTTTGAGGGAATCATTGTAGGACAACTCGTGAATTTCAGGAACATAAAAATCAGATTTTGAGCTTGAAATAAATAGGATTATCCTTTCCTTATCACAAAAGATTTTTGTTTAAAAAGCAAAAATAAAGTACACTAGTAAGCTGTTGTTGCACATTTTAGAATAATATAATAGCCATCCTGTTTACAGTATTAAAAATATGTGGAGAAGAGTCCCTAGAAAGGGGTGTTAAGAGACATGAATTTCATGTATCTAAAGAAACATCTCATAAGCACTGACTTTATGACAGGCATTGTTTTAGATGAAACAGTGAAGAGGAAAATGTGGGGCAGAGCATAAAGAACTTTGAAGGTCATATTTAAGGACGTAGGTTTTCCTTCTTGTAGGCTGGGATGATATTTGTATAAACATAGAAATACACACACACACACCTTTTGTAGTAGCAAGAGGAAATTAATAAGTAGGATGAATAAGAAATACACACAGGGTTTGGGCAGTAAATACTAAGGAAAATGGTTTGGGAAGCAAGAATGCGTCAGGGTGTGTGTGCTGGGGGTGTGTGTTATTTCATAAGAGTGTGCAGAAGATGTCCGCATAAGTAGTTAACAGAATGAAGAAGCCACAGGTAACTCTGCAGCTTTCTAAAGGGAGAAAAAGCTACTCCCCATAGTGCCTGGTACATGAGGAAATGCTACGAAGCTGCAAGGACTTAGAAAAGCAGCACCCCAGGAAAACAACCAAGGTCTGAAGCAGTTGGAAATTGTGCATGAGCAGCTAGCAAGAAGCAGGTTGGACTAGCGACTGAATCCTAATTCCATTTTACACACTGACTTAAAGGTTCATAAACTCAACCCTGGCAGGGATATTTCAGCTTCAAGGAGACATAATATCAGTATTGATGGGTTCGGCATCAGTGACTGTACGAAGACCAATCATTAACAAAATGTTAAAAGAAATTAAATTTTCCAACACTATACTTTGATCTTGATTTCGGCAGGAATTCTATTTATTGAGTGTCATTAATCAGAACATGTTCCACAAGGAAAATTTCAAGTAGTTAAATCGATCTGTCCTCATATTCCCCCCCCACCTCTTTGGAGGTTAATTTAGAATGGCTTCAGAAATTGACTGTGGCTTATGATGGTCCTCTCCGATTTGCATAATCCAAGGGCACCGGTCTTTTCTCTACTGCTGTATGTATGTGATTGCTACAGGCAAGGCTTCTTAGAAAAGACATCTATGGTCAATTAGTTTACTTGGTTAAGGATTGAAGCTAATTAAGTTAGAAAATGAGCTCTCTTCCCTATGTAGGTTCATAACTTGGTCTCAGTACATCTGTAGAAGACAATCCAAGGCCTGACCATCTGACCACAAATGCATGCTTTTGGTCAAAAGAAGGATAGAGTGCCCACAAGGAAGTTGTTGATTGTGCCCACGACATTTCACCGTGATGGTGGAATGATGGTTAGGCACCTTCCTAAAATCCCAAGCGACACACTGAATGGTCTAGAGTTGAGTTGTGCTAGGTACTTCCCTCACTCATGACAACCAAGACAAATGAACAGCAATGCCCTTGATATATCTTGCCAGGTCCGTTGAAGGGTGATTTCTCAGAGGGTACCTTTGTTCAAGTATGCACATATCCTAACCCAGGACATGATCAAGTAAGCCTGCATTTTCTGTTTGTTTTTCCTATGCTCTTAATGAAGGCAGAATCCAGCTATAGTTCTTAGGAACTGACCTATTTATTACCAGGGTCTTGGTCTCAGCAAATAAATTTAAGGCTTTCGCACACCAATTAGGATGTTGTTACTTAGTTTCAATTCTTTCCAAATTTTCCAGGCTGCTATGCTTGCACCTGAGATGCTGAGATGCTGAGGTGCTGAATGGGCAAGTTTTGAAAGAGAGCGTGTTGTACAATGGCAGATGTGATGAATCACTGGCTTTCTTTTACACGGGGAAGATTGTGATGCACACAAGCAAACTGGCTCTTCTAGTCTATGCCGCACTTCTAAGCAATTAGATAACCTTGAAGTAGAGACACCTCATAATATAGCTAATAACAGCTTTATATAAGATGATCTCAAATCTGTGCTCTAAACTCATCCCCTACTTACAAGTGAGTAAGTTTCTGCAACTCATGTAACTTAAAAACCTATGGGCTGAAAAATCCATAGGGCTTTTCTAAGAGGGCTAATTTAGTAACATAAAATACTTAGAAAGGCCAATAAGATTTAAGAGTCAAATAGGAACCTATTAGTATCTCTTTTCCTCCTCTTTTCTACATAATACATAAATTACTCTCCTTCATTAGCAACCTAACAGTAAAGCCAATTCTTCATATACAATGCAGACGTATCAAGAAGATATACAGTCCTTACAATGAGGATATACACACAATAAAATAGTTCCCCAATGAAGTATGATTGAAATACCTGCATTGGCAGGCATTCTTTCCTGCTGACAGAGCTAATGGAGCAGTACTCACATCAACTGGTTCCATTTGAGTACTGCCATTTGTGTGTTTATAGATTCCTTCTGTGGGAGTACGCCCAGGGCAGATGAGTGTTGATTCTGGAGAGTGATGAGGGAATAGGGGTCAGCACACAGGGACAGGCTACCCTTTAGGTAGCCCTGACGTAGGGAAGTTCTGCACCACTATGTGCAATCAACTATCCCAGAGAGAGTCAGAGGGAGAGAGTTATGAGAAATTCTGACCAACATAAAAGTTACTAGGCATGGTACAAAAATCACCCCCCCACACACACACAAACATACATACACTTCAGATAATTGGAAAATATACAAAATACACAAGCAAAAGACCAATAATTCACAGAAATGCCCAAACAAAGCACTATGAGAAAATGTCTACAAAAATATCCCAGAATTCATTTTGTTAGCCATCTCCTCCTGGGTATGAGCAAAGCCCAAAGTGTGTGGTGAATATATTCAGAGAGTCTCCATTGGTAAAGACTCATTTTCCTTTGCAAGGTGCTTCCAATTACAGATAACCTCTTGTCAGAGATTGGAGCTTGTCTCCATTTCCCTGTCTCAGTGCTGATCCCTTCTGCCTTGAGTCTGTCGTATTCATGTACGGCGATCACAATGTCTGTGAATTCATTTGTAGCCCTGTTGGGTGAGAGGGCTCTGTTGGAAGTCATCCATGCTCTCTGTCTTTTACTATCTTTCTGCCTTCTCCTCCACATGAGTCCCTGAACCCAGAAGAGAAAGTTCATAGAAGACAATCCATTTAGGACTGAGTGCTCCAAAATCGTTCATTTTCTACACATTGTTCAGTTGTGGGTCTTTGTGTTAGTCTTCATTGACTGTTACACGTTTGCTTTATAAGTTTTAAACACAGAGGGAAAGAAAGGGCATGGAGTTGAGTGGGGAGGGAAGTGGGAAGGATCTAGGAAGAGCTGGCGGAGAGGAAACGTGTGATCAGAATATATGGTATAAAAATATTTTTAATTAAAAAAACACCAGGTATATCGAACAATGGTAGGACTGGTGAAAAGGTCTATTTTACAGCCTTATATTTTATTTGTATCGAGTGTCTTCAAACTCTTGGAATTAGAGTCAACTAGGGAATAAGATCTGCTGCCTCTGACTCCAGCTACACACTAGTTAATTTTAGAGTCGAGCCATTCTTCCCTCTAGTGTCCTCTGATGAGTATAAAGCAATTTTCTCACATTAATATTTTTCCTCTTGTAACCTCTGCTTTCCTTAGTCACTTGAATTATGATGTGAATTTCTGCATATAGTTCTCCCTTTCAGTATTAATGCCAGCTTTACAATGAAACATTCTTATTTCTTATTATAATTTGTTAAACTTAGCATTTTATAAACTTTATATTATAAATCTCATTAATTTGAAATTCAGGGAAGAAAAAAATAGCACCTCCAATAAAAAAGCACTCACTGTATCTGATAACTCATTTTAACCACCAGAAACCTGACAGTGAGCCAGCTTCCACCTCCAAGGAGAGAACTTATGAAAAACTTGAGTAACTTGCCACCGAATAAAGCTTATTAAAGTTTGTTTTAGATCTCACTCTAATTTTGGGTGAATACTTAAATATTGGCTGCCACTGAATAAGTTTGTGAAGTTCACAGTCGTCTGTGAAGAATAAAGGCAGTAACCTGTCAGAACTATGACACAGCAATGCTAAGTTCTCAAACAATCGTGGAAACTGGCACAAGTGGATATACTGAGGACAGACTGGAGGATTTGACCTCGGTCACCATGGACTTGAATAGAGTCCATGACTTTTTACTCCACTTTTCCCAGTTTTGAGTCTATGCTGTTAATGGAAAATAGGTGTGGTAGATTGCAAGGTATTTTCCATTTTTCTCCAAGTTGATCAAGTTTTCCAGATTCTCCCTTGAAGTGCAGTATGGTCATTGACACTTTTAACTGGTAATAAGTATACGGAAGTAATGGTTGTCTCATCTGGGCCCCTGCCAATAACCTTCCATATTTGCTTTGGTGTCTTACTTTCTATTACTTCAGTGCATCTGACCAGAGAGCAAGCTGGAGTGCTGTCAGTAATATTGCCAATGTGTCCATCAGCCTGGATGCTTCAATGCAATCTGGAGGCATATTATCCTATCAGCCTCTTTTTTTAAAGAAAGAGAAAGATACTCATTTTATTTGAATCAATTTATGCCAAGAGGTTATTTTTAATAGATATTGCCATTTGTTATTAATATACTCAGTATTGTCATTTCAGAAATTACTTAAAGCTACTAAGACTGTGTATGTGTGTATGTGTGCTTGCTTTTAATCTATTACAGAATAAAGCAGTCAACCTCAACACCTAACCAACCACGGGAAATACATCCTTGGCAGGTTCGCTGTCATATGGTGAGCCAATAACAAAGAAAGGAAGTTGTTGAACATGTATTAAAATATAACTAACTCACTGGAAAAAGGAAAACATGCAGTTTGAAAGCAAAATAAGTCTGTGTAAAGAAAAGGGGAAATGATTAAGAAACCACACCAAATGCAGAATGCAGTTTGAAGTGACTACATCTATCCATCAACTTTGCTTTCTCATTCAAGGCATAAAGAGAACTTACAATAAGACAGAAGAAAAGAGAAAAATGAAGCATTGTTACATTGGTCAGATGATCTGGTCGTCTGAATAAAAGTAGTCCCATTGGCCCAAAGGAGGTGTGGCCTTGTTAGAGTAGGTGTAGTTTTATTGTAGGAAGTGCATCACTGGGGGTGGGCTTTGGGGTATCAGAAGTTCAAACTAGGTCTAGAGGCACACAGTCTCTTCCTGTGGATCTAACTCTCAGCTCCCTCTCTAGCACCATGTGAAAGACCTGGATAATTCCAGGTCTCCCCAAAGAAAGCCCTGGAGAAATCCAGGTTCCCCTCCCCTACCCCCAGCAGGAAGAAAATAGCCAAAAATCTAAGCAGGAAGAGAAGAATCAGAAGTCTAGGATTAGCTGGTTCAGTCACTGTGTTTCAGGAACTAGCTGAAGTTGGATTGTACTCTTGAGAATAATCTTGAGTAACAGGGAGTTTCCCCCTTGTGATCATCACTGGTATTTTGGAATACTGTGTTTTAGGAACTAGCTGATTATGACCCTGAGAGTGATCCTGAGAGGCTGGGAGTTGTCCCCTTGTGATCATCACTGGTATTTTTGGAATTTTCTACACCCTCCCTGCCCCTTTTGGATCACTGGGCTGTGGTTTCTTCCCTTAAAAACTCCTCCTGGCCACTCGGGGTCAAACTCTTCCCCTGCTTGGGTTATGAGTCCAGGCCCCAGTGCACTGGTTCCCGTCTCATCTCATCATTACAACCTTGTGTGGTTGCAGCAAGGATGGTCTCTAGTGAGTTACTGGGGGGGTTGTGTTATCCCGAGCCTTGAGTGAGAGTCTCCCCACACTGGGGGTCTTTCATATGTATGTCTAGATGTTGCCATGCTTCCCGCCATGGTGGTAATGGACTAATCCTCTGAAACTGGAAACCAGCCCCAATTGAATGGTTTCCTATATAAGAGTGGCCATGGTCATGGTTTCTCTTCACAAAAATAAAAAATCCTAACAAAGATAAATGGTGAGAATAAAAATATTTTCTGTTGGAAAGAGGTGTTATTTTATATACAAAAAGACAACTGAGAGGGGAGCTATGTTTTGACTCAATGTTGACACACATATATCTGTGCATATTTAATATTCATAATTGAATATATTCATAATATTTCTAAAATCCTTACTAAAGAGCATACTAGGAAAGTGACACCATGTAGTACTGATTTTTTTATTCACTGTCATTGTCTTTTTTCTTCATTGATGACAAAATCAAAGTTGTGCTTCAGTGTATTTCCTTGCATTTCATACATGGGATATCTTGTAGAAGGAAAACTTTCTGTTTTTCTTCCTATTTATTGCTAAAGTCTAACCTATTATGACGGTTCTAGATTTAGTATTTGGCACCTTTTCTATTGCCCTAATTGTCCCCATAGTCCCTTTTTTTCTATTATGGAACTTTTACCCTCAAACAGTCTTTTCGGTAATTTAAGTTTAGTTATTATTTGCTATAAAGAGACAATATCATGAAGGCAACTATTAAAAAAGGAAGCATTTAACTGAGAGTTTGCTTAAGATTTCAGAGGTTTAGTTCATTATCATCACAGCAAGAAGCATGCCCCCCCCCATGTCCGCTTTTCACTGAAGTAACATCTAGAGAGCTACATCCGATCCACAGAATACAGGAAGAGAGAGAACTGTGTCTAGCATGGGCTTTGAAACCTCAGTGCTCACCCACTGTGACACACTTCCTCCAACAAAGCTACTCTTCCTACTCCTTCTCATAATATGCCACTCCCTTATGACTAGGCATTCAAATATATGGACCTGTTGGGCCATTATTATACAAACTATAAGAGTAACCATGATGCACAAAATGTATATTTCTGAATTTTTTAAGTTAGAGTTGAAATTGCTGCTTTGTCATCTTTTAGCCACAAGGAACTTCAAATTCCTAATAATTAATATGCTTTAATGTGCAAAGTTCTTTGAGCCAAGACAAGAAATTAAAAAAAGGTATAAAAAGTATAATGTCATTTTGTCTGTATTTCCAAATTAATACACAGAAATTAATTTATGCAAAGCCTTTTTTGATTAAAATGTCAATGCATTGGTTAAATTAAAAGAAGCTTCTTAAATGATAACTACAATTTATTTGTAAGAACTAGCCTATAGACTGTATTTTCATGAAACTTATTTGGTATCAATGTTACCAGTTGAAAATCTAAAAACACAATTAAGAGCTTGTTTTAATGCATCAAAATTCTTAGCCAATAGAGTATGATTGTGATTTTTTTTTGCCAATTAGTAGTTACATGTGTTAGGATGAAAACAGAAAATAAAATGTTTAAAATGGTCTATAATTTGAAGAGCAACATCACTATAAACTACAGGATCCAGAGAAGGTTGGCTAGGTTTTAGTAAACATTTTTTCTAAGATTAAATGTTGCTTTGCAAAACACCCCTGTGTATAGTGTCAGTTTTCTTCTTTTCTGAAGAGTGTGCGTTCACATAGATATTAAAATAATAGAAAGCTTTCTATAATAATAAGATTGTAATAATTATTATAATATAAAATTCCAAGTAAGTAATGGCTCTGATTGTGTTTAGAAATGATTCTTATAGACCATTTTCTGATAGTTCATATAAATCCTCGTGCTGACACCGTGAACAGGTGCCTGGAAACTGGACTTTTATACCAGAGACGTGGCTATGGGTTGCAAGTGGTCTGTGTCCATCCAAGCGTCATGTGCTAGAAGGTTAGTACCCAGTGTGCTGGCTGAGGCGGCAGACCCTGTCAGAGGCGCGGTCTCAAGGAAGGTGGCGAGGGCCTTGGAGTTGCTGCCCTCAGAAGAGGCTGGTGTAGTTCTGAACAGACATGGTTAGCTTCTGCGAGGGAACTACTGTAGAAAGAGAACGTGCTGAGCACACTTCCGAATTCCTGGATCCCTATGGACCTCGTCTACAAATTCCTAACACCACTACGAGACCCTTATAGAGACTAGTTGGGAATAGGATGCCCAGGATAGGGCTTTTACTTGACCTTAGCCAAAACTCCCAGAAACAATTCCAATCTTGGACATTCATGCTCTAAAACTGTGAGCTTTCCAATTTAAAGTAATGTCATACATTTAATTCTAGAAATAATAATAGTTATTATTATTTAGACTATTATGCTAGACTCGTGTCCAAACTTAAAAACACTTTCTTCTCTTTGGTTCTACACATAATGAGAATATTCACTGTCATCTCACCCTCCAATTTTAATTAAAGATGATTTTCAATATTAGCTTTCAGTGGTCTACTATTTGACCTCTATAATAATTCCATGATTTCTAATTAAATATCTTATGCTGAAAAGTATTGAGTTAAACGCTCCTTTTTCCTAATTTCAAGTGAATTTATATTAGACTTTAATTTCAAAATAATTAATGGCTTTCTTCCAACATTTGAGATTCATGGGTTCTTTTCAAACATCATTCTGTTTTAATGGTGCCTAATTTTCATCTGGAGATTTTATTTTCATTAAAAATGCCATCAAAAATTGGAGAGATCTAACACAAAGTCCTATGTCCTACAACATTCAATAGTGAACAATGAATAAAAATGTATTTGGAGAAAAACTAGGAAAAGCTTCTTGTGGAACTTTCTATGAAAAAGAAATGAGTAAAAATGGATCTCAAGCAATAGAAAATTGAATCATAGGCAGAAATGAAATATGAAGAGAAAAAATGGGCAAATGAGAATATATTAATAATGTTCATAAAGATAACATTAAAAACAAAAGTAAGGATTAAAAATTAAAGTAATGTTTTAAAAAGTAGACAGAAAATACCAGTGGGCAAATAAAGAGGACAGGAGGACAGCTAACAGGTGTGCAGGAAAGGGTGAGGATACTGGTCCACAGCAGACTTCGTTATGTTTACAATTTGAAATAAATGAACTAATTAAAGTTAAAACTAAAAACAGTACACAGATCATCTAAGATCAAAAGTGCATCTAAGTGCAAAATGGAAATTAAAAAAAATCCATACATTTAAATAGAGCCGAAGTGCAATTCAGTAATGGAGGGCCAAAACTCCAGATTATTGTTGGCCTAAAAGCAGCCACCAATAAAGAAAGCGTTAAATCTTAGCACTAAAATACCTTGCTTAGCATGCACACAAAAGGCTTTTAATTCAAGAAAAGCAAGGGAAAGAAAACAGCAAATTTAAAAGAAGGAGACAGTCCTGGCAGAGTGGTAGGTGTGTGTGTGTGTGTGTGTGTGTGTGTGTGTGTGTGTGTGCGCACACGCACGCGCGCATGCACGCATGGTGCACATGCACACGCATGTATGTATATGTGTGTGTGAGGTGCCTGTCTGTCTGTACATCTGTCTCTACCCACGTGTTGGGGTGGGGTGCCCACGTTTACTTAGTTCAGAAGATTACCACTCCCTTACAGGAAAAATAATTATATCAAGTATGTGGTCCCCCAAATCTCATGTGGAAAGGAGTGACTTACAAATTGGGCACAGTGAGCTAGAGAAGATCACCTGCTAAGTAAGAGGAAAAGATTCTACGGTCTGCATAGCTGTATCTCCAAAATTTCCCATTTAGAAATTCTAACATATAATGTGTTCATTCAGGTGGTGAAATTTCTGCAGAGAATAATGTGTGATAGTGACCTCTGGAGTATGGTTTATGCCTTTATAAAGGCTGCCCACAACTTATCCTCCTTTTTCCCATGCAAAGTTAGAGGCAAATGCTTGCAGCAGGTCCTTACCAGTCACCGAATCTATGACTGCAATCTTAGGCATCCAAGTTTTTACATCCCTGCTGCTTATGAACTAAAGCAATGGAATTTTGATCGCTAAGCAAAGAACCAGATGCTACGAGATCTGCCAGAAAATGGCCCAGAAAAGTTAAGAAAGCTGCTCTAGGAGAGGGCAGGTGGTGTTTTGCACCAAAGAGAAGGCCTGGAAGAGCAGGCTTCTCTTTCTGTTCTGTACATGGAAGGACTCACTGACTAGTGGAAACACCAGCAGCTGAAGCCCAGTGGAGTAACTTCCTGAGTGTTGGATATGAGCTGAGGCTACCACTGAGAAGCTGCGAGATTAGCAAGTCCAGCCTGGGACATAAGCATCTACCTGTGGCATGGAACCTTTAAAAGAATGAAACTTAGAAATTTTCTATTTTCAATGTATCATACTATCCATAGTTCATCAATAGAGCTTCTCAGGATATTTCTATTTAATCTCCTTTGCACCTGGGGCTCTGTTTCAAGTTCTTTTTAACTCCTCTATTGCCCAGCAATGTCATCACCTGGGCTATTTGTTTTCCTGTGTCATTTGTTAATCCTTTGTCTCTTTCTGATGCTACCTCCCAACTTCTTTATTAAACTCTTTCTCTTCTCTGTTTGAATCTCACATACATTACCTACTGTTTCAAGAAGTACCATCAGTTTCCATGGAAACATGTTTGATTCATGATGCATACGCTGAATCCCTGCCCTCCTCAAGTAAGTAGACAGCAGGAGACATATTTCAAGAGGTACCCTGGTTCAAATTTTTGTTATAAATAGCTGTAGTCAAGGAACTTTTCTTTCTCATTTCAGCTTAACTCACTTATGAAGTAGACACCATTGCATGCCTACCCAGTGAAGTTCTGATGGTGAACACAAAAGCCAGAAAACACAGCTCTGAATTCATAAGTAATTTGTAGTCTAGTGGTGTTCCAGGAAGTTGAATCACCTACTCTAAGCAGAGCCTGGCTAAGACAGATTCACAACCTGAAAAGAACTGGTTATCAGTTGCAAGAAGGCATAGAGAGACCCAACTGACAGAAGGCTAATTCAGCCACCTGGCATGGAACATATATTAAGTCGATCCTTAGATTTTAATCAAAGACAGCTATTGTAGAGCTTAGAGAAATGTGGGTATTAGAATTAATGCAAAACTAGGATATGAAGACCCCCTAAAATATCCAAGTTGTCTGAAGACAGTCTGAAAACCAATTTAAACAATGCCAAATTTATACTTTAAAAAATGATCTTAGGCCAAAGTAGCACAATTCCATTTACATGTTTATTGTATTCTTTGCTGAGAGAGTACTAAAAATAGATTGCTTGGCTTCAAGCCTGGGATCAATGATTTCTGAAGTTTTTTCACTTTGCAGTGTTAGCTGGTGTATATCTGTGTGATTTACCAAAGGCAGAACAAAATCAGGAATAAGCTGCTCTTATAATCACCATAAATCAAAATCAGATAAGGAACATTTTAAACTGTCTGAAATATTCTTAAGGAGTAATTATCTTTAAATCATGGACCACCATATTTGCTAAGATCTCCTTTCTCTTAAACATTTTCCTTAAATTTTAATAAATGACTTAAGCTTTCGATTTTGTCACATTGGCTTTGGGTATAAAATTTTCAAAGTAAAATCTATGTGGTAAAAATCCAGAAATATGTTTGACTTTCAAATAAAGTGACCGCTCTTAAATCTCCTTTTTAATAAACAGATAGGTGGCAGTGACCATTAGGAGTATGTTGCTCAGCATGGTAAGGTGTTCCTGTAAAGCCAGAATTTGGGAAACAAATCCCAACATTTGGTAAGTTGAAGGGGAAAATAACGACTCAAGGCCAGCATGGACTACACACTAGCAATTTGAAGGGTAATCTGTGTTGCCTATTGAGAGCCCATCTCAGAAAAGGCAAACCAAACCAAACCAAACCAAACCAAAACAACAACAACAACAAAAGTCTTAAGTAAGAGAAGAATTCAGTCACTTTAACTTTGTATACACCACACAGAGTGAATTCAGTTTCTTAATTTCAAGTGTGTAACTGGGGCTGTTATTAAAACAGATAAATTGTTTGCATGGAATCTGATGCTGACCCTTTAGAGTTCAGGCCCTATCTTTCTTATCCTGGAAGATCTCCGAGATGGGGCTAAAGGAGAATTTTCAACACATCTGCATCCAGATGCCACACCAGGAGGTCTAATCTGCAGGTTTACTACAGACCAACACTTAGGCCACTATAGCAGGCAGCTGACACACAATTTAAGGCTTACAAATTGAAAAGTTGGTTCTTGTCTTGATATCATGGTGTCCTTAATATCAAAATTCTTTTGAAAAAAATACAAAGAAGATGGCAGTTGAGTAATCACGGAGAGCCCAGCTTGGATCTCTAGTATCCAACTGAAGCCTTGGCACAGTGCTGTAAGCCTGCGACAAGGGTTAGGTTAGGCAGATACAAGATGGTCTGGTGACCTATAGGCCAGTCTCAACCCTTGACACTGTGCTGTAAGCCTGTCACCATAGCGTTGCAGATATAAAGTAATTCAGGGAACCTATAGGCCAGTCTGGATGACACTGTGAATTTTAGGACCAGTGAGAGACCTTATGTCCCTTCAAACATTTTTATTCTTAAGTGTGTGCGTGCATGTGTGTCTGTGTGTGTTTCACCTGTGTGATTTGTTTCACACATGCTACACCACATTTTTTAAAATCAGAACACAACTTCATAGACTTAAGTTCTATCCTACCTAGTTTTTGTATGTTCCAGGGTTTGAACTCAGGTCATCAGGATTGCATGGCAAGTGCTTTACCCACAGAGCCAGCTCACTAGCCCTGTCTCTGAAACTAATGTGAAGGCAATAGAGGGAAACACCAGACATCAACCTCTGTTCTTCACACATGTACTCAAAGGCAAGTGCACCTACAGCCACATGTTCACACACACACACACACACACACACACACACACACACACACACACACACTTGAGGATCATAAGTAAATGCTGCAGGAGCTCCTTCTGCTCCTTCAGCCAATAGCCTTTAAGATACCAGCCCACTTCGACGTGGTCTCTTTTGCTTTAAAAGCTGCTTCTTAAGAGACCATGCCCAAGAGGGCTGGTATCTTAAAGGCTATTGGCTGAAGGAGCTGAAGGAGCTTCTGCAGCAAGTAAATAAAGGTTTTTCCTATTTTAGAATAAAAGAACATTCTTCTAGTCACAAAAAAGGAAAAGGCTATGTTTGTAATGCTATGACCCAGTAGTGCTTTTCTTTTTGTACATTTATTTCTATATACAGTGGATGAATAATAGTACATATTCATTTTATAATAGAGAAAAGTAAGACATAGAAAGACCAAATAGTATCTCCCTAGCCTCTCAATTATGAACAGAAACTGTACTAGAAGCTGAATTTGCAGTTTTAAATCTAAATAAAGGGTCAGTTTCACTAATTGAATTATTTTCAGATAGTTTGGGAAGCTTGCCAGAATGGAAAATTCTACTTGTGTTCAGAAGTGTAAAACTACAACCCATAAATAAGTGAAAGAAGGCGTCACCGGTCATTTTCTTTAGATAAAACACACACACACACACACACACACACACACACACACACACACACTTTTGGAAGAAAGTGACCATTTAGTAGTGGATATCAGTATTTAATTTCTAAAATTAAAAGCATCATCCACCTAAAATTTAAAAAAGCATTTTTTCCTTTCATAATGTTTTAAAAGCAACATAGTCATCGAGACCTTATATAATTATAAGAGAGCTAATTACACTCTGTGGAACAGAGAGCACAGAGAAATTGTTGTGGCAGATTTCGACATTATCTGATCTTAAGGCTTCATATCTCAAAAACAATTTGTATAATATATGGGTCAGATTGCCCTGCATACGATGATCAGATTTAACAGGAGTCAGAGATCAAAAGCAGACATAAAAAGACAGGACACAGCTCAGACACTGCCACAACAGAGACAAATGGGAAACTTTGAACCAAAGGGCTATTTGCATAGAGTACAGGGCACGTCGTTTTTCATATAGCAGACGACTAAAGAATCCAGGTTTGGGATTGCAGTTTAAGCATCCCATCTTCAGGGGTAAAGAGACGGCTCCATGTTAAAGGAAGATACTGCTCTTTCAGAGGACCCGAATTTCTCTCCAGGTACTCACGTCAGGTAGCTTACAACCACCAGAAAGTGTAGCTCCTGGGGACCCAACTCCACTGTTCTCACCGGCAGTCACGGAGATGCAAAATTAGAAATAGCAAAAATTAAAATAAAAAGAATGCCACTGTAGTGGTTTAAATACAAATAGCCCCATAGGCTCATGTGTTTGAACACTTGCTCCCTTGTTAGTAGAACTATTTGAGGAAGGTTTAGGAGGTTGAGCCTTGTTGGAGGAGACGTGTCATCAGAGTGGGCTTTACAGTTTCAAACGCCCACACCAGGCCCTGTCTCATTCTCTCCACCTCTGACGTGTAAGCTCTCAGATACTGGTCCAGTGTCGTACCAGCTTGCTACCATGCTTCCTGCCATGTGATCACAGACTAATCCTTTGAAACTGTAAGCAAAACCCAATTAAATGTTTTCCCTTTATAAACTGCCTTGGTTATGGTGTCTCTTCACACCAGCAGAAGAAATGTAACCAGGACAACCACCTTCAATAACACAGAAACTTAAAGGCAGGAGGGAAAAGTTTGGTGGTGCGCTCATAATGATACCCAGCTTCAGTTCAAGTGCAAGGTAGGCAGACAGATTTCTATGAGTTTGAGGCCAGCCTGAACTACATAATATCTTCCAGGCCACCCAGAGTTAGAGAGACCCTGTCTCAAAAAAGAAAAAAAAAAGTGAAATTTGATTTGTTTCAAGTATATTCCTGTGAAGACACTATTAATGTAAGCATACCCTATATGCTATATGGAAATGAATCCATAGGTAATGGCTCATATCCTGATTTGGAAGATTAAATGAATATGATAATAAATAGGATGAACTTGGTGGTTCATAATGATAATGAAAATTTTCTAAATGTTTTTTGTTATGGGTGATGGTGGTGAGTGTTTGGTTACTGGCTTTGCCTTGTGCCTGCTAAGCAATGTGCTCTCCCACTGAGGTACATCCCAGCTCTCTTTTTCAGTTTTTATAGCTATGAATCTGATGGTTGAGATTAATTGTGAGTGATATTTAACTAGTCTGTGTGAATATGTCTATCTAGGTGTTAGAAGTTGTAGAGATATTTGTGACTGAGCAGAAAGTCCATAAATTTAATCCAAGATGGAGACATACTTGGATAGATTATCTCTTAGAACTGCCAAAGAAATTACTATTTAACTATCACTAAAACACTTTATTAGAAAACATCTGTAAAGTGTCTTCACGTAACACATGCTAATATGGTATTAACGGCTCAAAAAATATACATTAAATACAAAGCTCTGGTTTGAAATGAAACTTTTCATATATTTCATGGGTTTTTGTTGTTGTTTTTGTTTATTGGTTTATCGAGACAGGCTTTCTCTTAGCTTTGGAGCCTATCCTGCAACTAGCTCTTGTAGACCAAGTTGGCTTTGAACTCACAAAGTTCCACCTGCCTCTGCCTCTGCCTCCTGAGTGCTGGGATTAAAGGCATGCACCACCACTGCCCGGTTCATTTTTTTTTTTTTATTATTTACTCTTACTCTTATTTAATACGGTCTCAGTTTCATTTAATACTTATTTTTAGTGTAAAAAACACATTCTGTTCTATCTTATAGATCCACTGGAGACCTACTGTTTCCCAGCCAATTCCAGATCGAAAGCCATGTGTCCCCCAAATAAATACATGTTCATATTCAAGTATTGCCATTATTTCTCTTCTATTAAAATATGTCCCCTTCCATATTCTTTCCCTTCCCAATTGACTAAAACATTCCTCAGTGCAGTCCAGTTTATTATAGTCACAGATGGGGAGGCTGGGTGCTGAGAAAATGAAGGCTTTAGGGTGAGTTTTGTTTAGTTTCTATTCTCTTATCTTCATTGTTTCTGGCCCAATAACATATCCTACCTTTTTCTTTGCTATTGATGCTGTTCAGGGGTTTGGGTGCATCCAGTTTGGTGCTCTTTCTCTAGGCTCCTGACTTAGCTCATCCTCCTGAAGGATGATAAGAAATAGCACCTGTTTGTGGAGCATTTCATGCTCCCGCTCTCCCTCCCCCCCCCCCCCCCCCCCCTCTCTCTCTCTCTCTCTCTCTCTGTGTGTGTGTGTCTCATTGAACCTTTGATCTTGAGGTATACCTGTAATTCACCTGCTTTCTAACTGGGTGTCACTTTGGTGCCCATGCTATGTTCCATAACTATTTCTCAGCATATAAAAAAGTAAAATACTCCAATCATGCTCATTTGAATTTTCAGAAAACTCAAGGAATTTTGCTAACTGGGGGTCCACCTTCCAGTCAGCATCCAGGGTATGGAAAAGAAGAAATCCACAAATGCAGTAAAAACTAAACTTCTCTAACTAAAGAGAAATAAAAAAAAAACAATGCTTTCTGATGATAACTTTCTCTTTACTTCATCCCGAAAAATTCTCTCTGAAAATCTCTGTCTCCACACAATGACACTCTTTACATACAGCTCCATACCTCTGTTTACATACATACATCTCTCTCCTACATGGTATACATCTTTACACACAGTCACATCTATTTTCACACAGCTACTCAGCTTTCTTTTACATACATTTCTCTTCTACATCTCTTTTCTATAACAGCGTCATCTCCCTTCTCGCCATACAAATCTCCACACCTATATGTCATGTATGCATGTGTTATGTATGTGTCTGGTGTCTACACACACACCTATCATTTATTTATCACTTCTTTATCTCTGTGAATTTCTCACTTTTTTGTTTTGTTTTTCTGAAGAACCTGAAGTAAGACACTAAGGCAATTTTCTGATTACTATGCACTTGCCTGTGTTAGAAACTCTTACTTTAAACCACAGACTTATGTGGTTCATATTCAGAATAACTAATCAGATCCCAAACACAGGAGTCACGAATAAGAATCATAAACTCAACTATGGCCCAAGTGTTAGCAGATATAAACCACATTCCTTTGGTTGCTTTCCCTAATTCACCAAAATGTTATAAATCAGTTCTTAAAAACAGGCCTTAAGGGCGAAGCAGTAGCTCTTGAGAAGTAGATATAGATGGAAATAGACTAAAACAGAAATCAGAGCAGATCAAAGTGCCTTCAGAGCTCAAGGTAAGCAGTATTGTTTTTTAAGAAGCACTGGAGAACTCACAGAGTAGTTAAAGAAGTTAAATTGTTGGGGCAGTCAGGTGCTTGATCCTCTTTAGCTTACTGTCTTAGACTGTTTGCGTTGATGCAACAAAACAATAGTCTAGTGGCTTAATGACAGCAGAAATTTCTTTCTTGTAAAGCTGGAGGCTAATAAAATACAAGATGAAGTACTAAAATATCTGGTGGACAATTTGTAAATACCTTCTAGCTGTAACTTCAGATTGTATAAGAGGCATTGGTATTCTCCAAGATATCTTATATAAAGGCACCGACCTCTCAAGGGCAATAATTCATTCCTTCCCAAAGGTGTCAGTGACTCCTAGAAGTATCACTTGGGTGTTAGGATTCTAACATATGAATTTAGGGTGTAGGGACACATACATTCAGACATTAGGAGATGTCAACAAAATGGTTTTATTAAAGCTAAGAAATCCCAAAAAGAAAGGTCCTGCTCTGTTTCGAGATGACTCTATTGAAAGTCTACAGTGCCAAAAATGATGTGGAAGTATGATACAGGTAGAGACAGGAAATATTGTCTAAGAAACTCATTTGGCCAGCATTAGTTTGACCTTCTTGGCTGTTTATTGGGCACGAATTGCAGGAGAAAGCCTGTCTCCAAGGTACAATAGAACTACAGATAGCATCTTGCCACCGAAGGTGTTATGGATGAGAAAAACATGTGTACCACACACACAGTATTCTTCTTGCCAGCTGTGTAGATACTATGAACTCACATTCTTTCCTATTAATTTCTTCTGATTCAAGCAAGCATCTCTAAGCTCTTGAAGAGAATTCATGACAAAAATAAAAATAATTCCAGGAAATGGAAACGGAATGGCAGGCTCAAAAGGGAAGAGAAATAATTAATTTGAGAAAAAAAAGAAATAGGTTTTCCCTCAGAAGATTGGAAAGCATCTCATCATGAAAATAAGACTGCAATGGGGAAAAGAAAGAGCTAATATTGAGAAAACATATTTGAACACTGAATGAAACGAACATTCTCGTGCCACTCAAGACATCTAAAAGTAAGTAGCGAATATTAATCAGTCATAATTCTACTCTATAATGTTCCTACACTGTAGGTATTGTTGTTGTTATCCTTGTCTAGAGGAAAAATAACAGATACACAGAAAGGAAAGATTCAGCTCAAGGTTGGACATACACCTTAGCTCTCGTCCTTTCTAGTATAGTTAAGGGTTACTACGTGGAATTATAAAAGGAAATGTTAAAGACATGGAAACACAAAAAGAACATCAGAATCTTTTATGGAACATTAGCATGTGTGCTATAGTAAGATTTTCTGAAATAATAAAATCAATAATAGAAGGAATGGTCACTGAGAAGAGGACAGGTCAGAATTTTTACTTTATGTGACAACTTCTGGAAAAAAAGAAAAAGACACTCACTTGGTAAATTCTCTGAGTAAAAGGTAAAACTAATGTGAAATATCAAACATCAAAGAAAATTGAAAGGACTATTTATGATGCTACCTCAAAGTTACAAGTCTCATGTAATGCTGTGTGACTGGTACGGGTGATGCCACAGAATTTATGGTGGAGATGATATTAACCCTTGAAGTTTATCACAAGGTAGTTGTCCATCAAGTGCCAATGTGAAAAAAAAAGGGGTCTTTGCAGCGAATCCATGCTGTGTAAGCTTTGTCTACTGGTCCCTGTTTTATTCATCAAAAATTTTACAATGGCCTGCAAGAGGTTATCTGCCCTGCATCTTAGCATTCTCATCTCAGTCTGGTATTTCCACTCTCTGGGCACAAAGGCTGCCCTGCAGCTCCAACTCCACATCTCTATTGTAAAGCCATCTTTACAATAGACTCCCTTCCCCTAGCATCTACCTGCTTCAGTCCCTTCTTTCCATTAAGTCCACACTGAGTGTCACCTTCTCGGTGGCGTCTTCCTTGGGTTCTCTGTGAGACTGTCTTCCTCTTATTTCCCATCACTAATATTCTCTCTCATTTATCTTTCCACATCACAATTAGAGATGCGGCATATGACTGATCTTGCTTATTGTCTTCCTGCTTGTGTAACTAAAAGGAGAGCTGGTTGGCGTGTCTGTTTAGCTCACCGCTATAAAGCTAGGATTGAGAGACATGCCAGACCCATTCCAGGTACTCAGGCTATAATTCCTGAATGAAGGCTGAGCAATGTCTTCATGATTTCACAGGTAGGAACACAAGCTCCCAAAGGAACAAATTGAAGAATAACCTGCACTAATATGCAGCAAACGTTATTTTTAAAGACTATTATTATTTTTATGAATTCTTTTATTTTTGAGATTATAACTACATCATTCCCCTTTTTTCCTTTCTTCCCTTCAAACCACCCCATACACTCCTTGCTCTCTTTCAAATTCATATCCCCCTGTTCACTACTTGTTCCTATGAATATATATATATATATATTGTATATACAAATAAATCCCTATATATGTTTGCTCAGTCTGTATAATGTTACTTATATGTATGTTTTCAGAGCTGACCATTTGGTCTTAGATTACCAATTGTTGTAATCTTCTCTGGGTAAGACTATTTCTCCCCCTGCTCTCAGCATTTATTATTGAATCGCAGACAATACATCATAACTACAAAATACACACACACACAGCCAACAAGAGGCTTTATCTGTGACATTGTACTTGGAACATTTTCTGTATAATAAGCCCTCTAATGCCCAAACCATTGCCTTCTCACTATGTAGATTTACCCAGCTTGAATATCTTCTCCTGTAACAGAACAAAAGGATAATGAGTTTTCCTAGGGAAATGGTTCTGTGTCCCACATTATTTTTAGCTTATCTGCAGACATCTATAAAAATCGTAGACATTAAAATGTACTTTGTGAAGTAAGAAATAAAATCACAGATTATAAGCCAAATTTAAACAGATATAAAATGATAAGGGCTTAAACTTGGAGAAACAAACTAGTATTGAAACATAATTTTATATGTTGTGATAAAAAATACACACTATTCTTTGTATATGGCAGTGAAGAAATGATTATACTCAAGCAACCAGGATCCTGGTTCATGCAAGGAGAACCACCAGCACGCTGCTGGAGAGACATTTCCCTATTACTTGCGTTTTAAAGGTCTAACAGCTCAAACAAAAACCCTACTTCTTCCCATGGAATTGTTACAATTTCTTTAAAATTTCATAAAAACAGAGGAAAATTGTTTTTCCTACCACGATCCACTGCCTTCTGTTTTTTATTTTTAGTGTTTATCTGGTATCTGAGATGCACGGTGGATGTCAGTCTTACTCTTCATGTCAACTACCCACTCTTTAAAGTTAGAGAAATTAAGACTCATAGAGATAATCTTGTAGCATGTAGAGCAAAATCTAAATCTGGTTCAAGTACCAAATGCTAGGCTCCACAATTGCTTTCTCATTGAATAGGTCAAGGATTGATTGCTACAATTTCCCAAGGGACTCTTGCATAGGCTACAGGGGTTGTTATTCCAACTCAAGTTGAGCTGCTCCTCATGCTTACTACACCCAGACATACAACCTCGTGCTCTTCCAAGTCTAATACCTGGAAGGCTCTTTCTCCAAATAATCCCTTATGTATATTTTCTCATTTTCTTCAGGTTTGTGGTCAAATGCTCCTACTCATCAAGGATTATGTTGAACAGAACACTCTGCAATCCATACCATATCATTTTGCTCTATTTTTTCCCTAAATTTTAAATCAAAAGATTACTGTTACTTTTATTTATTTCTGTGTGTTTTTGTCTGTATGTGTATAGGTCTGCATGCATGTGCGTCCTCTTGAAGGCCAGAAGAGAGCCAGGAATTCCCTGTAGCTGGAGTTACAAGCAGTAGTGAACCTCCCTACGTGGGCATTGGAAACCAAATCTGGTCATCTATGACAGCAACAAACTTACTTAATCAGTGGGCTATTTGTTCCGCCACTATTTTCAGTACTTGTTACCTGACAGAATTTCTTGCTAACTTAGGAAACTTTTTGTTTATCATCTACACACATTAAACAAATGTTCTAAGAGGATAAGGACAAAATTGCTTTGGTCACCAGACTATTCTGTGTTCTCCTATGAATCTCTTACATACTAAGCATGGGTAAAAGTTCATTGAATGTATGAATAATATTTCATATCAACACAACACTTCATCATATAGTAATGTGTCATGTTAATGATCATTCATAGAATCATTCACTCCACACTTTCTCTATGAGTTATTTCTAGCTAAGATAGGTATTTAAAATAAAATATCAATTATTTCTGACATCTGCATAAGTCAGAAATTTTCTTCAACTGGGAGAAGGATATTTATATATTGGTATGTGAACTTAAAGCACTATTAATAATAGATTTCAGTTTTGTATCTAGAATTAACCAGTGTTTGTCAAGTATCTAATATTTTGGTGAAATAAAATTATATCTTAATCATGTCTATTTTTTTCTTTTTTTGAGACAAGGTTTCTCTGGGTAGCAGCTTGGCTGTCCTGGAACTCATTCTGTAGACCAGGTTTGCTTAAAACTAACAGAGATCTGCCTGCCTCTGTCTGTGGAGTGAGTGCTGGAATTAAAGGTGTGTCAAACTCTTTTAATGCACAATTGTCATATACTCTGACAATAAGAAAATAATTGTAATATTGGAATTAGGAAGCAATTTTGTTATAATATATATCACAATGTAAATTCTTTTCTTAATTATTAAGTAGTATGTTTCAAGACCTTACATAGTAACGTAGTCTTATTTAAATGAAGTCTATACTTTCTATGAGGAGGAGCAATTTATACTTTCTATGAGGAGGACATAGCAAATTTTTTTTTTGACAAAGCAGTTGGCTGTCTATGAGTTTCTAGTATCAATCTAATATTGAGCACATTTAGGCTGTGATTTAATATCCTTAACATTAGCCCATTCTTGTGGTTTTTGTAATGACTTTTACTTCAGAAATCAAGATCCCAAAATGTGTTATGAGCCAGGGATTCTGGCAACTAAGGCACTTGAGCATGGCTCACACATTTGCCTACTTGAAGTCTAAATGTAGAGCTGAAAAGAGGTAAAGAAGAAGAGCAGTAGGGTGCCATGTCTGCTTGGTTGGTGTATAACATTCCTCTGATAGTCTGAGACTTTGTGGTTTTTGCTGGTGGCTTTTTCAGTGGAACAGAAGTATTGGTTGACTAGATAGCTGACCATGTTCCTTGCTGAAGATTTGGGAGTCTCTACTCTAGGTTCATCCTAGTTGATCCAAAAACTTGTTTAATATTGCATATTCAATTTGCTAGAGTAGGTTGATTCTTGGCATGTTGATTGTGATCACTACAAACCCTAGGACTCCTCTTCAGTCAACAATGCAATGTGTAAGTTAGGTGGAAATGCTCTGGTCTCCAAGAAAGAAACACCATTGTTTGATATTCACGGTATGTGTCAAATAGTGACACCGGGACCTAGTTGCTTCCTCAATGTAATTGATAATACAGCCAAAAACCTCCAGGAACTCCTGCCTCTTGCTGTATCATATAGCCTACAGACTTAAAACTGTTAATTAGGGAGATATCTTTATGACTTTGGAAATGCATATACTGATAGAAGAATTAAAAAAAAACAAGGAAGAGAAATTGGTTGTTGCAATTAGATAATACTCTTATCTTTACATGTTTTGAGATAGTCATTCTAGAAATGAATAAAGCAGCCTTGCACTGTGGGTATTAGCAATTCATAAAGCAGGCATCGGTGGGGGAACATGTGTTCTTCAGAGACCATTGCATAATAAGCTTCCAGACTTAATTTTAATCTAATTCAATAAAACACATCATACTCAGACACGAGATGACAAGACAATAGTTGGAGGGCACTGGAAATTTGTCTTGGCTGCGGAGCCTGCTGCCTCCGAGCTAAAGATAATGAAAAATTTAAAGATGAATTGTCCTTGATTCATCACTCTTGTTTCTGAACTTGAGATAATGAAATTTTAAACTAATGTTTACTCCTAAAGTATTACCTACTGCCTCCAAGAATTGTGCTGGATGTAATTCGATTCTTATTAGAGGACAATGATTTAACGTGCACTAATGTATTTTTTTTTTCTGTACTGCCTGCTTAAAGACGGGTGTCCCGAGAGCTACAGAATTTCAGGAATGTGTATTTTAGAAAAATAATTTTCTATTTTATCAGTAAATTATACTGCTATTCAGAATGTTAAGATATTATAATTTTATCCAGCCCTAAAAACAACTACAGGATGTAAATTGAGAAGGAACTCTACTGATACAATAGATGAAAAGGCACAATATAAAGGACTACACAAACTTTTGCCCATTTTTGTAGCTACATTCTACCGATATCTAAAATCAATTTCACACCCACATCCACACCGAGTTAGAACTCTCATTAAAACATTAAAACATGCTGTAATGTTGATGATGGATGGTTTGATTACAGATATTCTTTATAATTTTCTCCTAATTTTAATTCAAAGAATATAAATGTATGTATATACATATATATATATATATATATATATATATATATATATATATGTCAACAAAAATAACTAGTTGAAAGTAGAGGAAGCATGCCCCAGGCTTTAAGTTCTGAAGTCAGCATGGCTCAAGTGGAAGGAAGGGGCAAGCGGTCTAGGCAGCCATGGCACTGAAGCACTAGCGAAACGTGCATCCCTGGACATTAGCAGCCCAGCAAGCCTTTGGGTACTGTGCTTGCACAAGGCTCTGCCCCCAGGCAATGAGCCACCTACCCAAGGACAATCAGTTGGCTAATAAAAGCTCCTTTCTGAAAACCATGCACCTTCATTTCCCCTTAGCAGTGCTAACCCCAAAGAAGGTACAGCTGTGGATGAATATTTCATCTTCCAGAAATTCTATCTCCTTAATCCCACCTGGGGCAAGAACATGCCTTCAGTTTTTGCTGCAACCTATAGCCATAGGCATTCATAATCTGTTGTCTTTTTTTCCAAAATTCCTCTGACTGCTAACCTGGAAATCATCAAAGAAAGTTGTATTATTTTTATGCATGACTTTCACCTCAATCTAGGTCTTGAAAAAAAAAATCTCATTCATGTGTAATCTCCTCAAAACCTACACGGAACCTAAATACAGTTTCTTTAATTCCATTTGGCTTCTCTGCCATTGCATTCAAACAAGTTCCGGAGAAAAGCATATATGTGAGAGGTGTTTTCTGGAAGCCTAGTGTGGTTAATAGTGTCTTGGTCTGGCTAGACTATGATGCTCAGCTGTTTGATCAGTTTTCATGTTCCTACAGAAGGGGTTGGTATTTACAATCAGCTGACTTAAAGAAAAGTAAATTGCCCTGCATCCAACAGACGGGCCTCAGCAAGCCAACTGAAGCTTTTCTGTGTAAAAACTGAGGGCTCCTGGTCACGAAGGAATTCTGCCTCAGGACTCTACAGAGAATTCGTCCTGATTCGTCACATGTAGACATGACCTACTGATTTTGACTCAGGACTGCACTATCCAACATTAGCTCCATGGGTTACAGAGTTTACTGTTGCCAGTTCCAAAATCATGCAAATCATTTCTTCTCAAGACAAAACTCTCTTCTGTACTTCTTTGTTATTAAAAGATTAGTTTTTAATTTACATTTATGTATGTGTGATGTGTGTGTGTGTGTGTGTGTGTGTGTGTGTGTGTGTGTGTGTGTGTGACAGATGGGGGAGGAAGGAGAGATGGAGAGAGGGAGGGAGGGACAAACACACACACACACACACAGGTTCTGTCAGTGCAGATCCCCACAGTATCCTCTTCCCATGGGCTATGGTTCTAGGAGGTGTTGAGACATGAAACAGTGAGATGCTGGTAGGATCATCTGCAAGAGAAATGTTCTTTCTTAACCAATCCCACCAGCCTCACCGTTTCTCATTATTTCTTTTTCTCCCTGCCTCCTTTTCTCTCAAACTTGATGTAATTAGCATGGATTCAAGTCAGAAAAAAAAAATTGAACAGTTTTATCTTTATTAAGGTCCCAGGTTTTCTATCTGCAGGACACTGGCAGTGGCATTAACTGAAGAGTTGTCAGAAGTGGAGAATTTAAGACAAGGAGGGTATTAAACTGGGACAAATGGCAATAAAGGTGTAGTGATCTAATATAAAAAAATTGTGGAACCCAACAGGAAGTGACTGGTGTGTGTTCCTATTTTTCTCCCAGAATGATGTTACTTGTAATAGTCACTGTCTTTGCTATGAGAAACTCCTAAGACTCAGACTCTGGAATCCAGGAAATGAGGCAATGCAAACCTCTGTCCTAGTGTACTTAACAGAGAGCACCCTTGCTCTTACCTCAGCTTGTAGGTGACTTCCATGTCACCACTGTGCATTTAAGTCACACCTAAAGTAATAGTCATTCAATTATTGGATGCTACAAAACATTATTAGGAAAAGGCATAAAGATAAAAATTATTCCCACTACTCCTAATGAAAAAATACTTTGAATAAATAATTTCCCAGAAGCATAACTAATTGACTAATAGCCTCATTTGAGTAAATTCATCCTTATCACATTATCATGCCAGGAAATGAAAAAAAAAAAACCCACATGCCTTTGAAATTAAAAAGTAAGGTATTATTGGGACTGGGGAGACTGGGGAGTATTGTAATTAGTTAAGACTACTTGCTGCTCTTGCAGGGGATCTAAGTTTGGTTTTCAGCTCCCAAATAGTGGCCCACAACAATCCAAAACACCAGTTCCAGAGAATCCAGTGCCCTCTTCTAATCTCTGTAGACTCCAGGCTCACACATGGCACGCATGCATATATTCAAGCAAAACATGCAGACATACAAAATAAAAATAGACCTTCAATTTAAAAAAAAAACACGCTAATATGTTTAGTCATTTTATATGAATACAATTCTTTTGAAATGAATGAAATGAAAATAATAGTTCTTTCCTTCTTATTTACTGAAAACTACAAATTAACTAAAATTTATACATTATATTATAGTCACTAACTATAATTTTATTTAGTTTCATATTTTAGAACTGAGTTAGTAATTTGTCATATCACTTGAGCATTAGAATTCCTATAGGAAATAACTAGAGAGGGATACGTATGTGCACATATATAGGTAGATTTAAGGTAGGTAGATAGAAAATAGATGATAGATAGACAGAGAACATTTTTATAAGAATTTTTCAATTTTATAAGAACCTGGAGAAATATCTTTGTGAAACACACTGGGATTTTCTCCACTGTCACACCTCTGGACCATAAAGACAATAGAGAACTCTAGTCAGACATTAGCTGCCTCAGCTTTGAGGAAGCTGCATCCAGGAAAGTCATAGGATTTTGACTAAATTGTGGAAAACAGGACATTATAGGAAACAACTTGTCAGATAATATTTTGTTAAGGAAAGTGATTTTTCTCCCATTTTCTTTTCTTCTAAAGGTTGGAAAAGGATGGACAAGAATTGGAAGTCAAATAAAAGATGGCAACGGGGCTGCAAGATATAGGAGAAGAGAGTTCAAGTGCTCCCATTGGAACCAGGGCTGGCTATTGTCACTAGACTGCTGGTCTGCAGAGGGGGATGAAGAAAGGAACATCAAACTTCCTTTCTGAGCTGCTGAATTTTTATCTTTGTTTGCAACAACGTCTGTATCTGTCCTCTAAAGAAACCACAGGGTCCACTTGTCATCAGGATTTCCTGCCTTCAATTTGGACCCATGCAAGGATTCCAAATTAGTGTAACTCTACATGATTGTCCACATCCATTGAAAGTGATCCATATCCTGACACATGCCAAATACACCATCAAACTTATAAAATATTCCTTTGCTATGCACATTATCCTGGAGAAGTTTATTTTCTGTCTTTGTTTTCTTTCTTTCTTTCTTTCTTTCTTTCTTTCTTTCTTTCTTTCTTTCTTTCTTTCTTTCTTTCTTCCTCATGCTTTTTCCACGACTGAGGTGAGACAGAATTTTTACCAAATATAGCTCATTGCTTCCGTTAGAAGTACTTTGGAACCATGTCCTAGAAAAGTAAATTTGAAGTGACTAAACCAGACAAACAACTTAGGCCATTCATTTGAAGAACTAGTGTCCTGGCTAGTTTTTGTCAACTTGACACTAGCTAGTCTCAAAAGAGGGACCCTCATTTGAGAAATTGCCCCCACCAGACTGGCCCACAGAAAGTCTGTGGGATCATTTTTTTTGATTCATGATTGACATAGGAGGACCCAGCCAACTGTGGGAGGTGCTAACCCTAGGTAGTGGCCCTGGATGGTATTAGAAAGTCATTTGAGCAAGCTATGAGAGCAAAAGCAAGCAGGCAAGCCATATTCTTCTATGGTCTCTTCTTCCGTTCCTGCCTCCAGGTTCCTGCCCTTACTTCCTGAGTGCTGTAGTGTAGGCTAAGAGTCATAGGCTGTAACAAACACTCTCCTCTTCAGGCTGCTTTTTCCCATGTTGTTTTGTCCCAGCAAGAGAAACCCTAACTATAACAACTAGACTGGGGTCAGTTGCTTTATACCATCACCAAGGATGTATTTTTGTTCTGCTTCTTCTCCGGGCTTCAACACTATCCAGTTTCATCCCAGTACTGCCTTCTCAAGGTTACAAGGCACCTGTAAGCAGTCACTAGGAAGAAACACTGTGCTATTCATGAACTCGCAAAAAAAAAAAAAAAAAAAAAAAAAATTGCTGTTCTGGAAAAAGTCATGAGTTGCGGTTTGAATGATCCACCTAAAGTCATGTGCCTATCCTCAAGCAAATTACGTGGTTAAGAGTGAAGTCGGTTAATATACACATTGAGGCCAAATCAAAAAGCAAATAACTTGGTACAGTGGGCTAAGTGCTTTTCCTGACAGTTGTGCTATTATTCCCAGAGGAAACAGAACTTACTCTCTATAGCAAAACACTACTTGATATAATTTAACCCCTGTTGATTTCGAAAGGTCTCTAAGTGATTTTCAGTGTGATTAATTGGGATGTTTTAATTTAATTAATTCTAATGTTTCTGTATAAGGATATTCTATTTGTTAATTAAACAAAAATCTTTTTTATCAAAATACTTCATTAAATCTAAATAAAAATGAAATCATCTCTGATATCTTTGATATTTTGTACAATAAACAATGTAAAATAAGTGTTAGATTAAGGAAGATGTCAGTTGACATGCAGGTATTGTCAGCTAGAATTTACAGGAAAAAAACTGGAGAAAGTTGAATAACAGCCTCTCAGAAGTACTGGAAACTAAAAAACACCCAGTTTGATAGCAATATGAAATAGAGAATTACAAAGAAGAGATCCAGAGTCTACCTAGAGAGACTGGGAGGTTGGGGCAACTTTCTGTCTCACAGGGAGAAAAGTGACTACAGCCACACTTAAGGTAGAGACCACACAAAATCATCCCTGAACTCCCAGTACAGGCATTTAAGGAGAACAAGAGCAGAATGCCAATCCTGCTCTAATAACACCAATAAACTAAGCTGCTCACTAATCTAGACCTGATGGAATGCTTTCTTAGGTTTGTTGGTGGTGCCTTTGCTGGGTTAAATAGATGTTTGCTCAAATCTTTCCAGGCAACACGTAACCTCAGGCCGACACTGCCCTCTTCTTTCTTAATACCTCTTTCTCTTTTATCTTTTTCTCTTCATTTCTTCTCTTTATAATTTTCCTTTGGATAGGCTATCTCAGAGAACACAGATCAACCCAGTTTGCAAGATAGTCATGCTTCCATCTCCAGAGAGCCCAGGTTGTTTTATAGATCTGGTTCCATTTCCTTCCTACTCTGTTTTGATTCAAATTTTAAACTAATGACTTCATCTTTCCCCAGTTCACCTCTACTCTTTCTCCTTGTACTTCCTCTTCCCTCCTCTACTCCTTCTCTGTTAACTCCATACTAATCATGAGTCTTCCTGTGCTCTGTTTTCAACTTGTGTCCAGAGAAACAAATGCATTACCGCACCCAGCATTTCTTAGTATTCCATTCCTTTATTTCATAAAATAATTGAGACTTAAGAAGTGATAGTTTCTAACTTGGTTATTCCTGTATTTTCACAGTGGCTCTACTCTTTGACAGAGAACATCTTAGCAAACAGTATTCTACTCTCAAGTATTTTTGTCCTGTTCCGCAAACATCAGTCTAGCTGAGGAAATAGATACCTCAATCCAACTCTACTACAACCCAGAACTCAGTCCCCTGTGAATGTTACAAATATATCCATGGAGAGAACATGAGGGATAAAAAAAAAACAACAAATGATCTGCCTATAAATGCTGATGTATAAATACGAAGACAAAGAAAAATGGCAGATCCAGGCAACATGACTCCTGTACATTAATTTCCTCTGATGAGAATGAATTAGACAAAATCTCAGACTCAAAGGTGTAAAGAATGATAAATAAATATATCAAAGATAGAAAAGAGGATAAAATGACTGAATGAATTTCTAGAGAAGGCAAACACAGATGAATGAAATAAAGATATGAATACAAAACACGGGTTTGTTGTTCAATGAGCAGCTAGAACTGCTTTTAAAGAGAGAGAAATTGAAATGAAGATAGAAAAGAGGGTACAAATGCATGAATGAATTCCCAAGAGAAGGCAACCAGATGAATGGAATAAGAAAGAGAATACAAGACATGAAAGTATAGTTCAACGAGAAGATAAAAATACTTTTAAAAAGAGACAAACAGAAAGGTTGAAAATTAAAAATTTAGTAAGGCCATCAATATGGTATGTATTAAATAAGAAGTGAGTCATCAAAGAAATCAAGATTTAAATAAAAAATCTAGAATCAAATACACACACACACACACACACACACACACACACACACACATATATGACAAACTACTTGCCTCAACTTCCCCACAATGATGGTTTGTAAAATGGAATTGTGAGCTGAAATACATCCTTTTGCTGTTGTTTCTTTTCGTTAGGGTATTTTTTAATTCATAGAACAAAAAGGAAGCAATGGCAGAAATTGGTGCCAAGGAAGTGGGGTTGTGACTGTGATAATTGTGTGCTTTTCATGACATGTGGCCTGTGGACTGTTAGTGGTTGTAGACGAATTTGGGACTTTGGGTCAAAAAAGTCACTGAATGCTGGAAGCAGAGCTTAATGAACTGTTTTAGTGAAACCTTGGAAAATAAGGGTACAGAGAGATGTGTACACAGTCAAGGCCTGACTTATGACATTTTAATCTGATGCAGAAATGTTGCTATTGATGTGATACTTTTGGTTAAGACTCTATGGGTGGTGATAAGGCCAGGACTGAAGGTGAGCTGCAATTATCGAAGACATCAGCACCACTGAAGAGAAACTCCCTGTGGTCCATTGGCACAATAAGGAAATGTTTCCTTGACATCAGTACACTGAGGCTGAGGTATCTGTGGTCCAGGGAGGATATCAGAAGAACGTGACCATGGAAGCCTTGACTCTATGTTCTGGTTCTCAAGGTATGATTGAGGTGGTCCTAGAAAGAACCTGAGGCCTAACAGTGTGTGGCAAAGAAGGAATCCCTGTCCGGAGGCCCTAAGAGACTATTACATAAAACTGTGAAGGTGGAGCCTCAACTGGAACGGAGACTCTGGGGTTCTGCGGATGCTACAGCCAAGGGACATCTGCCAAGGAGAGTGCAGTTGTGGCATGGGGCCAGCCTCAGCCCAAGATAGAAGCTGCGTGTGCCGCAGGTGGCAGACTTGAACGGGTGGGGCTACTTAAGCATTTGAACCTAGAAGATGAGAACCAGATGTTGGGCATGAAGTTATAGGACTTGATAATTGTCCCGATATGGGTTTTGTTTTGAGCTGATTGTTTCTTGTGATGACCTGCTTTTCCATTTACATAATAAGAATGCTAGTCTATGCCATCGTATAATTATATATTAGCCTTTTCTTTAAAGAGACTTTGAAGTTTTAAAGGTGAACTGTAGTTTATGAGGTAGGCGGGAAGAATAGTTTATGGTGTAACGTGGTATGTTTGTGTGTCAAGGTGACAAGCCAGGGAGCTTTTGATGACTAGCTTTAATTGTTGACTTGTTTGGGATTTCCTGGAAAGAAAGGCTCAGTGAGAAATTGTCTACCCAAGGTATACCTTGTCTGTTGGGAGATTGTCTTAATTAAGAATCCCTGTCAAGGGATTGGTGGCACCTACAGTGGGTTGTGACACCTAAAAAATAATAATTCTCCTCAGGTTGTAAGTTCTGTCAATTTAACAACTTAAACTATCTTAGTTGGGGTTTCTATTGCTGTGATAAAACATTTCTGAAGGCAACTTGGGGAGGGAAGGGTTTATTTCAGCTTATAACTCTCAAGTCACAACCAATTTCTAAGGGAAATGGGGACTGGAACCCGGGAGCTGATACAGAAGCCACAGAGGAATGCTGCTTACTGGCTTGTTCCTCATGGCTCGATCATCCAGCTTTCTTACAGAACCCAAGATATCCAGTTCAGGGTTGACATCACTTATAGTGGACCGTGCCCTCCCACTTCAATCATTAATCAAGAAAATGCCCCACAGACTTGTCCACAGAGCAGTAGTATAGAGATATTTTCTCAACTAAGATTCCTTTTCAGAGAAATCCAGGTTGTGTAAAAGTGACAAAATATAACCAGTGTAAACACTAATCAGAATGAATAGCAAAAAAGATGAGAAAAGATCAGAGAAAGATCCCCATTCATAATTATCACAAAGACAGCCAAACATTAATGCACACGTGCTCACCACCTACCACTTCCACCACCTCCACCACCACCTCCACCATCATCACCACCACCACCACCTCCACCACCACCACCTCCACCACCACCACCTCCACCTCCACCACCACCACCTCCATCTCCACCTCCACCTCCACCACCTCCACCAACCACCACCTTCACCACCACCTCCACCTCCACCACCTCCACCACCACCACCTCCATCCACCTCCATCTCTCATCCTACCTCCACCGGGACCTCCGTCCACCACCACCTAATCCCACCACCACCGACCATCCACCAAACCACCACCCGTCACCACCACCCTCACCTCCCCACCCTCCATCCACCGTCGCACCACCCCAACAACCCCCCCCTCCCCCACCACCACCATCACTATTACCACCTCAACCAACACCACCCCCTCACCACTCCACCACCACCTCCACGTCCATCTCCACCTCCACCATCCCACCACCTGGCCCACGGCCACCACCGCCACCACCACGACCACCACTAGTACCACCGCAACCATACACCACGCCCCGCACCACCGCCACCACCACCGCCACCGCCACCGCGGACACCACCACTCATGCCGCCACCCACACGCCACCCAACACCACCGCCACCACCACCACCGCCACCACCGCCACCAACACTCACCACCACAACGCCAACCACTCACACACCAGCCACCACCACCACCGCCCCCCCCACCACCCACCACCACCACCCCCCCCCCCCCCACCACCACCACACCACCACCCACCCCCCCCACCTCCACCACCACCACCTCCACCTCCACACTACAAACACAACCACACTCCAACACACTGCCTCCACCATCACCACCACCACCACCACCACCACCACCACCACCTCCACCACCTCCACCACCTCCACCACCACCACCACCACCATCACCACCACCTCCATCACCACCACCACTTCCACTACCAGCACCACCACCACCACCACCTCCACCACCATCACCTTCACCACCACCAACACAACCACGATCAAAACCTTTGAATTTAACTGAAAGAAAGAGATTAAAGCAAACTGAGTACCTCATGTGTTCATGGATTGGAATAATTAAAACTAGGAAATTATAAACTAATAATATGGCTAAACTACTGAAAGCAACCCATGTAGTCAATACAAAATCATTACATTTCTGGTAGCATTTTTCAAAAAAAACATCTTAAAATTCCTGTGGAAATACAGAATAACCTGGATATCCAAAGTCATCCTAAACAGAAATAAATAAAGCTGGATGCATCTTCGCACTTGATTTTAAGCTATGCTACATAACCTTTGTAACAAAAGTACAGCAATGTTGGCATTATTACAGACAAGTAAATTAAAGCAATAAAAGAATTTCACCATATAACCACATCAAGCTACACCCATATGACTTTTTAAAATAAAGATTAAAGATAAACATTTCAGAAAAGATAGGTTTTTAACAAACAATATTAGGAAAAATGAGTATCCATATGTAAATTGGGGAAACTACATTATCCCTCCTATCATGTGCATAAATCAACTCTAAGTAGATCAGAGACCGGAATGTGGTAGCTGAAACTCAGACACTATTAGCAGAACAACAGTAATAAGAAAACAACAACAAAAAAATAAATGTAAAAAAGATTTTCTAAATAGGATTCCAATAACTCAGGAAAAATCTAAAAAATGGGAACTCATGATATTGAAATCATCGCCAGCAAAGGTGTCAGTTAATTCAGTAAAGAGATAGTCAGCAGAGTGGAGGAAAATATTTGCTAGTTATAGAGAAAACAAGATTAATACCTAGAATATGCAAATCATACAAAAATGAGAAAAAATAAAAAGCATAGATAATATGTGCTTTCAAAAGATGAAATATAAATAACCAATACACATGAATAAATAACCCCGCTAGTTATTAGAGAAATGAAAATTAAAACAAGCTACATTGAGATTCAACATCATTTCAATCATTAAGAAAGTAATAATTGGGAAGTTGAGATGGTTAAAAGCCCATATTGTTCTTGAAGAAGAACTGAGTTTGGTTTATGGACTCATGGGAGGCATCTCACAATCTTCTATAAGTCTAATTTCATGAAGTCTTGGGGTTCTGACTTGAAAGGTTACCTGCAGTCACATGTACAGGGCCACAAACACACACATAAATAAAAATAAAAACAAACCTAAAAAAAAACAGTAGAAAGCAACAATAAATGCTATAAATCGGCCCAAACTTCATGGAAATCAGTATGGAGATAAGAGAAACAACAACAAAAATAGAGGTTTGCATAATGGCTCAGCTATACCATCCCTGCTTTTTTACCTCAAAGAATCGCTGTCACATTGCACATTAGTGCTTTCCAGAACTTTCACAACAGCTAAGTAATACAGGAATGTAAAAAGAAAAACTGATATTTATACACAGCAGAATATCTTTAAGCCTTGAAGAAGAATGTAGCTGTGCTATTTGCTACAGAATAGATAAAACTGGAGTTAATCACATAAGCAAATTAAGCCAGTCTCACAAAACCAGGTACCATGAGCAAGTAGCTTCTGCCTCTTGAGTGCCAAGGTGGGTAGGAGTGGCCACGGCTAACTATTTTCTAGAAACACCATCACTAATTCAATAAGGAAGAGAGGACAGATCTCTAAGAGGTGGCCAGGCTACGGCTTGTCATGGATGAACTGTAATGGTTAGTATGGTACTAAGAGTGTACTAATGGTTAGTGTGGTACTAATAATGTAACTAGTAATGTTAACTAGTAATAATGTATTGTTAACTAGTAATAATTGTTAACTAGTAATGTTAACTAGTAATAATGTAACTAGTAATGTTAACTAGTAATGTGTAACTAGTAATGGTTAGTATGGTACTAAGAGTGTACTAATGGTTAGTGTGATGCTAAGAGTGGTAACAAAAGCCCACAGAACCCTTCCTGTTTTCTCTGCATTTGCTGTCCATCATGAGCTGACGCAGCGAGAGGCCCTTAATAGATGTAGTGCCTTCAGAATCTATGGATTGTAAATTTCTGGTCACAATAAATTATCTCTCTGTGGTATTCTGTTATGGTAACACAAAATAGACAAGGATGTTTTAAACTTCTATTATTTTCACAAATAACTTATCTTCTGCCACTTTAGAGAAAAATAATAGAAGGGTAAGAACAAGATGTATTATAGGAGAAGTATTTCGTATTTGACTACTTATTGTAGAAATAAATTCACAGTTAGCATTTGCTGGGGGAGTGGAGAAACATTTTCTTCAATGGGGTAATTGTAAGTAAGATGTCCTTGACTTTGTAACAAGCTCCCCCACTCATGATCTTCTGAGCAATATTAAAGAAAGTCAGTGGGTAGTCAAAGCAAATCAAATCAAAACTAAGCACGACAAAGGGAAAGAAAGGAAAAGAGAGGACTAGCGGGAAGAGAGAGTAGATCAGTAGGAGTGGGATGGGCAGGGGAGGGACACAAGAGAGGGTAGAAGGATTCAGGTTGTGAAAATACATTATATACATGCATGCAAAGATCACCACAATGAAACCATTGTGCATAATAAATATGTACTAATAAAAATAAAGGCAGAAATTAAAAAAATAAGATGTACCATAGTAGAGAAAAAATCTGTAATTTGACAAGTTTTAATCATGAGTTCTTTCTAGTAAAACAACAGAAGGGAGAAATGGGAGCAGAACTAGACCTGCTGCAATTAGAGTTGCATTTATTTTATTTCTTTTCTACTCCCAGGAATGCACTGGAACAACTCAGAGTAGTCACTGACTTGCTATCTCAGGTTAGGAGAGTAGACATCGGGGTCCTTCCATCAGAATCCTGGAGACCTACTGCAATATTTTATTGACTAGCGACATAATTAGACAAGTCATCTACATACCACAAAGACTGATACTTTTCTACATAAAAAAAGGGTTAATAAAATCTACCGTATTTGTTACTTAAATAAGAATTAAAACCCATGGTTTGTTTTCTGTATTATGGTGTATTGTCTGCATCATGGTGTATCCAACAGTTCTTCGTTCTTCATTGCTGTGCTAAAATACATGGAAAACAATGAATTTGAAAGAGGAATGATTTGTTGTGGTTCATGGTTTTGGAAGTTTCACAATCCAAGAAGCTGGGTGCAAGGCTTTTGGTGTTAGTTCAGTAAAACACCCTGACAATGGGGATGCTGTGTGTTCTTACTGTTTCATGGTATTCAGGGAGCCAAAAGAGACAGAGGAAGGGTCCGAAATGTCACTCCCATCAGAAATGTGTCACCTAACAACCTACTCTCTCCAACTAGGCCCTGCTCACCAAAAAAAATCAGTCTATTGTAGACTATTGTTGTAGGTTTATTGGCACATCTCACTTCTCAATACTGCCTCCAGTTGGGGAAAAAAACTGCAAACACATGCATCTTTTGGCGGTACACGTTATTTCCAAATTAGAAAATATGACTAATTGAAATTTCTTTTCTCTGTTGAGTTCTTTAAAGATTAGTAGGTCCACATGTTTAGGTAGAAACGGACAAAGAAATGGGGACCTGGGATTAGTACAGAGAGTTGGTAACACTGATGATACATTGCTCTTTGCCCCTAAACACCTGAATTTGAAAGCATGTCCAAAAAGGTGTGTCTGAGGAAACGTAACATATCTCTTTGAAATACAAAACATGTTCTTGAATTTTTTTCTATTTATTCATTAGTGGAACTATCATTTTTGAAAAAGCACATTGGCCAAAATATGACATCAATTTTCTTTAATTGGCTTAAATTAAAAAAAAAATATGACCAGGGACTGGAGAGATGGCTCAGAGGTTAGCAGCACTGGTTGTTCTTCCAGAGAGTTCAATTCCCAGCAACCACAATGGTGGCTCCCAACAGTTTATAATGAGATCTGGTGCCCTCTTCTGGCATGCAGGCATAAATGTTGGTAGAACACTGTATATATAATAAATAAATCTTTAAAAAAATTACCAAATCAGAATCTTGCAGGTCTAGTACAGTGGGTAGTTCTCATTAAGATATAAGCCACAGACTATCCTATAGTTGAAAAATCCTTCTATAGTCTCCCACTGCATTCAGAAAGAAAAGGACTAACTCTCTGATATGAATAAATAGCCTTTTGGTAGAGGTTGGTGAGAATTCCAGTTTATGCTATTTTTCTTGCTTATCTAATGCTGTACCCTTCTCTACACTACCTCACTCATTTTTAAAGTTTAAATATTTAAAATTAATGTTCACTTTTCAAGTTTTCTAGTTGAGAACACAAGTGTGTACCTTCTACTTGAGACACATATTCCACCCCTTTCTCGAGCACACCATTGGCTTTTTAGCTCCCTGTATGTCTCATACCTATTCCTGCAGCGGTGCTCACAGTATATTTTCAGAACTCTCTCTGGTGGGAGAGAAGGGGTATCCCACTTGCCATGCAAACCTCAGCCTGATTTCATTTCTTAAAAAACAGAATTGTGGATTTCCCTAACTAAATATGAACTCTACTCCAGTCTTCTATTTCTTAACAGCTTGTTCCTCACTATTTAGTTAATATCACAATTGCCATTATGTTTACACATGTGTGTGCAAACACACACAATGAACTGGAAGAAGTGATGTTTAACACACAGCATCTTAGTTTGGTCTCATCCAAATCCACAATGTCAGCTATCTTATCCACAAGTCAGAGGGTTGTTACAAATGGAACTGATAGTAGAAATTATTTCCATTCCACTTCTTATCCCGTGTTTCTGCTGTCCTTCTAACACTTTTCCCAGTGTGTAAATCATTAACATCATATTCTATGATTGCTGGGCATCCATCCACTCTGGATAATTTCTCATAAGAAGAAGCCTACCGTCAAAAAAAGAGATATGAGAAGAAAAATGCATTCTCTGTCTCTGAACAGTATTTCCAAATAAGATAATGAAAAAAATAGCTACTAAATCATGATTTTTACTTATTGTGAGGGTACATTTAATAATACATATTAAAATGGCATGCATTTGAAAGTAATCTTTGCATAAACATTGAGTGAACTAGAAGAAAATCTTCAGTTTTATGAAAAGTGGGTTTTTGAATTCTTTGTTATTGTACCTACAGAGAAATATATTTAAATTTTTCTACTAGAAAAAGACTAATTATGATGAAATGCCTTTATATACACCATGCAATTTTCATACAGAAGCTTAACAAAGAGTAGTCACCCTCTATTGTTTTGCTAGTTAGAAATACCATCATAGATTTATTTAGAAATTCTTTGGGGAAGATAATTATTGGAGAGATTTATGTGTAATAATAGCATGCAAATCTCTGATGAAGTAATACTAGGTTTTAAGATTTGGAAACTTTAGCCAGGTTATTGTTTAAACCTAACAGTGAGTCGGGAACAAGTTTCTGCTGTTTTGACTTTTACTAGTAGGACAATACTAGGCTGTATATGTGTGCTTTTGCAGTGAGCCCTAGCAGAAGAATCTGAGTATAGGACACCGGGATGTTGTCTACCTTTAGCTAGTTAGCCATTCTGCTTGTCTCTTACAGAGAAACAGCACAGTGTTCAACCCTACATTAGAAATTACACAGAGGAACATTGCCCCAGCCACACAATCCTTCACAATTGAAATCCCTTTGACGTATGTGCCTTTTCTGCCTTTGTAATCACAGAACCCGATGCCAGTCTCCAGAAAACTGCTGAATCCACTGAATTCATGTGGTGAACAAATGGCTCTGACCAGAAATGGCAAATGAGATGGATTGGCTGGAGGGCAGATAATTCCGCTTCCTTCAAAGGGTGAGTTACTTTCTTTTACAGGTTGGTGGAGGACATACAAATGTATCTTAACACGTTTTCAGCATTTTCAGGGATAGCAGAAATAAGACCAATAAAAGCATAAAGTAGTAGAAACCCAACACCCAACAAGGTCTGTCCTGCTACTTGTACGGTCACTCCCCTTGCATTTAGTAATGGCAGCTGGATAGGTGTGGCTTGCTCACATACCAGCCACAAAATAGTGTGAATGTTCTTTTCCTCTAAGTGTCTTGAAGCATTTGATTCCTCTGTGTTTAACAAGATAACCAGAACACTCATTTGCTGGAATGTTGAAAACTGCCATGGTCTGAGTAGCCATGTGCCCTTGGGTATACTATTCAACCCATCCCACCCTTAGGTTTTCATCCATAAGAAGGAGACAAAATATATAACCTCATCATGAAGTTAATTTTAGTATTCGTCGACTTTTCTCTTATAAAACTTAAAACTTCTTGAAAAAAACTGCTAGAATAGACAAATGGGTTAGGACCAAAGGAGTCGGGAGGAGGAACCAATGAAGAGATGAACTATATCAGCTTGGGCTTGTGAGTAGAGAGAGATTCCTAAGAAGTAGGAACGTGGCAGAGGGCCATGTAGGACTGAAGAGTACTCCGTTATATCACCAGCAGAAGAGAGCAAGACAGGGGCATGCTGGGAGGTCTGAATCCCGTGGTAAGCGTCTCCTTTCAAACAAGAGGAAAGGAAACAGCAGAGATGATGATGAACATTCACGGTAGTTAGTGAGGTGGTATCAGTGGAAACACCCATGTTCCCCATTGAGTTCCTGTGGCCTCCGTAGGCTAGAATAAAGATGTGGAGGGACTAGGGTCTGGAATCAGATTACAATTGTTTTCAAAGTTAAAGAAAAAACCCACCTGAGCGTTTGTTGCTTATGCGAATGTACGAAATACAAGATTGCTAAGCACACATCGTATCCATTGTACACCTCCTCATTTATTGCTTACTGCTTTTACTTGAAATGACTGCCCTTCAGCTTCTTATATGGAAGGGTCAATTTTAAGTCATTTGACATTATCTGCGCTGTGAAAAGCATGATCACTTTCTAAATGCTACCAACATTGCCAAACAATTCATATATTGGTTGTGTTATTCTATATTTCCCAAGAATAAGAAAATATCTGTTGAATAAAAATGGACAGAAGGTGAAACAGTAAAACAACAGACATGTATTTGCACATATTTTATTGTGGCAGATTGCAAATAAGTTGTTTACACTTGAACTGATCTCAGCTCAGTTTCCATGGATCCTGGAAACTCAAGTGATTATATCTGTAGCCCTGACACTGCACAGGTACTTTGGGAGCTATATTGGCAAGGAAACCAGTGACCCTTTGGAAACCAGGAAACAGTGCTAGAAGTTTCCCAGATAAAAGACCATGACCCTTTATAATCTGTTAAATGTATTATGGACCAAGATGCTTATAGTGGCCATGTGTCTTGGTGTATCTAAGCTCTTTTAATTTTACTATTAGTTTAAAGGAATCAACGTGGGACATGGCTAGTAACCTATGTGATTTATTGAGACAAAATATTTATAACAATCTGCATATGATTCAAAAATATATAAATCCTCTGAGAGGTGTAAAATAGCTGAGGCACCCAGCACTTTCCTGATACTGCATCAAGAACAAAGCAACAGGGTGTAGCTGTGTATTACCATAAGTACCCCAGGAAAATGGAACAGTAGGAAGTCAGAATCACTTATACAGAGAGACCTGTGACAGCAGAATGGCAAAGGAAATAATATTTCAGGACTTGATGCCTGGACTCCACAGCTGAGTGGGATCTCCCTGGCACAGTGGTAAGGTCCAAAGAGAGTCCCAGGAAACGGTCCGTGCACACAGTGACAATACTTGCAAAGGGACCATTTCACAACTACTTCCAGCATATATTCTAAAAGGTAAGAATTCTAAAATCTTCACAGTCATTGGGCTTTGGAAAAGAAATTCACTTTGAATACTTCCAAGGGGCTATAGTATGGGTGACCTTGACAGAAACTAGTTTTCTTAATTTAGACTGCCCTAAAAGACAGAGAGCCTGGGAAAGAATCCATCTCAAATACAAGGGATGGAGAGCACTGTAAGCCTGGTGCATATTTTGATTGACCTCCTCCACAGGAAACTATATTATATGAAACCTCAGAGACTGAATTTAAGTGTTTGGAAATATGACTTTAAGAAAAAAGAAACAATAAATACTGAAGAGAGTACTCAAGATTATTGGGAAGTCATAAAAAACAGTCAGGTAGTGGTGGCACACACCTTTAATCCCAGCACTGCGGGAAGCAGAGGCAGGAGGATCTTTATGAATTCAAGGTAAACCTGGTCTACAGAGAGAGCTCCAGGACTGACTGTATAGCTATTTAGAAACCCTGTCTTGAAAAACCAAACACCAAACCGAAACCAAAACAAAACACACTTATCAAGAAATAATAGCAGAAAGCTCCCACTCTCAGTTCTCTTCATCTAGAGAAACACAGGTAAGAAAAGTACTAAATCACAGTTGGGTGGTGGTGCACGCCTTTAATCCCTGCACTCAGGAGGCAGAGGCAAGGGGATCTCTGTGAGTTTGAGGTCTCTGGTCTACAGACAGAGTTCCAGGACAGCAGAGCTACACAAAAAATCCCTGTCTTGAAAAACAGTGCAATAACAACAATAACCCATCAAAACTTCCCATCAAACCCATTAGGTTAACAGCAGATTTCTGAGCAGAACTTTAGGAAGAGAAAATGAATGACATATTTCAACTCAAAAAAAGAGAGTAATTCTAAAACAAGATTATTTTACTTAGCCATGCTGTCCTGAGGAATTGGAGAAGATATTCTGAGATAATAAATGTGAAAATTCATGAGCACCAGATCATCCTTACAAACTATCTCTCAGCCCTATACTCAGAGGAGAGACAAAGTTAACTGATGCCATGATACAATGTAAAGTATACGCCTCAGAAGAATGCAAGAGGGAGAAATAGAAAAGAAGCAAACATTATCAATCTAGTGTAAACTATCAAACCACAGAAGTAGGAGAGTTAGATATGAGCATATAATATTCCAAAGAACTAGGAGAAAATTAATAACACAGCTGACACAAAACCACAGCTCTCATTAATTATTTAAAATATTTTTTTTGTTTGTTTTTCTAGACAGGGTTTTCCTGTGTAACAGTCCTCACTGTCCTGGAACTAGCTCTTGTAGACCAGGCTTGGCCTTGAACTCACAGAGATCTGCCTGCTTCTACCTTCTGAGTGCTGGGATTAAAGGTATGCACCACCACCCAGCTAATTTTAAATACTCTTAACACTAGTTTGAAAGCACAGGTTTACAAATCAACTTCCCCCTGCCTTCAAGAAAAGCACTTCTGCAGTAAAGTAGTAAAAACTAAAGACGAGAACAAACAATTACGGCGTCAGGGACAGGTGTAACATGATAAAATAAACTTAAGAATAAAAATAGAAATATGGATAAGCAAGGCTACTACAGAATGCTTAAGGCATAAATATATAATCAAGATATAACAATCATAAATGCATATGCACTCAGTAACTGACCACTCAATTTTAAAACAAAAGTTACTGTGCCTGCGATATAGACTCCAAGTCACAAGCAGATGTGTGGGGTGGAGGGGCGATTAAAATTTTACTTTTACCAATAAATGAGAAAAATCAGTAAAAAATCAGTTAATATGTGCCATAGATCACATGGACATAACAGCCATGTAAACATTCCATCTACCATTTGTAGAAACATTTGGTCAATGTATGGAACTTTCTTTCTAATAGAGCACAAACAAGACTAAAAAAACTCTAATCAAACTCAAAAACATTGAAATTGTATCTTATATATTTTTTGATCATAGTGGAGAGAAACTATAAGTAAAATAAAAAACAGGAGAAAAGACATGGATTTTACATACATGTTTCTGCCTTTTGGGGCCATCAGTTCATAACTGTGGAAGTTAGCAGAAAAGTTTAAACAATTCTTAAAACAAATGAAAATGGAAATAAATACATCAAAACCTGCTGGATATATCAAAAAAGCAGTACTAAAGGGGGGGGGGTACAGGCGATGAGTGACTCCTTTAAACATGGTTTTAAAACTGAAAGGAACCGAATTAATGATGCCCCTTAGACATCAGAAAAGAAAGAACAAGTCAAAATCCAAATTAGCAGAAGGTAAAGTGTGACTATCACAGCAGAAGTAAAGAGTTAAACAAAGGTACAGTGAAAACAGAGGATAGGTTATATGGAAAACAGAAGAAATTGGTAAATCCTTAGAGTGAACAAAAAAGAGAGAAGGCACTAATGGACAAAATCACAGATAAAAAGAAGATATTACAACTGATAACACAGACATTTGGAATATTGGTAAATATTCTGAAAATCCATATACCAACACCACAATTTCTAGAAAAAATACACAAACTTCTGAACACAAGTAACCAACCATTCCAACAAAGAAAGGTACAAAAACTTGTGCAAAATAAACAATGGGGTAAGAAACAGTAATAATCCATCTCCCAATAAATAAAAGCACCACCCTGAACTTATTTTCTGATGGCTTTCAAATAACTAATTATAAACATTTAAATACCTGGCACCAGAACTCCTTAAACTCTCCTGAATTACACATCGAAAAAAAATCCCACAGTTCTCAAAGAATTCCAGAGTTGAACAGAAAGAGAGAGAGAAAAAAAACTTTTCATAAGGCCGGCAGTAACCTATTACCAAATCTGATAATAGCTTAACAAAAAAGAAAATAATAGATTTCCTGATGAATGTAGATGCAAAATCCTCAAGAAAATCCTAGTGAATCAAATTCAATGGCTCTCTCAGAAAAACTCAAGACTATAATCAAGTTGGTTTCCTTCCAGGCTTACCGGAATGGATCAACCATATACAAGTCAGTAAACATAATATGAAGGGCATGATTAAAGATGGGCAAAATCATATGATGATCACAGTAGGGGCACAAACAGGATTTGGCAAGACGAATCCAATAAAGAGCCTAAGTTTTGAAAGAGAAAGCCTAGGGGTTAACATAATGCTTTTCTGGATGGGACTCCAAAAGTATAAGGGACAAAAGAAAAATTAGCAAACAGGATTATGATGTCTAACTAAACATTTCAGTATAGCAGAGAAAATAACAGAATGATAATAAAATCTACAGATGGGAGAAATTGTTGACCAGTTATTAATTTTCATGGAATTAATATCTGCAATATATAAAAGACTCAGAAATGTAACAAACAAGAATCCAATTTTTAAAATAAACAAATGATATAAATAGAAAATAAAAGCAATTGGTTATTAAAATATGAAAATATTTGTGGTATCACTAGCTTTTGTGGAAATATAAATCAAGTTATAATGACATTACATCTCACCCCAGTGACAATGGCTCTTACCAAGAATAAATAAATGCTGGCTGCAATGTGGAGAAAAAGCAACTCTCACACTGTGGGGATGTAAAAGCATCACAATGGAAAACAATCATGGAGACGTAGAGATACTAGAACGAGAAGCAGCAGGGCAAGGTTTCTCACTTTTATAGGTACATACAAAGGAGATAAAGCCAGACTGTAAGGCAGACGCCTGCATCCCCGTGTTTGTCAAAGCACTAAACACAAAAGAATGAACCTAGATGCCTGCCAAAAGACAAATAAAGAAATATGTTGTACATATAAAATCCAATATTGTTTAGCCCTAAAGAAGAATATAATTATATTAGCCACAAGAAAGTTGATGAGAGTAGATTGGATCTGTGCGCAGACTAATCGTGAGAGAGGGGTGAATGAACATAGCTAATAAGTGATGTGTTTACACATGGACACATCACAATGAATGTCATTTATCTGCAATATTTAATATATTGTAATAACAATGTCACCAACAATAAATGCAAATTATTTTTAAACATTAATAGAAAAGAATTTCCAGGAATTAAGAAGATATAGGAATGGTATATTAAATCATTAGGCAAAAAGAGAAAATTTTGCAGAAACAAATGCCATACATTTCTATTTTGTTCATTTTGTACGTGCTTTTTCATGGGAAAGATGCAAAGCTCCAAATGTCCCTTTAACAAGCAGACTTTAAACTCCATCTTTGGCCATAACCAAAGTAAAGCCTGAAGTTTCAGGAAACCATGGCACAAAATAAATTGTAGGCTAGCGGTGATGCATGCTTGTAAATCCAGCACTGGGGATCTGAGGCAAGAGAATTGCAAGTTTAAGACCAGTCTGAATGACATAACAAACACCCCTGATCTAGAACAGTCGTTATACAGTGTCTGGAATATTAACATAAAGTTTAACTGTCAGTTAGAAAAGCATTGAGAGACACAGCCTGACTACTAAAGAATTTGTCTACAAGGTCTCCATCGTCACTATCTGATAATTCTCAAACTCAGGGCTCTGACTTAATACATTTTATTTTCTGATTATGTCAATATATATGCAGACTAGAGAGCTTTCAAAAATGATTTTATTTTTAATGATGATATGGGACTGAATGTGAAAATGTGCTCTCAGAGAGCAGAAAAAGCTGTTTAATTTCTTGGAACTGGAGGTCGAGGTGATGAGAAGCTGCTCCATAGGAGTGCTCAGAACAGATCTCAGGTCCTCTGTAAGAGCAGTATGTGCTTTAAGGCCAATCCATCTCTTTAGCTCCCGAGAGTGCGTTTGTAAGACTAGATGCAAGCAGAGACACACAGTGACCCACGCTCTGAACTCTCACTTTGCCTACAAAATGGTGATATTGACGGAAGTCACAAGTAAGATGGTCTAATGTCCTCTAACTAATTGAGATGATACAGAGATTTTTCAAAAGCAGATTAAAGCCAGGAATTTATTATAATGAGCAAATATCCGAAAGTTCATGTAAAATTGAAACCTTTTTTTCAACAAATATATTAAAAATGTGATTATTGAGACATAAGTTTCATATTCTTTAGTTATGAGATGCATAATGAATTCTATAAAAATAACTTGGTTAATGTAGGCAGTGTGTTATATTAATAAAGCACTTTTCAATACTTACTTTGCTTAATAAAAGTTAATGTTTCCCTATATATTATTTATGGCAGTACTACAACCATTGTATAGTTATATATCATATTTTTTCAACTAAAAAATGAAAATCAGTACATCAAAACCTTTTATACTCTCTGTAGTTCAATATATCTGAAAGTCCTAAGTTCATTCTGCAACAAGGGTAATGCTATCCTCCATGCTGAGCTCAGACTATTTTGAAGCAGTTTAAGACATCTGAGCATTTAAAGATTTTCAACTCAAGAATACCATGAAATGAACCCATTTCAAACATATTTATTTCTCTCTGAATTTTTTAGCATGAGAATAAATATACAACATAGAGCAGAACTTTATTCTGAAGCAAAAGCTGCAGTAGGGAAGACGAAGTAAAAGAGTGATGGAGAATCGTGATAAAGCCAACGAAAATGACCTCTGGGATAGCATAGAAAGGTCCATCATGTTAATTTATTCATGATTCCATACATGAAGTCTATCAGAAAGGGTTGTGGCTTCCTTTGAATGAGGTCAGCTATACCTGGACTTTCATTACAACTCCAATCTGTTCCATAAATCAGATGTGGCACCGGTTAGACTCTTTTCTGCTAGGCAATCAGGATAACATTACGGCAGCTCTATTTTCCATTCGAGTCCCACCAGCCCTACGCTGCAGCCTTGCTGCTCACTGATCCATACCTTAACATCACCCCATAGCCCTGTGACATGAATGCCTTGGCTCCTGGCTCTCTGTGCATTCATTGAGGTCTCTGGCCTCAATTGCATGCCTCTGAGCCCTTAATTCAGGCATTTTAATAGTTGCTTCATAAAGACTGAAATACATTATAGACAGCTTTTAAAGGCAGCTTTAGATGTAAATGAGAAATATTGACAATGGACAAAGATAGACACTTTTGCCACACACTGGAGAGCTTAGCGTCCTAGCACTGACCTGCTCGGTCTTGTCTATAAAATGCAGGGAAAGTGCTTTTCAGCTGCTTGGGATCACTATGAGAAATTAGAACGATCCCAATGCGAAGACTTCCAACTGGCCGAGCAGGTGAATTCTCATTTAAATGACATCTGATATATGAGGAGACACTCCAGTATGCCGGCTGCAGTACATTGTATTCAAATCCCCACCTCCTCTCTCTAGCTTAGTAATTTTGGGTAAACTTATAAGTCTTTGTGGTTCGTTTTGTACTACATAAAACCATTCAGACTAGTCACTTATACACATATAAAAGTCCCTTGCCAAGTTTGGAAAATAATGCTGTCATTTGTTTAAAAAAAAAAAAGGATAAACATCAGGTCAAGGATCTGATTCAGTGGGCAAAGATGCTACCACCAGCCTTGCCATCAGGATGTGTAAGCCAAATTAACCCTTTCCTCTCAAAGTTTCTTTTGGTCATGAGTTTAATCACAATAATAAGAAACAAGCTAAGACCTGAGTTTGACTCCAGAATATACACGGGGGAAGGAGAGAACAGATTCCACCAAATCATCTGCTGATCTTGACTCAGATACACACACACACACACACACACACACACACACACACACACACATGTATGCACACACACATGCACACACTCTCACACACATGCACACATTCTCTCTTGCACACACATGCACACACCAAATAAGTCTTAATAAACTTTAATAAAAGAATAAATGTTGCAGAACAACATAAACAAAAAGAAGATCCAAGAGCCTTTCAGTTTGTTAGTCCTGTGCCAATTCAACTTGAACACCTGTCTTCTTTTGCCTACTCTCAAGTAGTACAAATATTTAATATTGTAGCTAATTTATTTACACAGTTACAGTTCTCCAGATAATCTTCCAAATATAATCAAATAACATTGTTTTTAGAAAAAGGTCTAGACAAAATTTCATTTCAGTCCCATATAAGCCTTTAAAGATAAGGCATCAACATCATCATATACATTATCCTCCTCCTTACCTACAATCTTTTCTTAATTTAAAGAGTTTTTGGTTTTTTTCACCCTGAAAAAATTTTAATTGTTATTTACTACTTATCTATAATATGCTTTTAATTGAAAGAGTTTTTGGTTTTGTTTGTCATCACCCTGGAAAAAATTTAATTGTTTGGGGCCAGGGCACTGTTAGACATTGTAGAAACTACAAAAATATGGTCATATTATGTTCCCTTTGCCCGAGACACATGACGGAGAATGAAATTTCATTTTAATACTTAGGATATCCTATATTTTTGACCTTGAGAATCATAATATCATCGCCAGTCACCAGATGTCTAGGAATGCTTATTATGGCTACAGATAGCCCTTAGGTCCACCCCTTTCTCTTTCCCCCTTACATCCCTCTATGCTCCTGTCTTCTTCTTCTTCCCCTTCCCCTTCTCCTTCTCCTCCTCCTCCTCCTCCATCTATACTTTTTTTTTTAGGAACACTGAACTCAAAAGACTTTACATGACAAAAAAATTAAAAGTAGCTATCTTTTCAAAGTTACTATATAAATGTAAAGTATTTGAAGGAAGTTTCTAGCAATTAGAACAGTAAGAGCCTGACTGTCTGGGAAATGAGAACTTGGAGTATGATTAAGGACACTATGTTCCCATTGACCAGGCAGCCAAGGAGCATTTAAGGCAGGACAGTCAGCTGTTTCACGGGAGTGAAGACTTGCCAGTTCTCAGCTATAAAATGGGAAGACTTAGTTTTAGGTCTCATTCCATAAAAAATACAAAAGAGAAAGAAAAATTTTCCCTGTTAGAGGAAAAAATCCAAATGAAATATTAGTGTATAAAAACAGTTTTCCTGTTTTACACTGGACGTTCAGAGCTGAGAGCACGGCTACCTCTTTTCTTATCATTCTGAACATAAGAAAGTGGACAGGCACTGTGCCAAGTTTGATGCATTTCTCAATATGAACATAAACAAAAGAGACACATGATTGTTGCAGGGTATTGAACATTAGAGTGCAAGGAAGTTTTTAGATTTATTTTCACGATACTGTTTTCTTAATGAACATCCTATTGATAGGAACACACTGGTGTTTTTTGTTTTGTTTTATTTTGTTGTAATTGTTGTTTTGTTTTCTGTTTTCTATGACTGTCCAGTTGAATAGAGATTAATATCTGTATTTCAGAGTGTGAAGAATAATACTCAATCTAAATTTCAAATCAAGGGACACTGAGTGTGGGGAAAGATATCTATAGTCTTAGCTAGTAGAAAGAATAATCAATAGAAGTTAGATCAGGAGGCTGGCTTTGGGTTTTCTATCAAGTAAGTTCAAGGGTAGCCAATGACATAGCAGGACTTTAAAACAGAAAGAAAAAAACAAGTGGGAAAAAATTCAAGAAGACTGACATTTTAAAAAGTGTAAATGAACACAAGATTACTGGCAAATATATATTTAAAATATAGATGTCCTCAAAAGTTACATGGAATGCTACAGTACAATAAAAAAAAGTCTCTCATACACACTCATGGGCACGCACACACACATACATGCATACACACACACACTCACTCATACACACTCACTCACACATTACATACTCAGTCACTGACATAAACATACTCATACACTCACATGCACACACACTTGCATGCACACATGAACACACATGCATGCGTGCACTCACACACACAAACAAGCACACATGCGCACACATTCATGGGTTAGTATAGATTCCCCAAACACCAAAATAACTCTAGTTTTTTCCTGTTTTCCTATAGAAAATACTATTACCTTTTTTGAGTAAACATACAAATTTGATATGAATGATAAAATAGATGTTACTTTCAGTAGCTGTAATTATTCCATTCTTCTCTACCTTTCATTAAGGATATTTATGTAAGAAACAAAAAAAAATGCAGGTAAAGAAGCAAACATTGAAAAGTCATGTTTCTTATATACATGCATGTACGTTCATGATGCCAGTAAGCCTGGCTACATGATCCTAAGTAAGGGATGGTTAAAAAGAATCATCTCCTAAAGCGACGTACCATCTTTGCTTCTGACATGAAGACTGCACTTCCGTTATGTGGGAATGATGGAAATCTGTTTTCATTTCAGACCCCCATTTGGACAATCTAAATGTATTCAGAGCTGATATTTTGAAGTAATTCCTTAATGAATACTTAGTGGGAGGAAGTACAGCAGAGTGAGGAGCAAGTAATGTTATCATTTTATAGACATGCTGGCAATGAACACAACCTCCCTAGGGCAGTCTGCAGAGGTTTTTATTGCAAAGACCTTAGCGCTGATGCATATGCAAAAGAGGCCTTTCTGCACTGCACAGTAACACAGCAGAAATGTCTGAAACACAGACAGATAAGCGTAGGACACAAGGAAGTTTTACTAGAATCTGAATGCAGAGAAAACAGAAATTTAGGATCAATCAGAAAAAGAAACACCTGTTACTGTCTTATTTGGTTTGTCTATTAGGTCTTACAAGTTCTTTAGATCATCTTATCAATAAGAACATATTGAACCATATGTTTTTTGTTACACGACTGTCCTATGCATTGTAGTTTGTGGGGCTGCATGACTAGCCTATGTACAGTAGATTCCAAGTGCACCCCGACTTTAATAAGACAACCCCAAGTTCCTACAAACATTGACAGATGTCAAAAATATCTGACTCATTTAAAAATACTTGATGTTGGTATCCAAACTGCACACATTATAATCTTACAGTTGTGGTTATTTAAATTAACTACCGGATTGTCATCTAACATTTCTCAGAAATAGTAGTAGTTTGTATTTGGAAAAATTTAGGCTGGGCATGGTTGCGCATGCATTTAATCTATACATTGCAAGACAGAAACAGGGAGAACAGCTGTGAGTTTGGAGCCACCATGCTAAGCAAAATGATCGAGAATCAGAAAGACAAATAGCATAAGTTTTTTCTCATATGTGGAACATTGATTTAAATGCACATATACATGTATGTGAGTGTAGGTTCTGGAAATACTAAAAGAAGCATACAATAGCAGGAATAGCATGAGAATACATAGGGCATGAAACCAGAAGAAAGGATTTTTGTAGGGAGAAGGGGACTAGCAATAAAGGGTGAGGAGCACCTTGGGGGAGGAGATAAGTAATCAGAAGGTATAATGATTTGCAAGTATGAGATGCCATAACTGAACCCACAATTTATGTGCTTACTTAAAACATAAATAGGGGCCTAAAGAGATGGATGTGTGCATAAAGCGCTTGCTGCACATGCATGGATAGCTGAATTTGGATCCTAACACTGATGGAAAAGTGCAGTGTGATTGCATGCACCTGTAAGCCTAGTACTCAGGGAGAAGAGCCAGGTGGACCCAAGGGACTGGCTGGCCAGGCAGTACAGTCAATTGATGAGCACCAGTGTTGTGAGAAACACAGTCTCAAAAATGAGGTAAAGACTTTTTAACATCAGTCTCTGGTCTCTATGTGTATGGGCAAACACACACACACACACAGAGAGATACCACACACATACAGATATCATATACAGATACCACACCTACACTCACTCCCCAACCCCCACACGCACAGAGAGAGAGAGGGAGAGAGAGAGAGAGAGAGAGAGAGAGAGAGAGAGAGAGAGAGAGAGAGAGAGAGAGACTAAGATATTACACACAGAGAACTTATAGTAATAAATAAAAAACAGAAAAAGCACCTAGAAGGTGTTTTCAAAGTACTTGGTGTATTCGAAGTTTTCCAACATTTGCATTTCATAATGATACAGCTGGCTCCAAAATGCATCCTTAAGAAAAGCTTATGATGAGATCAGTATTGGCGATAATTGTGAAATGTAGAATTATTGGAACCACTGCACATATTGAACATATAGAGCAAATTTGTCTCAAGAACACAGAGTTGATTTGTTAGATGTGCAGCACTGACACGCAGGAAACTCCTCTCATACCAAATCTAGGAAAGCTATAATCACCACAGACCAATGAAAATACAATGCATTTTAGGCAAATGATTAGTTTCTGTATCCTGCAATAGTTACTGAAGAAAAACACTTCCTTCTCAGGAAATGGTTTGACTCAGTAATATCATCATCCAGCTGAAGCGTTTCAACCCAGAAATAATGCACCGTGTTCTTCCTAAACTGGTCATTGTGTACAGCTTAATCTTAGTCACAGATATTCTAATCTCATAACATGGTAAGTGACATCAACCTGACCCATCCTTCCACATTATTGAACACCTCAGAGATAAAAATTAAACAGAATGTAATATTTGATTCTTATTACGAGCTATTGCTTTAAAGTGAATTTGGTTTCCACATGTCCTCCTTTTGGTTTAATGTTAGAGAACCCCAGGGTCAACTCCTAGTATTTATGCAAAGCAAGACTTTAAATAGCTAACTCACAGAGAAAAATGTGACTCCGCTTTCTTTCAAAGACTCAATGCAAATTCCATTGGCATTCCTGAGAGACCTTGAGATTTATTTCACATTTCTCTTGAAACACAGTATGTCATGCAGTTGAAACACAGAAGAGCAAAACCTCTGGGTGCTCCACTGTTCTCTGAGATTGATTGAGGCTCTTATTGAGGTCAGAAAGGTATTGCTATACACTATAGTGAGGCTGGGACTGGGTGTATGCGTTCAGGGGAGACTGGAAAAGTGTAAAACTGACCAACAGGGTCATAGGGTCATCCAAGTAGAAAGTAAAAAGATTTTGATAGAGAAAAATGTTCAGCACTGACTACAGAAAAGAATTACATTACCTTGACTCAGAGAAAACAAGCTTTTAAGTATATCTCAGAGTTTTGAGCTTAGCAAATAGGGTTGTGGGAAAGGTGGTATTTAGAGTCTTTTTTATTTAGAAATATTTTAATGGTGTCAAATAGGATAATTGCAAATGTTTTTTGTACTCCCAGGGAAAATGTAGATAACATAGATGATATGTTTAATAAGATAAGCAAGGGAAGGCAAGAAATGTTCTCCCACAGGCAGAATGCAATTGCCTTCAATTAAAGCAAGCTCACACAGCTTTGAGACTTGGGTTGGTTTTACATCCTTACGCTATACATCATGATAGGAAAAGGCTATGTTAAAGTTTAAACTGTGACTATAACAATTTATAAAAAAGTTAGGAAACCTAAAATTTTGCTATATTAGGAATACTCCAATTGCAGTATTTTAAGTTTCCAGGAAGTAAAGGAAATTTCAGCCAAAGAAAGGCAACAGAAGCTGCAGAAAACTCCAAAGAGAAACAATGAATACAAATGCTTGCTTTTAATTGCCTTTAAGGGTATTCCAGGTCTCTGTTCTTTCATTAGACTTTTGCTCATTATTTCTATGTCCTTCATACTATACCTTATTAGCAGAGAAATAACCTTAAAACACAGAAAGGAAAAAACCCACAATATTCAATAAACAGTTCAACCAAGCAAGGTGTATGAATTAATGTGTATGTTTCTGCTTGCATTGTGCTATCCCATGATATTGAAACAATACATTTCAATAGCCAGCCCTGCCTGGTTTCAAAAACTACTTCCTGATTACTTAGAGGTAAACAAATGCCTTTCATATTGCTAGAACTTGTGAACAAACACATAAAGATATTCCAAAGCACGATCTTTTCTTCCCCACACAAAGCTATTAAAACATCAATATTCTGCATTCAAGACGCTCTGAGAACACCATAGAAGTGGAATCAGAAAAAGCGTAAGAGCCAGAATTTGGGGAGGAGTGCTGTAAAACATTGTCATCTGGACGGGATGTGGCTGTGGTACTCACAGCAGTAGTGGTTACCCGCACAAACCCTGGGTTTTGGCACGATATGGTAGTTAAAAGAAAATTATTTAGGTTCACAAAGCTGACCTGGGACTACCTTCAGGAGAGCATCTTCAGTTGAATCATAGGCTCATGGCGATAGAGTCATGAAAAAGCCTTGAAGTAGAAAATACAAGAAGAGAACATAGAGTATCTTGGGAAATATAGAGTATCACAGGAAACTGGATCAGAAAGAGACAGGCACAGATGTTTCTGGATAATAGTAGTTTCTTGCTCAAAAGTATTCAGTGTGGTGAACAAGGTTTATACCAAGTAATCTAGCCTAGATAGCCTGTGAGCTAGGACTCACAAGGAGGGAGAGTGCCAGAGAAACGTCATTTTATACTTCTAGCTTATCCTGTACCTATAGATGACATGGGAAGGGAGACTGTAAAGGCTCACAGCACATACATCGCTGCATAATTCTGTCCAGAGTGAGAAAACGCAGTCACACATGGATGGTTTGTGCGAGACAGGAAGTATAGGAGACAAAAGGTTTATAATCTAAGAAAGACTCATGTTACGTGTGACTTGTCAACATCCCATCCTGCACTGGGAGAGACTCCTGAGGCTTCACCCTATCTGGAGAACGGGAAATCATTTTCTCCAGTGGTATAGTCACTTGGTGACTTGTCTATGTTCCAGGAACACCTATGCTCATGAAAGTTACCCTAATTAAACTTAGTGGGCCACCAAAATCAAAACAAAAAAGACAAAACAGTCTTGAGGGTGCTGGGGTTGTTGAGAAAAACAAGAGGTTCAGCAGGAGTGGGAATGGAATAAGAGAGGGTAATGAAAATTACTAAAATATATTATCTATCCTGCCGTCTCAGTGGGTGAACGCGTCCCTCATGGTTCTGACTTTCTCATGATCTCTCTCCATCCGCTCCTCATCAGAACTTTGGGAGCTCAGTCCGGTGCTCCAATGTGGGGCTCTGTCTCTATCTCCATCCATCGCCAGGTGAAGGTTAAGGCTCACAGTGAGCGAGGAGCCAAGGGCAATGGCGATGGGCTTGGTCTCTACGACATGGACGGGCTCTGTGTGAGCCTTGTCAGTTCGGTTGCTCACCTTCCTGGACCTGGGGGGAGTTGGGAGGACCTTGGTCTCAACATAGTGTAGAGAACCCTGATGGCTGTTTGGCCTCAAGAGGGAGGGAGGTGGGGTGTGGGTGGAGGGGAGGGGAGGGAAGGGGGAGGAGGAGGGGAGGAGATGGCAATTTTTAATAAAAAATAAATAAACTGGAAAAAATATATTATCTATAAAAAAAGAATATATCAAAATAAAACCTGGAGAGATGGCCCAGTGGTTAAGAGTACTTGTTCCGTTTTCCAAAGACCCAAGTTTGGTTCCAAGCACCGACATGGCTGCTCACAACTGCCTATAACTATAGCCCCAGGGCATTCAATGCCCGTTTCTGGCCTCTATGTGCACTACTCTTACATGCACATACAAAAACATACACACACACACATAAAATAACATAATAAAAAAGAATATCACAACAAAACGAAACAACAAGGCAAACCAAGACCTCTTGTTGCTAATCTGGATCTGAGCTTGAACTAACTTCCTCCCTCCCTCCCTCCCTCCCTCCCTCCCTCCCTCCCTCCCTCCCTCACCTCCCTCCCTCCCTCCCTCCCTCCTTTCTTTCTTTCTTTCTTTCTTTCTTTCTTTCTTTCTTTCTTTCTTTCTTTCTTTCTTTCTTTCTTTCAGACATGGTTTCTCTGTAGCTTTGGAGCCTGTCCTGACCCTCACTTTGTAGATCAGGCTGGTCTTGAACTCACAGATATCTCTCTGCCTCTGCCCCCCTCCCCAAGTTCTGGGACTAAAGGCATGTGCCACCACCGCCCAGCTTTAGCTTGAACTCTAATGTTCACTGACCAATGCTCCCTATCTTCCATACTAATATTTACTATTTTGACTAAATATATTGGTTGTGACTTTAGGCAAATTATACCTCCTTCTTGATATATGAGTCACTGCCAGTTAAATGGTTCAGTTACATTGCTATTGGTCAGGGTGTAGGATACTCTAGGTTTATGAGATCTAGTTCGTGATTCTTCACTGAAAGCTTGCCCTGAGTCAATGTGCTAATTTTAGCTTCTGTTTAAAATAATAAGAATTTCCAACAACAATTCAACAAAATCCACTCCTAATTCAATATTCTTGCTCTTAGTCTGATATGTTTTTCCATATCATAATAATCTGGAGATTTACTAGATATCACAATCAAAAGCATTCAATAAATAACTTTGATTCAAAGACAGTAGGTTTATTAGTTTTGATTTGTAATAATTAGGAGAAAGGAATATGCACCCAAGAGGGTATTATACTTTTGTGCACTTGACAGGCTCCTAAGGTAGAAAGACTATATTGATGTCTTCTAATAGATTTATAGCTTTTTTCTTTTTGTTAGCTTAAGTCAAATATAACTATGATTTGTGTTATTTTAAGTCCTCTTCAAAGTGCGCCAACACTTGCATTTCCAAATGATTTAAATTTGAGTGCTCAGCTTTACATACAGCTGACCTCCACAAATAGCAAGGTCTTGCAGTTTTTTCCTGTCATGAAGTTTTACAGGGGAATTAGACTTTTTAAAACCTTTTGTATAAATAAATACATCAAAAACCCGTTAGTCTACATTATTATGGTGGTACTTGCCTATAATCGCTGTATTTCAAAGGCTGAAGATAGTTATTAATTGGAGCGAGCCAGCCATTGCTCCATAGGTAGACTGCATCCAATAAATACATACAAGGATCAATAATGTTATTGCCCCTTCAATATTATGGTTATTAGAGATAGCCTACTTTGATTTTTTTTAAATATATAAAAATGTATTAAAAAGTAATGGAAACAAAATCGGGGTAACTACACTGTTAAAGATACAATGATCAGTGCTTTTCAACACTAAATGAATAATCCAGTCTTTCACTTTTTGGATGCCATTGCAATGTAAAACGGGATAGCGAAATGATCATTTTGATTAGACTAGTTATTCTATCGTTTGTGCCAAAAATAGAAAGCAGTAGGGTATAGTAAACATCACCACCAGCACCTTTGTTAACACTGCGGCAATTTGCCGGGCGGTGGTGGTGCACGCCTTTAATCCCAGCACTCGGGAGGCAGAGGCAGGCGGATCTCTGTGAGTTCGAGACCAGCCTGGTCTACAAGAGCTAGCTGCAGGACAGGCTCTAAAGCTGCAGAGAAACCCTGTCTCGAAAAACCCAAACAAATACAAAACACAAATAAAAAAAATAAAAAAAATAAAAAAAAACCACTGTGGCAATTTGTAAGAGAATAGTTTTGGAAAAAAGAAACTAAGTCTTCAATCATTTACACAATTCCTAGGTGTATGACATATGTTAATTTTTGTGTGTAAGCAAGCAGAATTTCCTCTGAAAAGTGATGAATGTACATTGATCATTTGTTGAAAAATCCCCGGACTACCCTCAGAATTATTATAATCTTTTGTTTAGTTAGCAAATCCTATTTGTTTTAGGTCATAGGTCCCTTTCTAACTATCCCACCACTACTGTCTGCTCCTTTCGCTGTCTACCCTGGATTCCTGTAGGAGCCTGGAACCTTATCTGCAATCTTAATCTGTTTTATCCACTCTCCCTACCATTACCTAAGGCTGTTTTTAGTGTGTGTGCGTGCGTGTGTGTGTGTGTGTGTGTAGTGGGGGCCGGGGGTGGGATGGGGGTGCATGTATGTGCGTGCGCATATCTATTTCTCTGGGCTTAAATGATTTTCATGGCTTCCCATCACGTTTAGGAAGAAGTTAAGCACCCTAGCTAAGCAGATAGAGATTTTCCTCAGAAGATCCTTGCTGTTTAATTCTTAGGATTGTCCACAACCTGGTCCTCTCATCCTGTACTATAAGAATCCTCAGAAAACATTTTAACTCTACCCTCTTTACCATTTTACTGTGCTGGTCACTCTGTTTTGAACACTTTCTCTTTCGCCCTCCTTTCCACCTCCCAGAAGATGACAGGCTAGTTCCTTCAGGAAGCAACGCAGGCATTGTCTCATTGAGACTCCTTTCCTAGATTTCCAACTGGAGCAGCTTCCCCTCTCTGGAGGTACCAGTATGGACCCCTTTGTTTATCTTCTGCTAGGTACTCTTCAGTTTTCAATATTTACCACTAAAGGTAACTTCTTAAAGATCTTCGTTTTGTAGTCTCAGTGCTCCTTGCAGTGACTAGTACATATATGTCAACAAATCCAATTCCCCAAATCTTTTTGGATCGCTTACTCTATACAAAGGTAGTCATGGGTTTGAGAAGGAGGTAGAAGTAAAAGAACTGATAAAACTGAGGCTCAAAATATATTAGAAATGTTACTGCAAGAAAAGTTACTGTCAACAAGCAGACAGGATTAGGGGCCCTGCTGATTCTTCCTTTCCAGAAAACACAAACGAGGGGAGAGGCAGGCATGAGAGTACTGGATATTTTCTGTACTTCAAAGAGTCTGCCATTGACCATGAGAACGAATGTAAGGAATGGGTCAGAGGGCTCAGCTCTGAGATGATGGCTCAAAGGGAGTTTCTTTACTTTTTAGAAGCTCTTTGTTAGTGAAGTAGGAAAAGCCAGGGGGCAAGACCCACACAGTGAGAGAGAATCATGCCACGTTTCCTTGAGAGTTGAGTATTCTCCAAATTAATTTTTAAAATATGTTCTAGTCTTACACAGAACTATTCCAAACTTTATCACAGTAATTTTTCAAATTAATTTTTCAAATTAATGCAAGACATGGGACTCTACATTTTAATATCTTTGTATGTCTAAAATTGAAATATTACATTGATTTAATTAAATTCCAAAAAGTTTCTTTCCCCTTAATAGTAAGAATATAGGAAATATGTTTATAACATTGTTAATTTCTCCTATGGTGTTAACTATGATCGGTGCACACATTACACAGTAAATTACATTTTCTAGAGAGCTTACTATTTCCTTTGCTGAATAGATAAGTTGCTAATTAAGCTTCTAGAGCTGGTTGGCTAAGTTATAGCCTCTTGCTAATGAGAACACAGACTTCATTTGATTTTGTGGTTACATATCTACTTTTAACCTCTTTATTACATATCTGCTACCTTGTTCACTGTGTTCTACCAGTACTCAATAAAGTGTCAGTGCAGTGTTGATACCCAAAGAATTATGGTCAAATAAATGAAGTTATGAGTGCATTAGTCAGTAGTGTTGATTAAATTACTGAGTGAATGGATAAGTGGCTCTTACACCCTTACTGCTGTGGTTGCCATTTATTGATGTATTAAAGTTTTAGGTGTCATATTATTACACTGTATGTAAATGGTGTGTTGTGTAGAGGTCAGAGGGCAAAGCTGTGGAGCTGGCTCTTTCATTCTACCTTTACCTGGATTCTGGGGATCAAACACAGGTTATCCGTTTTTCATGCAGCAAAGCCTTCACTGGCTGAGCTGTCTTGCTGGCCTAATTTATTTCACTAATATAGAAAAAAAAATCACTTGATCTTCTAAGAAAGCATGGCTTGTCCAGTGACATCAATTCCCACCTTGTTAATAAGTACAGGATACCATTTTAGTCAAATCTCAACATGACAAGGGTTTATGCCAGATATAACATTAGGATTAGCCATACAGCTTTGATTTCATGGAAAGTCTATGCAGTTGCTTGGGAAACAGTACTGAATGACCCGCAGAAACAATAAAGGCTTTGAAATAAATTAGGTTTGCATATTTGGCTACTTTGTTTGCCATCTAAGTAGCAGAATTTTAAAAGTTAAAAACTGTGAGTTCTGTTGAATAATAATTTTAAAATAGAGTGTTTCAGATACATTTTTTAAAATCTAACTTTACAAACAACAAACCACAATATTTAAAGATCCTATTCCATAGGTTAGTCAGCAGATTTTAGTTGGGCCCTCCAAATTCATTTTCAATAAGTTCTATTTTAGTTGTTCTCAACTAAAATAAATAAAGGATGATTTTGTTCCTTTCAATATAGAGATGAATTTTCAATATTTAAAGTCATTTTTATGATAATACCCAAGATAGCTGGGCAGCGGGGGAGGGAGGGCTGCTACTGGCATCCAGTAAGAAGAAGCAAGTGGTACTGCTAACAACATGTAGCAACAAAAGATGTTGCTATGTGGTAGGGAGACAGAGAGGGCAAAGCCAGTGACCTCGAGTCTTCTAGGCTGGGTTCATGACACAGATACATGGAGGCTAAATAAATCCTGGAGAAATCTTAATTTTATGTGCAGGGTTTACAATGGTTGTAAAGGAAGTATTCCTTTTTCTAGAATTTCCATTACTAAAAGTATTTTATTCCCCAGTGATTTGGGGTTGCGACGTAAATGAACCATCAGTTTACTTAACAGCATAAGCATATACAATAGGTTGTATTTCTAAGTAACCTGAAAGGGGGAGAGCAGATTGGGGGGAATGGAAACTACAAAACCAAACAGACAACAAGAATAAAAATACAATCAACCAACCATCCTACAAAAGAAAAATAATGCAAATGTTCATTTCACTCATTTAACAAATAGTTTCTTCATGGCTGGCCATAGAGATCATTGGTAGACATTTGTCTAGCAAACTGTGACAAAACAACTTCCTTTTCTCTTGTGAATAAACAGAGGAAGAATATTTAAATTGTCAAGAACACACAGCAGCATGTTTGCCCCTTTTTATCTCAATACTGACAGCGAAAGGACTCACAACACACACACATACACATACCCTTTAATATACAATTAGTGATATGGACTTGAGATATACTCAAAAATTGACATAGTATGCTCTTATATATTGTAGATATTTTGACTAATTTAATTATAATTTCAATTCTGGTAAGGGCTGAAGAGATGGCTCAGTATTTAAGAGCACTTGATATATAATCATTAGGACTGGAATTTGTATCCCAGCATGCATGTAGAAGCTGCAAACCCAGCAAACACCTGTAACCGCATCTCTGAGGAAGATGGTGGAGATTGAAAGATCACTTGGTCTTTTTGGTATCCAACCTAGCCAAGAACACATGAACTTTAGTTTCAGGGAGTGATCTTGCTTCAAATAAATACAAAGAAGGTATTAGAAAAGTACACCTACTGTCGTCTCCTGGCCTCTTCGAGCACACGCGAGCACATTCACACTCACATACACACATATGTATATATATGCACATATATTCACATAAAAACACACACAAATAAACAAATAATAAATATTTGAAAAATACTATTGCTAGTCTGGGTCCATGGAAGCTGCAGGTCAGGAGAAAGGTGTGTGCCTAGCATGGACAAAGCACGGGTTCAAGTTCCCACTGCCTCCTAAAATATATTTTTCTCTACACACAATCATTAAAAAATCTGACTTCACAACACATTTTTAACTAGAAAGCAATATGACAGTTCTCTTTAGAGCACCATATAACCTCCACTAATTGATCATTTGTTTCCTTAAAATTAAATTATTATCCTTTGTGTCTCAAGACAAATGCAAGCCTCCTTTTCTAAACCTTGCATATCAATGCACAAGAGCTGCTTCTTTCACCAACAGCAGTTGATCTCTCATTTAGCTGAACAAATTAAGAACTTATCAGCAATTATGAAAATAATTTCCTTCTTACATTGAAATACTTTGCGGTGCCTCAGCTAAGCATATTGTTATTCTGGGTGGCGTAGGCGTTTCTGAAAGGCAATGTGAAAATAAGACCCTGAATTATGAATTTGTCCTGTGAACACGGAATCACTTTGTATTTTCTGTGGCAGAACAACTTACCTTTCTCCCTTGAAAGAACATAGAAAGGACATTTAAATTTTCAAGAATGCATAGCAGTAGGTGCAGTGTATACACGGAACTAGATAACTATGTACTTTGAAATCATACTTTATACTCTTCGTATCTGTTCATTTATTTTGTATAGCACTTATATGAATATAGGGAAGGGGAAGGCTATGCTAATTTGATATGATATTAAATACTTCATTCTATTTTAATTCAGTAAATACTTATGAAATTCTCAGTTCCAGGTCCTGTTTCATACATTAGAAAAACAGAAATGGGATCACAAAACAAGGGATCCAAAGAAAAGCATGTATGAAGACAGGCCTTCCAGAGAAAGCTAATGATTTTAAGACAAATCTTACGTTCATGAAACTCTCAAAAATAGATCCTTTTGTGTTTAGTATTTGAAGCAGAGCAAACATTTAAGAAAAATTCAGGTCAGGTTGAACAATTTATCAAAATAGGTTTATTTATCAATAAACCGTCTTTTTATTAAAGTTATGGCAAGGAGAGGGCGGCTTGTCTATATCACAGAGGCATGATTCCTCTGGCTTCTTTCTAGAAAATGACCTGCTATTTCTTTCACTAGCAACATAGTGTATCCATTTATAGATCATTTTCTAGTATTTTCCTGTCTTCCGTTGGCATGCAAAAGTTCCTTTACTTTCCCATTATATCCATTCTTTTGCACAGCTGCAATAGACTGGCTAATTTCTAAATGACAGAAATTTATTGCAAATAGCTCCAGAGGTTGATAAGTCTAAGCTGCGAGCTTTCAGTGTCTGGGGATTGCTTATTTCTCACACGCCATGCCTTCTACCTGGTACTCATTGCTTCTGCCAATGCTGTAGCAAAGTATTTGAAAAAAAACAACTTGAAGACAAAATTAATTAGGCTAGTGGGTTTAAAACAGAGAAATCCCTTATGGGAAGAAAGCATCGTGGCTCTCATTCATTCCACAAGCTGGGATATGAGTGCTAGTGCTGAGCTCACTTCCGCCTTTAACTTCAGGTTGGAACCCCAGCTCACAGTAGAGTGTCACCTACATTCAGGGTGGGTCTTCCCCCCTCCTTTAAATCTTTCTGAAATCATCCTTAAAGGCACACTCAGAGGCTTGTTTCCATGCCTCTGTCAATTTGACTATGATAATTAACCATCACACATGACGAAAGGACAAACATATGCCACACTACTGCTTGTAGACCATTTCAACATAGGAAATTTGGGAGATACAAATGTCCCAACACAAGCACCAGCATCCATTCAGTATGTCAGAACTGTTAGGCTAACCAAAACTCTATCTCTATTTGCAGTTTATTCCCACATGTTTAGTAGATGGTTATGAAGTTAAGTTCAAATCAATACCTTCTAAGTCTTGGCTGTCTTGCTAGTTTTGAAATAACTAGAAGTGAAACATAGTAAGAGAGACTCTCTTTGTAACCAGCAGATATTGAAATGGCCTAGGTCTCTTTCTTGTCTTCCATGTGTAATCTACATTCAAGTTATAAACTACAGAGGATCCATTCTTGTATCTACTCCAAGGAAGGAAGCTGACGGTTTGTAGACTTTGGTAAGTAGTACTTTGCTGGAGTAAATTCTGAGATTGTACAGTTTATTATTATGACTATATATCTAATAGAGTGTCTTATACTATATACAAGGAATTGCTCTCATAATTGAGCCTAATTATTTTATGAATTTTGTTGGGTTAATGAAATTCTTGGATGTTGATTTTAAGCATACAGGTATTCTCATGTTGTAGCTCCTGGTTGACTACCATTGTGTTCCTTGACATGGTTGAAAATACTTATGTGTATGTATCATATTTTAGTACTATTTCTGTTTTTAAATTCATCTTTCCCCCATGACCAACTAACCAACCAACCAACCAACCAACCAATCGACCAACCAACCAAACAACAGAAATCCTGGGTTCAAGTTTCAAGTTCTTGTCTGTGTTTATAAATAACATTTCTTAAAACCTAGTAAACACAACTTCCTCTGTTGATCATAACTGCAATCACTGAGGACAGGAGATGGTGCCGCCCTCCTTAAGAAATGATAAGAAACTGTTCTATCCTCCTTGGCATAGGGAGCTAATCACACTGCCCAAGAACAGTGACGGCTTTGTGGCACTTGAGGGAATTCAGGACAATGAAACTGTCCTGATTTTCACCAAAACAAAGTTCTACTGAAAACTTAAAAAAAGAAATTGTAGACTGTAAGTTCACACTAAAACAGTTATTTGGATAAAGTATTATAGTAATTTCACAGCCTTATGTGCACTTTGTCTTAGAGATACCAATATATGTTAAAGAACAGATTTCCAAATTACTCTCTATTTATAGGCTGTGTTTTCATATATTTTTAAATGCTTTCTTTGGGTTTTAATCTTTGCAAATTCTCCTCTGTGATAGCAACTCAGCTTGACTTCAAGTGTAATTTGTAAAATATTGTGACTTGATTTATAACCCTGAAGTGTAATTACTTCGTGCCCGTTATATCAGCAAATGAAAAGGATTAAACAGAAGGCTTTAGTTTCTACCAAAATCATTACTACTGCATTTAATACTGTTATTTTTCCTCAGAAACCCACAAAGTTAGATCTGCAACTCCTAATTTTTAAGCACATATGAGAATAATTTTATATTATTCTCACATTAATGAATGTTCTTTCAACCTACACTTTACTTATTTTATTTTATCTTATTTTGTTTTGTTTTTCAAGACAGGGTTTCCCTGTAGTTTCTAGAGCCTGTCCTGGATCTAGCTCTTGTAGACCAGGCTGGCCTTGAACTCAGAGATCCGCCTGCCTCTGTCTCCCGAGTGCTGGGATTAAAGGCGTGCGCCACTACTGCCCGGCTCCACTTTACTTATTTTAAAGAATATTCATCAACATTCTAAGATGTGTCATATATATAGTTGCTGTGGTTTAGATACTATTTGAATGTGTTCTCAAGGAACCATGTTGAAGCTTCCTCTCAAATAGGAGAGGATTATTAAGGGGTGGGGTCTAGTGGAATGTCCTTAGGTCATTGCTGTCTCATCCTTTGTTCTGGCTACTGTTAAGTCACCTGCCATGATGCTTTGCAAGAGACAAGACTATTTTATTTAGACATTCAGACATCAGAACTGTGGACTATATAGTAGTAAGGCTATATAACCTTAAGGATTTTGTTAAAATATAATAAATAAACTAGTAACACATCATCAATAACATCTAAAGATAATCATTAGTTAAGTATGATTATTGAGAATTCAAGGTACAAACTTGTAAAGTAGTTTTCTCTATAATACAATTGGACAATTCTGAGCCTTAAAATAGAAGAAGGAAATGAAAGGATAAATATTAAAGAAAATGTCCAACCTGTTGTTTATAAGATATATAAGTAAAGAAAAATTTTACCCTGAATCATTCAAATGGCAATAAATAAATATAGCTCTAAAATTATCCAATAAGAATGTGTAAGTCACTTAAATCTTTCATCTTTTAAAAATCAAATCAGAGATATTACTAACTTACAAGTTTATTGGGGCCTGTCTTCTAGCCAAATCCAAGTTATTGTTATTAATAGTATTCCCCTTAATCTTTTAGCAACATAAACTTTAAATTCTGCCAAAAGAGTGTGTTGGGGGACATCTCAGAGCCCCTAAGAAACCATTTATAAATCCAGTCTCTCTAAACACCCTCTCTACCCTCCACAGGTATCATGTATACACATGGTGCATAGACATATATGCAAGAAAAACACCCCTGCACATAAAATAATTAAAAAATTAATATACCTGTATAAAAATAGGGATCTCTGCAAATCAATGGAACAGATGAAAAATTGTCAAGTAGAGTTTTTAGAATCTAGAAAACTAATTATTACATATAAGCTTTGTGGATGATTTATAGTTTGGACCAATCTGAAGAGAGAATTAGTTAACTGATGTCCCACTTAAATGAATAAATAAGAGACTTCATGCTCTTTTACATCACAACAATATATCTGAGGCTGGGTAACATAATAAACAATAGAAATTTATTCTGTAAGAACAAGGTGAAGAGCCTGTGTCTGGTGATGGTCTCACAGTCCTGAGGTGGCACAAGGCACCACAAGGCAAGAGATGACAAACAGCACACATAATTGTCTCCTCTGACCATGCTCTCCACCAGCATGCAGTCATGGAGCTAGCTCGCTGAGATGCTCTTAACTGTTATTCATTATATACAAAGGTCCATCCTCTGAATACCACAGTGGTTGTCATAGCTGTTTCTGCCCTCTTAATTCATAATTGAAATTTAATTTCAGCTCTTGAACTTAAACTATCCAAACCACAGCAGAGGAACAACCACAAAATAATGTTAACCAGAAACATCAAAGAGAGGTTATAGGACAAGGAGGTCAAGAGAAAACATTCAGAATTCTAGACGAAGTTGGGACAGATTATGGTGGAAGCTGTATTAGAAAAAATGACTGATTTCCGACGTAATGAAATATCGATTCTCTCTTCCCTTGAGTACCTTATGCTGACACAACCTTGCAAACATTTTCATTAATTTATCCTGATGTGAACTATAATCAATACTTCCTGTGTGTCAAAAGAGGAAAAGTACTTGAAAGCAGTGTTTGGGCAGGAGTGGGCAATTTGTTTAACATATAGAGAGACTACATATTGTATTATTTGTGGCCACTGTGGTTTCTGCTGTGACTCAGTTCTGCAGCTATATATAGCACAACAGCCTCAGATAACAAGGAGGGAGGGACAGCCTCACAAACCTTCATTCACGAAATAAGAAATCAGTAATGAGTCGTACCACAGACTGGTGCTTTCTAGCAGCTATGACAGAGGGTCAAGGCAGGAGGAATAAACCATGGAAACATTTTCCTTCACTTGGATGTGAGGTGAAGAAACTACACTCATGGACACAATGGGTTGCTCATACTACAGGCACTTTTATAAACTTTAAAAGGGGTTAGTTTAAAAGGGATTTATTTACACAGTAGCAAATTTAAGAAAATTTATTCAGGAAGTTAGGCATTAAAGGGTAATAATACAAAAAAATCTATGTTGTAATTTAAAACATCTTTTGTTAGCATTCTAAGAATAAAAAGAAAAACCTTTCCAAAGAAATCCAAAAGAGATATAAATAAATAAATAAATTTTGCCCCATGATATTATGAGAAAATGTGTATTTTTGGTGTTTCATACCATCAGAAAAGTATAGTATGGTAGAAACACAAAAAATATTGAACTTTTAGTTTAGTTTAGTTTATTCTTCCAGTGAAACTTTAACATTATAACTTTAAAAGAAAATTAATATTTTGTATGGCCAGCCTCCTTTTTGGCCTAGAACTTGCTCTGACGATCATATCTGCCTTCATAGAGATCTTCTGGACTGGAGGTGCCGAGAACTGAATCCAGGTCGTCTATAAGAACAAGTGCCCTTACTTGCTAAGACATCTTTCCAGGCCCCATTTAAGCATTTTAAAAGAAGCATCTACCTTCTCGAATAGTTAGTGAGGGAGGGAAAGAACAAAATATGTTTTAAATTGCCTAACTACACAGTGTTTAGTTTGAGTACACTAAAGAGCCTCCAATTGGTATCACCCATGTGCTAGGTTATCTTAGAAATAAGATTGAAACAGGACATAAGAGGCTGATGCATGATCTTCTGCTTTCTAGTAACTGTTAGAAACGTTTCTAGACAGTTAAATCAAAGCAGAATTGGGAATACTTCCTAATTAGAGAATAGATCCAGGACGTAGAAAGCCTTCGTCTTTACACAAAACTAGATGATGAGTATGTTTTGGATGTATAATGTCACATGCATATACAGTAGGAATTAAGTTGTAATGTATAAAAAATATAAATCTTGTTTCTTACAGTGTTAAAGAAAGACAAAAAGTGAAAAATTCTCTAAATATGAAAGTAGGAAAAATGGCATGCCTTTTTAGAAGACCAGGTAGGTTGTCCACAGACATTACCCACTCTTTCTATAACACCAGACCCAGTTCTCAGGGTCATCCATAGTACTGCAGCAGAACACCAGGGGCAGCTTTTCCCCACCCATCCATGCCTCTGGTGGATCTCTAGGACCACCTCCTCCTGGCCTTTCTTTTCCACAGCCTCCAACACCAGAAGCATCCCCCATGAACATATTACTGAGCTGGCTTGTAAAACAAGCAATACTCATTCAATACATTCTCTGAAAACTCAGGGTGGAAACAAAAACCAAGGAACAAAACTCCCAATCAACTGTCATGAACTCAGAAAAAATCAGCACCTAGACCTACAATCACCTCAAACCCCAATGCCTAGGCACCAGCATAGGGATAAAATCATTATCAGCCAGAGCAATATGTCAATACCAGAGCCCAGCTATCCTACAACAACAAATCGTGAATATTCATGACAGTAAAAGAACAAGAAAAAGAGGTTAAAACCAACTGTATGAAGATGATAGAGGTCCTTTCAGAGGAAATGAACAGATCCTAAAGGAAAGTAAGGAAACGCAAAAAATAATTGGAGGAAATTAATAAGTCCGTAAAAGAAAGCCAATAAGAAAACAAACAGTTGAATAAAACAGGAAAAACCATTCAAAGTCCTGAAAATGGAAATAGAGGCAATATAGAAGACACAAACTAAAGGAATCTTAAAGGAAAAAAATTTAGGAATGCTTACAGGAACTACGGAAGAAAGCTTCACCAATAGACTATAATAGATGGGAGAAAATTTCAGATGCCAAACTACAATAGAAAAATAATTAATACGTTGGAAAAATAAATTAAAATTAAAATTAAAATAAACATCTAAAAAATTCCTGGCACAAAACATTCAGGAATTCTTGAGCTGTATAAAAGATCATAACAGGAACAGAAAAAGGAGAATATTCCCTACTCAAAGGCTCAGAATATATTTCAACAAAATCATAGGAAAATATTTTATTATCCTAAAGAAGCAGGCACTTATGAAGGTACAAGAATCTTACAAATCACCATATAGATTGGATTAGAAAAGGAAGTTTTTGTATCATATAATAATCAAAACATTAAACATACAGAACAGAAAAAGAATATGAAAAGTTGCAAAAGAAAAAAAAAGCAAAGTAACATATAAAGACAGATCTATTAGAATTATACCTGATTGCTCAGTGGCGACTCTAAAGTCAGAAGGTCTTGGACAGATGTGCTGTAGACTGTAAGAGACCACAAATACCAGTGCAGGTCACTACACCCGGCAGAAATGGAGAAAATAAGCTAGTCCATGAAAGAGTCAAATTTAAACAATATCTATCCACAAATACAGCCCTACAGAAGTTGCTAGAAGGAAAACTCCAATCCTAGGAGGTTAACTACACATGAAAACACAAAAAATATCTCACATCAGCAGAACAAAAAGAAGGGAAACACAGACACACACACACACAGACACACATGCACACACCTACTATCAACAACAACAGAAGCAACAACAAAATAACGGGAATTACAAGTCATTGTTCATTGATATCTCTCAATATTAGTGGCCTCAATTCCCCAATAAAAAGGCACATTAAAAGAATGGATACAAAAACAGGCCTCATCTCTTGGCTGCATACAATAAACACACCTCAAGATGAAGAATAGCCATTATCTCAGGGTAAAGATGAAGAATAGCCATTATCTCAGGGTAAAGGGTGGGCAAACGATATTCCAAGAAAATGAAAGTAAGATGAAAGCTGGTGTAGCCATTTTAATATCTAGCAAAATAGATTCTGAACCAAAATTAATCAAAAGAGATGGGAAAGAACACGACATATTATCAAAGAAAAAAATCCACCAAGATGACATTTCATTTCTTAATAACTACGCTCCAAATAAAAAAGCACACACATCTATAAAAGAAACACTACTACAGCTTAAATCACACATTCACACATTGACCTTCACACACTGATAGTGGGAGATTTCAACACTCTGCTTTCATCAATGGACAGGTCATCCAGAAAAAAAAACTAAACAGGGAAATACCAAAGTTAACTAAAATTACAAACCAAAAGAACCTAACATATATTTACAGAATATGCCACTCAAGCACAAAAGAATATACCTTCTTAGCACCTCATGGAAACTTTCTCCAAAACTGATGACATACTTAGACACAAAACAAATCTCAACAGAGACAAGAAAATTGAAATAACCCCTACACCCTGTCAGACCATGGATTAAAACTGGATATGGAGGGAGGGATGGAAGAAAAGGTTCAGTGGTTAAGAGCACTGCTTGCTCTTCCCAAGGACCCAAGTTCAATTCACAGCATCCACATGGCAGCTTACAACTGTCTATAATTCTGGTTCTAGGGTACCCAACACTAATGGCAAAACACCAATATACATAATATGAAAATAAATAAATTAAAAAATAAGAATATAACTGGATATCAACAGAAACAAAGAAAGCTTACAAACTAATGGAAACTGAACAACTGTCTATTGAATGATTACTGGGTTAAGATAGAAGTAAAGAAAGAAATTAAAGACATCATAGATTCAAATATGAATACACTATATGCCCAAACTTACAGGAAACCGTGAAAGCAGTGCTAAGAGGAAAGTTCATAGCACTAAGTACCTACATTAAAAAAAGGAGGGATCCCAAACTAACAACTTAGCAGCACACCTAAAAGTTCTAAAATAAAAGAAGTAAGCACACCCAAGAGGTGTAGATGGTAAGAAAATATCAAATTGAGGGCTGAAATCAATTAAATAGAAAGAAAGAGAACAATACAAAAAATCAAAGAAACAAATAGTTCTTTGACAAAATCAAGACAGACAAATTCTTATCAAAACTAACTAAACGATGGAGAGAAAATATCCAAATTAATAAAATCATAAACCAAAAGGGGATATAAGAACAGACACCAAGGAAATCCTGACAATCACAAGGTCATACTTTAAAAAGAACCTGAATGCCACCAAATTTGAAAATCTAAGACATGGGTAAATCTGTTGGTAGACACCCATTACCAAAGTCAAATAAAGATCAAGTAAACAGTTTAAATAGACCTGTAACCCCCAGTGAAATAGAAGCACTCATTAAAAGTCTTTCAACCAAAAAACAAAAAACAAAAAGAAACAAACAAATAAAATCCCAAACCAAACAAACAAAGATATAAAACCTACCCAGGGTCAGAGGGTTTTAACTCAGAATTTTAACAGACTTTCTAAGAAGAGTTAATACCAATATTCCTCAAATTATTCCACAAGATAGAAACAAAAGGAATATTGCCCAATTTTTTTTGAGAAGTCACAGTTACCCTGATGCCCAAATCACATAAGAACTTAACAAAAATAAGAATTAATAACCAGTTTCATGTACGAATCTTTGAGTATTTCAAAAATACTCAAAGAGCCCACCCCCCAAAAAATCAACCTGAACCATGGTTCAGGAGGCTTTTGTTAGTAGTTAGTTGACAGAACGTAATCATAGAGCATCAGAGGACATGCAGGAGAGATAGAAAGACACAGAGAGTAGTAGGGTAGGGATTGAAGTGATACAGGTTTTTCTGGTTTGGCTAAGCAGAAACTTGGGTCTTTCAGAGATACCAGCAAGTATAGAGGGTTACTAGTTGCTGTTCAGCCTCTCTGAACTAGCAGGTTTTCTCTCCAGCCTTTGAACCTCAAGTCTTATTCATAAATAGAATAATATAGATTTGGTTAAAATTATCTTTAGCATCAGCAAAAGAACCAGTGCCTGCAGGGACAGAATTCCTGCCAGGCAAATATCCATTTATGTGCTAGGCCACTGATAGAGAACCTGACCCATACTTGTGAAGTTGCAATTGCTGGCTGAAAGAGCAGTAGGTTAGGCACAGCCACTGTGCCAAAAATAAAACAACAGGTGGAGTTTGGGGAATCCTGCAGAGAAGGGAAAGAATGGAATTGTAGGAGCCAGAGGGGTCAAGGATGCCACAAGACAACTCATGGAATCAAGTAACCTGAGCTCATAGGGGCTCACAGAAATTGAACCAACAACCACAGAGCCTGCCAGGGATTGACCTAAGCACTCTGCTTGTGTGTTACAGTTGTGTAACTTGGCTTTCTATGGGACTTCTAACAGTGGGTACAGGGACTGTCTCTGATTTACTGGCCTTGGGACGCTATTCCTCATACTGGGTTGCCTTGTTCAGCCTTAATACATGGGGAGCTACTTAGTCTTACTACAACTTGATATGCTATGTTTGTTGATATTCATGGAAGACCTGTCATTTCATAAACAGAAATGGAGGAGTGAACTGATGGCATTGGGAACAGTGATGGCATCACAGGGAAGGCCTAGAAGTAAAGGAAGGTGCAGGAACTGTGATTGGGATGTAAAATAAATAAATAAATTCATATATTTTTAAAAAATTTAAGTATTAAAAGAACAAAATTGAAGATGATATTAGAAGATGGAAAGATCTCTTATACTCATGGATTGGTAGGATTAACAGTAAAAATGAACATCCAACCAAACCCAATCAACAGATTCGCTGCAATTATCCTCAAAATCCCAAAACAATTCTATACAGACCTTTAAAAAACAATTCTCAGCATCATAATGAAAAACATAAAATCCAGGATAGCTAAAACAATCCTGAGCAATAAAAGAACTCCTGGCACTATCACCATTCATGATTTAAAGTTGTACTACAGACCTATAGAAATGAAAAAAAAACTGTATGATCTTGTCACAAATCAGGCACATTGATCGAGGGAACTGAAGACACAGACATGAAAATACACACTATGGACACCTGAGTTTTGATAAAGAAGCCAGATATATACACTGGGATAAAGAAAGCAACTTAAATAAATTGTGCTGATCAACCTTGATATCTACATCTAGAAGAATACAAATATATCTTTATTTATCACCCTGCACAAAACTCATGCCCACTTGGATCAAAGACCTCAACATAAACCCATATACACTAAATCAGACAGAAGAGAAAGTGGGAATAGCCTTAAACTCATTGGCAGAAGAATAAATATTTTGAAGATAATATCTATAGCATAGGCACTAAGATAAACAACAAATGGGATCGTATGAAACTAAAACGCTTCTATAAAGCAAAGGACAACATCAATAAGGAAAAATAGCAGCCTATGGAATGGGAGATAATTTTTTTTTATCAACTCCACATCTGGTAGGGGTCTAATATCCAAGATATATAAGGTACTCAAGAAACTATATATTAAAAAACAAAACAATTCAATTAAAATTAGGTACAGATCTAAACATCAAAGTCTCAGTAGAGGAATCTCAGATGGCTAAGAAACACTTAAACATCCTTAGCCATTAGAGAAATGGAAATCGACACTATTTTGCGATTTCATCCTACACCTGTCAGAATGACTAAGATCAATAAACGCAAGTGGCATCCCATGCTGCAGCTGATGTGGAGCATTTTAAACTTGTGATTGTCTTGCTCCAGCTTCCCAAAGAACTGAGGTTACAGTCTTGCATCCATAGGAACAAGGAACAAATAGAGAATTGTTGTAGAATTTTTAACTATGTAAAGATGTGTTACGTTTGTTTATGCTGTGTAGTATTACTTTACCTATGTGAAGGTGGGTTACATTTGTTTATACTTCCTTTGTTAGCATGTCAAGACATGTAATATTTGTTTATACTGAATTTGTTTAATTATGTAAAAATCTATTGCATTTGTTTCACCTTGTCTGCCTAAGGCATCTGGTTGGTCAAATAAAAAGCTCAACATCTAATAGCAAGGCAGTACAGAAAAAAGCTGGGCTGGTGGGCCGAGAAAGAAGAAGTAGGAGGATAAATCTAGGCTTGAAAAAAGAGAGAAATTAGAATGCAGGAGAAAGAAAGGGACACACCTAGATCAAGCAGCAGGCAGCTATCAGCCAGACAGATAGGAGAAGAAGGAAAGTATGACATACAGAAAGAAAGATAAAAAGCCCTGATAACAATCGTAGATAAAGAGGAACAGAATAAAATGAGATAAGGTCGACTATTCGTAACTAATTATAATCTCTGTGTCATGGTTTGGGAGCTAGTTGGCAGCCCAAAATGAAAATGCTTGCTATGGAGAATATTATATGTTATGAGATGTTTATACTATATAGCCAGTATGAGGGATCCAGGGAAATAGCAATATAGAAACACTTCCAAGAGAGTTGAATTTAAAATTGAAGTTCTTATAACACTTATATAAAGAAGGTAGTTTTTATATCACACAACACTTTATATCACACAACACTTATATAAAGATAGTATTCACTCACAGAATGTATTAATGGATATCAGAAATTATGTACAACAGGGGTGACCTTGGTGATGGGTAGATATGGAGACCCAAAGTGAGATCAATGGGAATTTTTCAGCTTAGCAGTTTGTTTTTTAAATTAATTTTTTAAAAAAAATGTGCATTGGTGTTAGACCTCCCCCCTGGAACTGGGGTTACAAAAAATTGTGAGCTGCCATGTGAGTACTGGAAATTGAACCCATATCCTTTGGAAAAAGAGTCAGTGCTCTTAACTGCTGAGTTATCTCTCCAGGCCCTAACTGCCTGTTTAAAGTTGTACAGGTAACATACAATTATGAACCGGTTTTGTAATTAAACATAATATAAAAGTTTTAAAAAATGGAGATCTGATAAACCAAATTCAAACCATATTTTATAATTTCAACTTCACTAACATAATCATAAAATCATCATATAAGCTGGGCATGGTCAAACAATTCCTGCACTTGGGAGACAGAGGCAGGAGAATATCTGTGAGTTTCAGAACAGTCTGGTCTACGCAACCAGTTCCAGGGCACCCAGGGCTACACAGTGGGATTGTGTCTCAAAGACACACACAAACAAATAATGAATGTTTTATGTCATTCCTCTCCCATATAGAAAAAACTATTACTATCTATTCACTCTTAACTTAGAAGATTTATCTTCAGATTTAATCACAGAATCACTAAAATCATTGTAATCTACAAGAAGTAAAATTAAAACTGAATAGATGTGAACAGAAGGAGCAGGAATACCTTGCTCTTCACTTTTGAAAACCTACCTAGGAAAGGATTTTACCAAGAAAACACTCCAGTAAAAATTCTGTCACACTGAAAAACTTTTTGATCCTTTTACAAATACGTCAGGAAAGCAGGTGAGAACTATAGTGATCTCCGGAGATGACTTGTTTTGCCATGCAAGGAAACATACCCTACCCTCTTCAACCGTTCTCCTCAAGGACCATGCGCAAACTTAATTTTCTTAAACTACTCAGGTTCTTGGAGGTGGGTACGAGTCAACTCACAAGCAGATGCTGAGAAAATTGACTGTGATTGATTTTCTAAGGTTAGCACTGACCTCGGACACCAACAGCCTGATAAATTAAAACTAACACCTGCTTTCTGAAAGAAACCTCAAAAAAGGTATCAACCCGGGGAGCTTTTGTCATATTGGAGTGCCACATTAGCAATCCTAATGACTTTTACTTTTCTTTAATTATCACATTTTTTGGGGGGTTTTCGAGACAGGGTTTCCCTGTAGTTTCTAGAGCCTGTCCTGGAACTAGCTCTTGTAGATCAGGCTGGCCTCGAACTCAGAGATCCACCTGCCTCTGCCTCCCGAGTGCTGGGATTAAAGGTGTGCGCCACCACCGCCCGGCTAATTGTCACATTTTTGGCATCAATATAGAAGCATATTCTACCCAGGAAAAGAAGGAGGAGGAAAAACAGTAGGAGGAGGAGGAAGAGGAGGTGGAGGGGGAGGGGAGGAGGACAAAAGGAATTAAATCAAAGTGTGTATTACTCACAGACATGCACAAATAGCAACAAAAAGGAAATTAAAATTCCTTGTATCTTTCTTTAGTAGAACATATTTAGACTGCTATAACCTTTGACACTTCACTTGGCCACAAAACATGCCAAGTTGCTCCTTAGAGTACACAACCATCATTTTCTCTAGCAATTTCCCAAAGAGCAAAGCTTGGGAAAAATCTTACTACCGTAGATTTCTCAAGAAAATTTTCCAAAGGAAAGCACCAAAAGCAGGTGTATGAACACTCAGCCCATGTTGTCACCAGCACGAGTTTGGTTTCTCCTTATGGCACTAGTGCTCCAAGAAGACAACCCCTAAGATAGCAGAAATTATGCCACAAACAATTAATATCACTAACTTCTTTGGCCTCATGAAGAAAACTAATTTAAAAAATTTCACGAAGCATTCTAGAGCTGAACATAATTATGATCCTTGGCATTCTAACAACATTCCTCCTTAGACTCTGTAATGATGGACTGTAACATCATAAAAATCTTAGAGATAGAACACATTTAGAGTGAACGACACTGAGGAAATTTTCAAGTACATACATCTGGCAACATTATCTGTGGGTTTCATTTAGCATTTATTGGGCCTCCATTCCACAAAACAAAACAAAGCAAAAACAAGTTTGGAACACACAGACGTCTAAAAATTAACTATGACTTTTTTTGTCTTTCCGCATCAAAACGCCAGAGTTATCATTGCAATGATGACGACCTTAACCAGATGCTGCAATTAATTATAAGGGTAACAGTAGGAAAACAAGGAAGAGCCACTCATGCTTATTGAGTACCATTACTTTCTTTTGTCTGCATGAATCCATAAAAGATATGAATAAATATTTTTTTAAAAAAAAATCACTCCATTTAATAACAGTACTTTTCATAATAGCCATAAAATTTCTTATTATTCTGATAACAGACTCCTGGTCTTGCATGTTTTTGCTAAATGGTCAGAAAGTTTGATTGCTGTTTTCTGCTATGATGCTAACCTAAATTACTGAGGCACAGTATCAAAACAACATCTGACTTTTAATAACTCTAAAATTTCAGAGCTGTAAAAAAAAAAAAAAAAACATCGTGTTTGCTTACAAATTCTAAAGTCCTATCTGCACAAGTAACTGATGGTATCATCATCACGAAAACTTCCATCATGCTGCTCTGAGACTGATGAAGGAGAGTGTCTTCAGAGCAAAACTTGTGTGCCACTGGGTTATAGTCCCACTCACTAGCAGATAGCTAAGAAAACTTAATGTACTTTGAATATTTATCACAATGTAAGATCACAAAACATCAGTCACTTACGATTTTGAGTCATCCCATAACACACAATAGGGATTCAAAGTGCCCTAAAAATAAAGAGAACAAAATATACCGTGAGTATACATATAAAAATTGTTGAACTATTGAAATACAAATTGAATGTTGGCTTTATAATCTATAATGTAAAAGATACGTTAAAGATATACCACTAAGGGTATTTGTTTCATCCTGTATTAAATTCACATAATAAATTCACATTCTTTCCCATAGATTTGGTGACTAGTTTTGTAAAATTTTACCAAAACAATTATCTTTATTCCAAACATAAATAGTATTTAGTATGTTGAAAAAGAAAACCGAATGCTTCATATACTGTAGGGTCATGTCATGGTGATTTCTATGTCACACTCATTTCTCTGATTGTAATTGCTCAGTTACATCCTTTATGAAGACCAAGGCGTTTACAACATCATACTAGAGTGAAATGCCCACCCTGCACTACACATGTACACACCCCAGCACCGTGTCATCTCATTGGCTTTTCCTAGAGAACAAGAGGATTGCTAAATGTCCATTTCCAGCGCCCAGTAAGAAATAGAACTTTAATCAACAGGTCATATTTCAGTGAGGTCATATGTAATGAAACTCTAAGAAAAGGAGGTGCTAGACTTTATGCATCTGAGTAATGCTGTATTAAATAGCCACCATGGCCTTGATGATGGGTTTTTTACACCCAGTTAGTCCAAGTAATTTGTTTTGAAGAGTCCTGATATTGACAAATGATTTCTTTCTGTTTGTCTGTTCATAATTGGCTTTCCACCCCCTTAAATCTAACTCAATTCTTTATGTAAAATATTTACATATCTAAAAATTCTATCATGCTCCCTAAGAGTTTTTACTGTTCCATTAAAGACATCCTGTGGCTTCATTTTCTCTTATTCTTCATGATACATACTTCCTGAGACATATCTTAAAAGTCCACTTAGGTAAATCATCCACTTGCATCCAATCTGTGCATAGCAAAGTGGTGCTATTTCCTCTCCAATTTAGAAAACATATTTATAATAATATAAACTAAAGATTATATCAGATAGCTGGTAATGTCTTCCTGAACTGGAGTGCTATTTCATTGCCTCTTACACAGAGTCTATTGGGAACCTTTAAATTCTGACGTGGGTATCCTACACACTCACTGTCGTTTCTAATCTTTGAATCATCGCAGGGTTAAGATGCACATATGACTGTATCCCCATCCCCCCAAGTCATTGGTAAAAACAGTGAACAGGCCAACCCAGTTTAAGAGGCACAGAGCTCATATGGGCTGCTGTGTTCCTTTAAACATGCTCCTTGGGAAACTTGTCTAGAAAGGGGTCATGGTGGGACAAGAGATATTCGCTGGATCAACTTTGGAATTTTATTAGAAATAAATATCAGTCTTATTAAAGTTTATGAAATCAACTTAACCTCATTTATTTATTACACATTTAATAGCTACATATGAGGAACTCTAATATTTATAACACAATTTTACTCCCAAAAGAACATATTCAAGGCATCTTATCATCAAACAATCATACCCAAATACTATGTTTTCAGACTCTATTATATCATAAATATACTCCCTTTCCCAGAAGAAAATAACCATAGCCCTATAGAAGGTAAATAAGAAACATACATATTGAATGATTCTGTAACAAGCAAAGAAATATAAGTATCGCAAGTCAGATATTCCTAAGGATGACACTAACAGTCTGTGCTAATAGCAAGCGGTATTATGGAAGGCATAGATCCTCATCCGGCTTTTAAGGGAAACGTATATCTGCATCGTCATGAGATGGGGATACAATGGTGTCCCACATAGATTTTTTCCTGTCTTTATCAGATCTTATCTGGTTGTTCTTGGATGTATGACTATTGTAAATTTTTCTGATAAATATTATATAACTAAAATATCATATAGTTTTGTTGTGTTTATCTAGTATTTTAGTCATAGCAGCCGATTATCCTTGATTTATCACAATGAAGAAGAGGACTTGGAAGTGCACATTTCATGAATATTAAATACAAGTGTATTAAATATAAGTGTATTAAATACAAGTGTATTAAATACAAGTGTATTAAATACAAGTGTATTAAATACAAGTGTATTAAATACAAATGTAGGTAAGGAATCTACTTCTAGAAGTCTTTCTTCCTTTTCTTTTCTTTCTTTTTCTTTTCTTTTCTTTTATTCTTCTTTTCTTTTTTTTTTTTCCAAAACAGGGTTTCTCGCCTTGGAGCCTGTTCTGGAACTAGTTCTTGTAGACCAAGCTGGCCTCAAATTCACAGAGATCCTCCTGCCTCTGCTTCTGCCTCCTAAGTGCTGGAATTAAAGGCATGTGTCAGCACTGTCCGGCTGCTTCTAGAAATCTTTTCTATAGACACAGGATACTTATATGCTTGATTATTTTTAAAGTTATATACATGAACAGTGTGTTTGGATGCATATTTGTGTACCATGCATGTGTCTGAGACCTGCAAAAGCCAAAGACAAAAATGAATTCTCTGAAACTGGAGATGTTACCAACAACTGTGAGCCACTATTTGGGTTCTGGTACTAGAACCTAGGTACTTTGGGAGAGCAACCAGTATTTTTAACTGATGAGCCAACTCACTAGCCTCAGTGTTTGATTTAAATTATTTATATTAATTGCAAATTAAAACAAGAGAAAACAATATTAGAGAGCAAATGCAACCTAATCTTCAAGCATTGGCTACCCCTTTCTCTTTTAGTGCTCCGAAGCATAGATAAAGTTGCAAAGATAGTTGTAGTCTTACTACACAACTTGGTCTATACTCTAGTTTTATCACCCCTTTACCTCATAGATTCTATTTCATGCTTCTCTCACTTCCTCTCCTTATGAAAATTTTAATATCAGCCAATGAGAATTAATACTGGTGTGAAATGTACCATCCTACCCAACATGCACAAAACTTCACTGGATGGATCATGCAGGGCAGTTGCCACTGCGTATGTGAACTTAGGCACCGTGATCAAGAATGAAATAACTGAAGTTTTGGAAGCACCAAGAACAGCAGGTATGGTTATCTTAATACTTAGATGGACTCAGTCACATAAGAAATAGAAGGGCAAGTATGAAAGACAGAGCAGCACCAAATGAACCCTTCAAAACAATGAAGGAATCCCAAACAGGCTGAGTGGTTCTTCCAAGAAACTACTTACAAATTATTGGCTATAATTTTCAGATACTTCTGTCACATGACCATGCTACAACGATCTGTTTTGAGGAACTTATGGAAATCAATAATAGAAAGGCCGGTCTTACATAATCATGAAGAAAATGTAATGGCAGGAACTAGCAGACTGTAAGCAATCTGGGAAGGAACCCACACAAGCTGGCTTTAAATTCATTAACTAACGAAAGTTGTCAGGTGCATGGGACAGATGGGCTAAAGACTAATTTACCAAGCTGTCTATATAACTGACACTTGAATGCACTGAAACCATGTACATTTGAAAAAGTTTAGAAAATATGCGCTGTTGTTGTCAAGTTTTTATCAAAACAAACAAATAATCTGCCTTCGTAGACTCCAATCAAAATGGTACAATTCAAGGCAATTTAAAAATTCTTGGTTACACACTTTTACACATTTTAAAAAAGCACATGGCTCAAATTTCCTAATTACAAGACAAGACAGAAAAGTGGCGAAAAGTATAGGAGCATTGGGAATGGGAAGGAGTTTCTCACGTTGGAGTCCGCCTGAAGCCTCTGGGCCCCTGAGAGTTGAGAACTCCAGAACAATTAAGACTTGCTTAAGGCCTTTCCCCCTTTCCCAGCTGTAAAACTGAGATATACCAAAAACCTCACCAGAAGCCTCTTTTACAGAAAAGACAGATTCTAAAATCCTTCTATAATCCCTGTGACTAATGGTGTAAAAATGGAGGGTCCTCTAGGAAACCATTACACAGTGAGATCCAACAGTTTCCCAAAATCTCATATACGCTCAACACTAGGACATTTGGATTGCTATTCTCCCCTAAGAAGTCCATATTTACACAAGAGTCTTGTTCTTCTCCCAAGAGCCTGTCTCCTAACCTCCACGACTAACATCTATGTCAAGAATGTCTTTAGAGGGTTGAGGAGATGGTTCAGCTTTTAGAGAATTTAATGCTCTCATGGGACAGGAGTTTGGCTCCCAGCACCCACATCAGGAAGCTCAAAACTATGTTACAGAAAACCCAAAACTTGCTTCTGGCTGCTGTGGGCACTTGTACACATTACAGACACACAGACATACACACACTAAGACACACTCACATTATACACATATACACCACACACACATCACACACACATTACACACATACACACCACACAGACATACACACACACTACATACATACTACACACACACTATACACATACACACTACACATACAACTCTTTTGAGTAGCCACACCTGTGCTCTCGGGTGTGTTTTATTCCTTCTCTATCCATCTTTCTGTTTTTATTGAGCCTCAGCTCTCCCTTACACTGGAAAAGAAATTCTTTTCTGTCTGTGACACTGATTCTAATTTACCTATATGAAAGTCCCTAGAGATTTAGGTGACCCTTCAACTTGTTGAGGTAACAGGGCAGAGCTGTGTCTCAACCCCAGCTGCCCTTACAACTACTACAGATACTCTACCTTAAAGAGGCGTCTCTGTTTTCTTTTAGCTTTCTCTTCTGTCTCAACACCAACCAAAGCATGTATTTATTTAACAGCGGGACATATGATCAGCACAGTCAATGTGTTGTTCCATTTGGGCGATTCTCTCTTTCCCTTTTCTGTGTACAGAGGACTTGACATCCTCTTATATGTGAAGTGGTTCTACAGTGGTACTCATAATTGGATTCCTTCCCCCCTAATGGAATACTTTAAATACATCTAACTCTTGGGGATGAAGATGAGGGCAGGGAAAGGGTCAGGGAAGTCTTACAAAAAGCCTACATAATTAGTTGGTGAGAAAAAAAGTAATCTGTTGGCAAAAAGGACAGTTGGAAGCGTATTTTCTCCCCACCAAGCCAAGCACCAAGGCTGGCTGGACCTGTCTGGGGACACTGGCTCAGATGCACAGGCACTCTGGAGTGGCTGAAAGGAACCTGTGACTCACTGTATTTGGCTTTTAGTAAAAGCTAAAATCAGGGTTTAGTTTTTAGAAGCTAATTAGGCATATTTATGTGATCACAAAGTTGCATGTAGAATGTGTGTCAAAGATCAGAAAGAAAGACCACACTGTGCAAATGACATAAAAGTTGTACCCTGTGGCAACAAGTGAGCAATAGATCATTGAAGCTTATCTTTCCTGTCTGAGTGAAACTTTTGGGTAGTGATACATATGATAATTAGCATCACAATGATTTTATTTAGTATACATGTATTAATTCATCACTTTGTAACCCATAAATATATAGCAACATTATTTGTCAATTAAAAATATGAAAAGATAAAAATCAGTATTGGCAGGTAGCTAGTCAGACAACTAACAGGGTTGTAGGCCACTGAGGATGACCTGACCTTTCAATGAGCATTGGGCCCTCCTTTCATTTCCATGATAACACACCAATTTGTGAAAGAGGAAGTTTCATAATTGCTCATCTTAGACTTCATAATGCCATGGGCAAGGCAGAAAGAATCATCAAAAATGACCATATAAAGATTTAAAATATCATTTAAAGGGTAGAAGTTCTAGGGCTTTGTTGAATCCTATAAAGGTGTCAAGGAAAAGCGATCTCATGCTGGTAAAGCATGGATAGTATACAAATATAAATTTTCTTTAGTTTTAAAATCCATCAACCAGGCAGTAGTACTGGGAAGGCGAATCTGTGAGTTCGAGGCTATCCTGATCTACAGAGTGAGTTCTAGGACAGCTAGAGCTACACAGAGGAACCATGTCTTGGAAGCCAAAATAAAATAAAAAGCAAGGAAACAAACAAAATATAAGTTGTACCAAGTTTTTGTCTAATGAATGAGATATGACTCATAGCCTGGTCCTGTCCGGGGGCATTCTAAACAGCCCACAAAATTATAAGATTGCAATAAACTGTCAGGGGAGTGCCCTTGCAGACAGCTGATTTTCCTGAAGGCATGGAGAGGAGGAATAACGCTCTCCTCATGAAGTTTGGGTTTGTACACACAAGAGACCCCTTTCTCAGTGAAGCTGCTTGCAGATCCTCACTGCTAAGAGGAACTTAAACCTTGAAAAGCAGAACTTCTCTTTTTGCTTTTTACAGATCCTTTGTTTGGATACTAGTCAAAGCCCGAGCCTGAGTGCCCTGGTGCTTATGATGCTATTCCCTTCTAAGCTCCGCAACTACATGTTTGCAAAATTTATCTGGAACTCAAACCATCTGGCTTTCTCTCTTTCTCCTGTCCGTTTCCCTTCCTGGGGCAGATTCTGACATTAACAGTCTTCCTTTGCTGCTCTTCTCCAAATCAACAATAAAACTGAATTAGAACTTCCTTTTGAATGTATTTTATTTACTTATTGTAAGTTTTAATTATTATTATTATTTATTTGTGAGACTAAGAACCAGCAAATAGGGGTTTGTGTTCCCCAGGAACAAGCTGGCTGGTCTGATATCATCCAGACTTCCAAAGGTGTGTAGACAGAAGCTGTAGACGTCACAGAAAATTGCCTATCAGGAATGTCTCAACTTTTGCGCTTTTCATAGCCCCTCGAATCAAAACAGCCTTTGCCTGTGGAAACAATGCAAGTAAAGAGATGTGAACATAAATAGATAAAGACACAAAGAAGGGACACAAGGAAGGACAGTGACTTCATCTTAACTACTTTAACATTTCTAGGGATCTGAGTCAGATGTTCCAGAATGATTCTTTCTGTCACATTTACTGGTGCCACAGACACTGAGTTCTTCAGTGTGGATGAGAGACTATTCAACAGATACTACTATCTTTTCTTCATTTCCTAAATTTAAAATAAGGCCTTAGGTTAAAAGTAACCTGGTAGAGAACATACTTAATCTCTAAGAGCCTCTGTTCAATCTTCAGTGCAAAACAAGAAACAAATTAGCACACACATATATACAACACACACGAGAGCACACACAAATACACAATATACACATGGAAAAAACATACACTCACACACAGGCTAGACTTGGCTGAGTTTAGTTTCACAAAGGGGAATTATGTCTGATACTATAAGCCTAGCCAGCGACCTGTGCCCGGAGTGGTCAAAGAACTCAAGACCATTACTTTCTTAAACCAGTATAAATCCTAACTTCATTCTAAATGCTTATCCTTATAGCCACAGAGAAACACTGGTTTCATTTTTCATCAAAGAAGGTAATTTGCACGGCTGCAGTCTATCCTCTTCCCACAGAGAAGTTCAGCAACGTTGCTACAGGAACCTAGCGTAAGTACAGATTTCATCTAGATGTCTTCATCTAGCATTTTCGGCATGTCATCTCGTGCTATCTAGGTGATGCTGTCTCATGACATCCTTCAATTGTTTCCATGACCCCTCACCATCTTACCTGACCACTCTTCATGTCTGATGATTTCTTTTACAATGTTCCTACATTGCTAACACGATAGTCAAGGAGAGATGCAGGTGGTTTTTATAGGAAAGCGTAGTGTGCTTTAGTCCAGTTGACTCTGAATGATATTCTCAATGTGGAATATAGATTACCTTCATCTTATAACTAGTTCGAGAGGGCTCCAATGCAGGCTCTATTAACTTTTTACTGCTTTGCTAACACATTACCACAAATATAGAAGCTCAAAACAACATGGATTTAGAATGTCACAGGTTCCACAGGCCAAAAGTCAGTTGGGTTTTATTTTAATTTAGTTACTATTTATTGTGATAAACACTGTGACTAAAAGCAAGTTGGGGTTGGAAGGGAAGTCAGAGAAGGAAGCAGAGGTAGGAATCTAGAGTCAAGAACTGAAGCATGGGTCATGGAAGAACACTGCTCACTGACCTGCTGCGTGGCTTCCTCACCCTGCTTTCTCATACAACCCGGGACCACCTGCCCAGGTGTAGCCTACTCATACTGAACTGGGCCCTACCATATCAATCATTAATCAAGAAAATGCACTACAAATTTGCCTGCATGTAATCTAATAACATTTTCTCATTTGAGGCTCCTCCTCCCAGGTAATTCTAACTTGTGTCAAGTCAACAAAACCCAAACAGTTTACATTTCTGCTTAAGAATTTTACATGATCGATATCAAAGTGTTGGTAGGCCTGCATCCCTTTCTAAAGAACATGGGTGAGTCCATTATAGTTCCTTTCAGTTGTAAAACTGAGGTCCCACTTTTTAGTTAGCAACCAAGGGTCTCAGTTTCTGAGACCACATCTGGACTTTGGGCTACTTTCTTTGCCTTCAGTGATAGCAGTGACAAGTTGAGGCCTTCTTACATTGCTTGGTTTGACCACATCTGGGAAAAGTTTTTTTTTACAATCATTGGCTCATTTAATTAAACCCCACCTATTCTGAAGACCTGGAACAACTACCTAATTGCAAAGTCTCTATGTTCAATCACTTTACAACATACACATATTATAAATATACATGTATAAGATATAGTTGTGGATATACAAGCACACAGAAATCCCATTTGACATGTAACAGAACACATTCATAGGCTCTAGGAGAGAAGGAGCTGGCAATTTTAAAATCTTGTTTGTACTCTAACAAATATAGCTTGCCTGAAGATCAGAGGGCAGAGCTAGCCACTAGTTAACATAGAGGTCTGGAGGTCTGTACAAACAGACAGAAGTCATATGGTTAGGCAGAGGGAGGCATCTAAGGTGGGAGGAGACAGTAGCTTGACCCTTTTTTGGCTGACAGGTTAACAAGGTAAGTTGGCCGTGACTTGCTCACTTGTCTCTCTGATCTTTCAGTATTTACCCTGATATCTGGCTCTGGGTTTTTCTTAAAAAGACCAATTAGAACTCATGCAATGCAGCCTATATTCTGCTTCCCACACAGAAGCTCAACCTGGCCTACTAGCTATTTTTGTAAATAAAATTTTATCAGGATAGAGCCTTATCTATTTACATATTTTATTTATATATGTAGGTATCAATATTTATTTATGCATTTCCTGTGGCTGTTTTCAAAATATGCTAGCATAATTGAATACATGTGACAAAAATAATTAGGCATCCATGTATGAAGTATCCTTGCTTCACCAATAGGACAATTATTCTAAAATATTTCATAAAATAACACATAAACATTGTAGATAAGAAATAAATTACATGGGTAATGGTAGGAGAATCCTTTCTCATGTTGAGAAATAGAAACTATAACGCAAAGAAGTAATTAGAGAACAACTTTTATCTTGCTTTTAGCTATTGGCAGAGCGTCTATCTCTTTGTCTGGTTAGCATTTCAAGATTTTCCAACAAAACAATCATCAAGAGTTTTAATCAGGCAAAATATCAGAAATTTCTTCCAAATAGACAAAAGTTAGAAAGGAAAAACAATTGAAAAAGTGACATTTGTGAAAATCATGAATTCATAGATTGCAATGGGGAAATGAGTTTCAATACTTCATCAACTTTGATAATCATGAAATTACTAGTGCATGCTGGGATTTAATTTTATTGTTTCTCATGCTTATCAGTGGAAGAAAGCACTGAACATTTGCACAATGTTTCCCTCTATACTTTATCAGTATAAGTTTGCGATCAATTTACATTCATACGCATATATCAAATTTTATCATTTGTAAGTCTGATGTGTTATATACAAGAATATGGTAAAGGAAGTAAAACATACAAGCCACATTCCTGTAAGAATTTACATATATATATCGACTTCAGGAATTCCAAATAACTCTGATAATTTGCTTCTCAGCATTGATAAATAGAAGCAGTAGCATCCTACCTATAGTATTGATTTCTCTTGTTTTATTTGCTTTTTTAAGATTAGATCACAAACTAGTAAGATTCAGAAGCATATTTAATAACATATAATAACAGAAAGAATTCCATAGCTATATTTTATTTGGGAAAACAGTAAATTTTCAGACTTGCAAAGTTGAAACACATGGCATAGCTACAGTGCCTTTATTTTCTAATCTTCTAACTTATCTTTAAATGCAAGGGAGCCATCTACCATGGAAAGACACAGTAGGTCTAGATTGTCATCCAACAAACAGTCAGAGTGAGTGGATGTGTAGGAACTTTTGTGTATCTATAGATTCATGCTACTGTCCTTATTTAAATCTCAGTGGTTATTTTAAGAAAATGATTATCTTCACATATATCTCATAGAATTAAAAATTTTATATGTAAAAGTTTAATTCTTAATGACGACAGGATATGCAATACAAATGTCTTTTTCTGGGAAAACCAACATTGATAATACTTAAAAGCAAAGGATCGCTATGTCTAAACATTAAGCATCAGACACTTTTCCTTTATAGCTCATGGGAGTGAAGCTTCAACTCTGAGAAAGTGAACGGTGAATAGTGCACCGCTCATTAATGACTATGCTAGTTAGAGCGGCAATTTACTTTGCTAAATATCATTTGGAATGGCATGGTTCCATATTCTATTTCCTATTCCTGCGGGTTCCCAAGGGCCTTATTACATTTAACATACTATAAATGCTATTTGTGAAAAAGCTTTTTAAAAGGGCAGATTTCATTTACAAATGTTAATAGGCTTTTCCCTAGACTCACTATAACATGCAATTCCCATCTCTCTCTCTCTCTGTTTTATTCACATGACATATGAAGCACATCCCATGTATAAGTTGTTATTCTTTGCTCAGCTCAGAACAGTGCAGCAGATACTATAGCTATTGAAAATTGGATATATATATATATATATATGGCAAACACACACATATATAAGACATATATATAAGACACACAAACACACACACACACACACACACACACACACACACACACACACACACACATATATATATATATATATATATATATATATATATAAATCTATCCTGGCACATCTGTATATATATATATATATATACATATACATATATGTATATGTATATATATATATACAGATGTGCCAGGATAGATTTTTATATTAAAAATAGTTCAATTGCAGAGATAAAAATCAATGAATATGCAGATGTGTGTCTATAAAAAAGCCTTAGCTTATTTGCTTCAGTGTTCACATTAAAATTCATTTTGTTATATTCTGAGATTTCAATGTTTCATATAGGCTATTTTCTTACCTCTTTAAGGGAAATAAACTAATATCAGTATATGAGATGCTAGTATACGACTGGCAATAAATATCAAGATATTCAGTAAATCAGTCACGTACTCTTTTCTTTGGGGAAGAATAAAATATTTTTCAAAATCAAATTTTGGTGATAATACAAATGTAAATGTAATAAGAGTTAAAAATTCAAAACAATAAGCCCAAAGGCCTATAAATATTGTAAAAACTATGTGATACATATTTAAAGTAGAGGAAGAACAGAATTGTCCAGAGAAGCACCAGTCTAGAAGCGCTAGTTAGAATCATGTTTGAAAAGAGGAACTCATCAAAACTAAAGGTCAGAAGGACATCAAATCATACTCCCCTTTGTTTAAAAGCTCTATAGCTTCTTATTCTCTCTTCACTTCATTTTTTAATGTTTGTTATATATTTGTTTACACTGCCTTCAGAAATTGGAATCTATTCAATGAAAAAATTTTGGGTGGAATCTGATCAAATCAATTACTTAAAATATTTTTAAAAAACACTGAATTATTTCTAAGTGAAATACTTCTATGTTGACTTTCATGTCACTACAGGATCTTGCTGGTGCATAATAAAAGTTGTTTATAATCTACTCCATTACCCATATATAGACAATATTTTTATATATGGTCTACCTTATTAAAAGCACCCAACTAATATATATTTGCAGAAAATTTTGACCCATATAAAAACACATTCATTTTATTTATTTATTAATTTTATTTTTTTCATTTACATACCAACCACAGTTCCCCCTTCCTTCCCTACTCTTGCTTCCCCCTCACCTAACCACCCATTCACTCCTTAGGCTTTCTATGCGGAGTCAAAACAGTCTGGCATATCAAGCTGAGACAGGACCAAGCTCCTCCCCCCTGTATCTAGGCTGAGTAAGGCATCCCTCCAATGAGAATGGGCTCCAATTGGCCAGTTCTTGCACTGGGGGAAAACCCTGGTTCCAAGGCCAGTGTCCCCATAGACTGCCCAATTCACAGAAATGTCACCCACATGCAGAGGGCCTAGTTCAGTCCTATGTAGGTTCCCTAGCTATTAGTTCAGAGTCATTGAGCTCCCACTAGCTTGGGTCAACTGTCTCTGTGGAATTCCCCATCATGATCTCAACCCCTTTACTCATATAATTTCTTCTCCCCCCCTTCAACTGGGCTCTGGAAGCATGACAGAGTACTTAGCTGTGTATTTCTGTATCTGCTTCCACAAATTACTGGATGAAGGTCCTATGATGGCAATTAGGGTGATCATCAATCTAATTACAGAGGAAGGCACCCTCTCAACTATTGCTAAGATTCTTATCTGGGGTCATCCTTGTAAATTCCTGGGAATTTCTTTAGCACCAGATTTCTCCCTAACCACGTAATGGCTTCCTTTATCAAGATATCTCTTTCCTTGCTCTTCCTCTCTGTCCCTTCCCCCATCTCAATCATCCTGACATGATATGTGCTCACTCATAAGTTAAGTATGAGAAGCTAGGTAACAAGCAGGACCCTAAAACAGACATACATGGGAGCCCCTGGGAAGGGGAAATAGGTAAGATCTTCTGAGTAAATCGGGAGGGGGTGTGAACAGGAGGGAGGAGAACACGTTCAATTAAAATAGCCTTGGCAAAGTTACAAGAGTGTGCTATGGTTTTAATATGAAATGTCCCTCACAAGCTCATGTATGGACATTTAAGTCAGCCAGTGGGATGATACAGACCCTTCCAGAGGAGAGACCTAGTAGGAAGAGGTAGGTCTGAGGGTGCTGTGCCTTTGAAGGTTATACATGGAAACTGGCTTCTCTCAAAACTTCCTGCCCCCCCAAGAAGGGAAGAATAGCTCCAACCCTAACTCTCAGCACTCTACCCAAGCTCCTGGGGTCACACAACTTGGGTCCAAACCCTCTAAACCCAAGAGGCAAAATAAATCATTCCTCGCTGAAGCTGTCTCGTGAAGTACTTGTTCAGAGTTGAGAAAAGTAAACAATACAGACTGTTTCATTAAAACATTTTTTGTGATTGTTCTGTTTCTACTCTCCAGAATACATTTCTCTAGCATCTTTTGCATAGGAAGCAAGGTACATTTTCTAATGCTGCTCTGCTTATCTGGTCGTCTTAGAATTACAGCGCAAATAACATCTCTTATATTTTACCGCCTATAACTATACAGTGTGTCTACACGAAAAGATAACAACAAACAAAACAGATAAAATCTCAGGGAAGTTAGAACACATGAAGAAATAAGTTTCTTATTAAAAAGCCACTGTGTCTCTCCCAGTTTTCAGCACAGTAACACGGTGAAGGGGATACTGAGGATAAATCTTCAGCTTGGTCACATGTCATCGAAAGTAGGAAAGATCTAATAGTTTAAATATTAATTACAATGTTGGAAAGCCATTACAGAAAGATTTGCAGTTTCATTAAACAGTCCCGAAGCCTGCGGCCTCTTATGATAATGTTCTCAGGAAAGATGATTATTTCTTTCTATAAAACTAAGGCTGATTTCTAGGGGAAATTAGAAATTACACAATAGCAGAAACATCTGAGATTTGTAGCCCAAAGGGAGTGGATGTAAACTCTCTTCTTCACTAATTACATGAACTTGAAAAAACAATTCAATCACTGTTTTCTTTACTACAAAAATTGCCTTCATAGAAACATTGCAAGGAACATTAAAATAAAAAAATAAAATAATACCATACAAATCTTTTTAAATATAGGAGGGGGTATGGCATTATAAGGATGGTCTTGACATGAACCACACTTCTTGCCCTAATCAATTCACTGTTTAATTATTTAATTAAATGTGGACATGATAGGAAGTGATTTTACATCTATGCCAGACTGAATAAGACCCAGTTGCAAGACTCAGCTGCAGCTGGATTGATTTAGGGAAAGCCTCTGGTTATGCTGGCAAGAAGTCCCAATTCAGACTGCTAGAGCACACAGAAAAGATGAACAATTCCTTACTCAACTTAAGTGTAAGAGTGAAAAGATTAGAACTGTGAGTATTAGCACTTTTACATGCCACCCTATATATTAGATCAATTAAAAAATTACATTATGGGTGCTTTGCCTGCATGTATGCTTGTACATCTTATGGGGTCCTTGTGGCCAAGGTGACCAGAAGAGGGCATCAGAGTCCTTGGAACTTGAGTTCCATATTGTGAGCTGCCTTGTAGATGCTGGGAATTAAACCTGACTCCTTAGAAAGGGCAGGCAGTGCTTTTAACCACTAAGCCATATTGCCAATCTCATTACCTTCAATACCAAAACAGAATATTCTGTAAGTTAATGCCCCACCTTGGAATTGTTCATAGTTTTTATTGCTAATGAATTTTAAATCCATATCACTTCCCCCACTACATAGTAAGATAGAATCTTATTTGCATTCTGACTCCCAAGACATAACAAGAATTCAAAACCACGCTTGTTCAGATAAATGAACAATTTACTAATTATCTTCTTGGATAAACTGAAGACAGTTTTATCATGAATGAAAGCATAGAATTACATGGTTGTCTGCTTTTGTACATGTTCATAATGAATAAATTAATTTGTGATTATAGAAAGACGGAAAATGTGCTTTGGTATTATTGGTAAAAATAATTATTATTAACCCCATTGTTGGGCAATTCTGTAAGCAACTCAATGTCAATGACATGATACTTACATTCGCCAAGTGAGCTAGCTCTATCTCCAAAAATGAATCAGTGGTTTTGGGTTCAGGCCTGATTGTGACCACGATGATTTTAGAATTAACGACAGTATAATTTCTGAAACAGAATAATAATGATTAAAACGAGAAATGATTGATGGAAACTTTCTTTCAAGCCACTCTACACCTGTTGGGATGACATTAAGTAATACATTCCCAGTAAAAGCATAGACACAAGCAAATTATTCAGAGAAAGATGCAGTCAATGCACTCTTACGAACAAGCTTTCTCAGACTAGAAATTCTGGGGCAAACTAAGGGCATTTAATCATTTCATTTGTAGAAAGAGGAAAGAAACAATACTGGCAACCTTCTGAGTACTTAAGTACAGTTCATTCACAACACGAATAAACAATAAATTGAAACCATCAGGCAACCTATGATTGAGTCTAACTCATTTATCTTGAGGAAGACATCATAGCGTTATTCTCCAGGAGACCAAATATTCTTGCCAAGTGCTGCTGAAGCAGTTGTTTTATGGGTTCGTGATGTTTGTGTGTGTGTGTGTGTGTGTGTGTGTGTGTGTGTGTGTGTTTGCTTCTCCCAACTGCATGAAAATAGAAAAAAAACTATAATGTGATATAAAGAGAAATCTTGCAGAACTTTAATGCAATGTTCTCAATTCTAAGAAATATCTCTCTTCTGAAATACCTTGCCAGGTAACACTCACTTACAAAGACTTTGTATTTATTTATGTACATAACTAGAAAATTATCAATAGCCAGGCAATAGTGACAGATGTCTTTAATCCCAGCACTTAGGCAGAAAAAGCAGGAAGATTTCTGTGAATTTGAGGACAACCAGAGCTACAGAGAAAATCCCTGTCTCAAAAAACAAAAAAAAGAAATAATACCAAAAGAGAAAATTATATAGATACTTTATATAAAACATATAAATGTTATAGAGCATCTACTATTCATAAGCTTAAAAATTTAACTGTAGTTTCTCACATTTTGAAAAAATGAATCTATTCATTCCTCATTGATGGTCTGAAATAAATCATGTGTGCTTCCAGTAGGCAAATTCTATTTTAGAGAATTTATGTAAGTATTACACATGAGTTCATTGTTTAAAAATTTGCTTGTTTGCCAAGGTAGCATTTCAGCTTCACCCAATCCCAACTATAGACTTTAATACTTCTGCATCCTATCATGTAAGGACTACCATCTATGAAACTAGAACATCTCTTCCTGACGCTAAGCCGTGTCCTTGACTCCTTTGCAGACGATCCCACTTTTCCACGGTCTTAGATAAGCACAGATGTGCTATTCCCGTAAATCTCACTTTTCTGGTATTATAGCACACAGACTTTTGTGTCTGACTCAATTCACAGTCCATTTTGGAAATTCAGATCACAAGTCAGCTATACTATAATTTATCGATTCAACAATTCAATAAGCTAACTTTGAATCTCTTTTGGTTATTCAGCATTTATAGGTATTCATGGGTGACTATTAGGAATAATTGTGTTGTATCCTTTGTGTGAATATATATTTTAATGTTTTGGGCAAGTCCCTGGAAACTGCTCATTTATATTTTAATGGATGAGTCTCTCTGTTTTCTGCAGTGGCTGCATTGTTGGAGTTCTCGAATTGTGATAAGGTGAAGCAACATCAGATCCTTCTCTTTGGAGGTAACTTTTTTATTACTTGATGCACACTACTTGATGCACATTTCCACCACCAGTGAATGCTAGACTGTTCTATAACAGAGGGATAAGGAGCATACTCTATATAGAATACTATTTTAACCCTTTTATCATACGTTTAGTATTGCACATAATGAATTCTGAAAAATTCTTAAACACCCAAGAAGGAATCCAGGGTGGTAGAAAGTAGTATGAGAAGAAAAAGGAAAACAACAACAAAAAAAACCCATACCATCAGTATATCTTATTTTCCCATTGGGAAAAGTGATTGCAAACAGGGAGAGCTGGTTAATTATTCTGTTTCACTGAACATATTGATTAATGGCAAACTGCATTTGAAAGCCTATAAAACCAAGTGATAAAAATTCAAGACTTCCCTTTGTCAATTGTAGTTCCTTTGCGGGTAGAAGTTACCATGGCTTCTGGTGAGAATTAATGGAAACTGAAATCTGCAAGAGCATCAGGTGAGTGAACACCTTAGAATGGATTCTGGAGGACCATGTGTTTCACTGCCAGAAAACAACGCTGCATGATCCCCGTAGGAGAGTTTCTCAGGCCTGAGCTTGCAGGTGCAAGTTTATCCTCAGGGAAGCCCGAAGCTGTGTGAGCTCTTATTTAGTTTCTTGGAAATAAAATACGGATAGGTTCATCAAATTCCTTTACTCTTGTTCTGCTTAGAATAAGTCTTCCCATTACTGCTAGAACACAAAGCACGACGATCCTTACATTTATGTTAGTTTTTTTATACAATCAGGATGTATTTGAATCATATGCAATCTATGTAAGCGAGTAAGCTACTGAAAAATGGGTATTTAATGTAGGAGTTTGATATCTTTGGCAAGATGCTCCTGGATTCTCTTTGTGTTTGAGAATGCAGATGATGAGCCAGGGCAAATAAAGCCATGATAACCTTTGTACAGAGCATTAGCTGAGTCAGGCTCCTCAGTAACTCAGGGGACGGTCTGCTGAAAGGGTCCTAGAAAAAGGGTGTCTGTGTTAAAACTTTGATTAAGTATGGGTATTATAGCATATTTGAATTTACTTGAAAAATGGTGTGTGTCAAGCTACGCTTATGGGCATACCTGTCTCATAGGTGTGACTATCCGTTTGCTCTACGCATCACACAGGAATATGCACAAGGTTGATTATATCGTCCAGCAGATCTACATGCTTACTTCCAGAAGTCCAGGGAGGGCAAGAATTACTACTAACATTTATATATTTTTTTTGTTTTCATTACGGCTGGCAGATGTTTATGCTCAAAACATGTTTGGCTATTTTGTAAATAGCACACTCAAAAGAAAACAATCTTTTTACTAAGTTTATTTAGACTGTAATGTCAATATCATAGTAAGGTACCTAGTAAAGAAAAAATGGGCAGGTTACATTATGCAGCGTCTCCTTTTAAAAAATGTATACATTGTGCAAAGTTGACCTTAATTTATTCCATCAATTTATTATAATTTGCATAAGTGAATAGCTGGCTCCTGATGTGCCACGTCAGGCTTCGTGATCGCCTAATGCTTCCTGGCTAGTTGCACAGTGGTATACATTGCTAAGAAAGCATATCTTACAGCCAAATGGATTTCATGACTGAAGTAGTAAAGTCCTTCCCTGTCCTTGAGATTTTCACTGGTATTCACTCAAAGGAGAGTCAACGTATTCCTACAGACAGCAAAAGTGTGATTAATCCTTAGTGCAGATGTACGTAAAAGACATTTTCAATATTCTATGCACATGCTGAAAATAAAAGGATGGAAAAACATGCCAGATGGTACCAAAAGAAAGCAGTCTTGGCTATATTAATTCCAGAACAAGTAGACGTAAGGTTGAAAACTGTCATAGGAGCACAAAAAACATTAAACAGAGACAAAATAGTCGATTCACCAGTAAGAGATTGTAACTATGAACAGAGATGCTCCTAGATGTAGAGGATGCAAGGCCACAATGCAAATGTTGACAGAATTAAAAGGGAGAAGTAGACAGTGACTCAGTAATCTGAACTATCATACCCCACTTCAATAATGGCCAAATAAAGATGAAAAGGAGCAGTAATAAATGAGCAATACTGAAGACCAATTGTTCCTAATAGGTATGGAAAAGTCAATGCAACTTCAGGAGATCACCGATTATTCTGAATGCTCTATGAGCATTCTCCATGAGACTACATAACTGGTCATAATAAAATGAAAATGACTGAAATTATACCAACATGAAACCGAAAATCAATCGCCAAACAAGACATGCAAATATGTAAGAAATTAGTGCACACTCAAATTACTAGTGAGTTAAAGAAGAAATCACAATAGCTACTAGAAAATTCTTTAAGGTAAATAAGAGTAAAATATAAACCAAACTTAGGAGATGCAGTAAGAACAGTATTAAGAGGTTAATTTAGAATGGTAAACATAAAAGAAGGAAGACATCAAGTTAAAAAAAAAACACACACAAATTTATACCTGGAGGAATCTTTTGAAATGTCAAAATAGAAACTAAAACTGAAAGCGTAAAAATCAACAAAACTAAGAGATGTATTCTATAATGTCAACACAACCTACAATCTCTTAGCTGGATATATTTTAAAGAAAAATGGTCTCTAATAATAAAATTCAGAAATGAAGGAGGAAATATTTTATCTGGCTGCAGAAGAAATGAAGATCTCAATTTCTATGAACCATTAATTCTGTGCCAACAAATAATATACCCTGTACAAAATAGGTCAATTCTTGGATATGTGTAGTCCTCCAAGACTAAATCATGGAGAAATTATTATCGGAAAAGATATTTGGTTATAGATCTATATAAGTACAATATATGTACAAATATGTGGAATAATATATGTACATTTATTCATGTATATATATATAAATGTGTACAATGCACATATAAAATATATTACATAAAATATGAAACTAGTAAGAAGATTTAATTAGAAATGATAATTTTTACATATTATCAGCTGTGAAATCTCAAGGTCAGATGGCTACACTGGAGAATTCATGGAACATTTTTTAAAAAGCCAACTCCAATCCTTACACTCTTCCATAAAATTGAAGTAGATTAAATGAACCTGGGGGGAGTTGGGAGGCCCTTGGACTTAACATAGAGTAGGGAACCCTGATGGCTCTTTGGCCTAGAGAGGGAGGGAGTGGGGGTATGGGTGGAGGGGAGGGGAGGGAAGGGGGAAGAGCAGGGGAGAAGATGGAAATTTTTAATAAAAAAATGAGAGAAAAAAAAGAACAGTTCCTCAGCTTTTCAAGATAGAAAACCTAGAGCCCTTCTATACCACAGGTGGACATAGTTACCTACAATGTCAGACATTTAAAACTTTTAGGATGGAAATTTTCATGTTATGTTATTTTACCACAAAATTTAATGTAGTGTAATAGAAAATCAGGTGAAGGGAACAGCAAAATAGATCACACAGGCAAAGTATAGCCCAAGATGATATGAAAAAACATTAGCTGTTTATTGACAATTATCAAAATTCCTAGTCATTGTTAATTTTTACACATATTATTCATGTCCGTTTAAAAATGAAGACTTTTATAATGACTTTACTTAAGACCTCCAATTTGGACAAACCAAAACACAATAGAGAACTTGGCGTACTCATTTTCATACAGGACTTCATCAGGATAAGATAAATATATTTGCTTTTAAAATTACAATCAGGGAAGCCAGGCAGTGGTGGTACATGCCTTTAATTCCAGCACTGGGGAGGCAGAGGTAGGCAGATCTCTGCGAGTTTGAGGCCAGCCTGGTCTACAAGAGATAGTTCCAGGACAGCTAGGGCTGTTGCACACATGCACACAGGAACCCTGTCTTGAAAAACCAAAAAACCAAACCAAACCAAAACAAACCAAACCAAAACAAACAAACAAACAAACAAACAAAACCAATCAGAGGCTGGAGAGATGGATTAGCTGTTAGGATCGCTGGGCACTCTCCCAGAAGGTTCAATTCAAGCACCCAGGTGGTGGCTCACAACCATTTGTAACTTCAGTTCCAGTGCATTAAAAGTCCCCTTCTAACCTCTGCAAGCAACATGCACACACATAGTACACAGCCATGCATGCATGCCAAACACCCATGCACATACGATATGACAAAATAAGTGACCCTATAAAACAGATTAAGTTAAAATCAGATGATAGGTAGCTTTCTTAGAAGTTACAAATTAGAAACTCAGTTGTGGAAGTTGTAGTCTTGGTGGAGTGGGTGAGATGATAGACTTGATTTCAAGTTTAGTTTTTCTAACAGATATAGAATTTAGATTCCCCCAAATGCTAATGATCTGGGGTGTATGTTCTGTTTTAGAAGGCATGGCTAAATGAAGCCGAGACATTTATGCATAATGCAGTACTACATTATTTTACACAACCAGTCATGTCAATTTGGTACCAAGGATAAATTTAAGATCACATGTCTCTATGATGGAACAAAGAAAGATTCAAAATCTCATAAAATGAAAACATTTCTTTGCACACTGAGAATAAAGTACGATGGTTCATAGTTTAAGAAGCTGACAGTTCAAGCTCTTTTCTGAATTCTTCAGAGTAGTAAAAGTGGTCATCTTTGTTTCTATTATTTCTACTAATATTTTGATAATTTTCCCTTCCCATTTGTTTCTTATCATACAATGTGCCGCTAGCATATATGCCTGCAGGCCAGAAGAGGGCACTAGATCTCATTATAGATGGTTATGAGCCACCATGTGGTTGCTGGTAACTGAACTCAGGTCCTCTGGAAGACCAATCAGTGCTCTTAATCTCTGAGCCATCTCTCCAGATTCTCTTCCCATTTGTGTTTAATTTCTTTTCTCAAAGACAATTGTCTATGATTTCTGAGAACATTGTAGCTCTTGAATCTTCTGTATTTTTCTTTAGCATTTTATTCATTTCATGCAGAAAATTTTCACACTTGATTTTACTATTTTATTATATTTTTAAATGATGTTGTATGTGTCTGTCTGCATGTGGGTTTGTGCATGTAAGTGCAGTGCTTTGAGAGACCAAAAGAAGGCAACATAGTCCCGGATCTTGAGTTATGATAGTTATGAGCCACCAGGCTTCAGTGCAGGAATCAGTCTCCAGTCCTGAAAAGAGTGGCACGTGATCTTAGTTGCTGAGACATCCACCAGCCCTTTCCTAGCATTAAATACTTCAATGCAATTTAATAAAATTGTAATAAAATAACATTAATAAAATTAATAAAATGGAATTTAATAAAATTCTAGTTCGACTCCTTTTGTTATTTCACGTTAATATAAATATTAAGATGCATTAAATACATGCTTTCATTTCCCTATGTCTTACCACTCCTCACATACTCAGGAGTCATGGTTTCCTCAAAAAACTTGGAGTCTGATCAATTAAATGATTGTTTACACCTGTTTGTAGAATCCGTGGCTTGATGTATGCTTGGATAGACGATTGGTTTTTCTTAGACATAGTTTTCTTAAGATAAATTTTTAGAAGTAGAGTGGCAACATCAAGAAAATAATATTTCTTAGTTTCTTGGCATTGCCAACTTGGCCTCTAAAAATTGTAACAGCATGGTATAAACTTTGTATAGCAGTTTCTGAGCTAGCCAGGCTGTAGACATGAAATTTTGGATGTTAGTAGGGTCTATGCACAATTTATCAGCTCCCTCAATTGACCCTGTAGTCTAGGTTGACAGATTTAACTTTCTAGCCTCCCAGAAATGGGGCAAGAAATGGAAAATCTAGGCCTTGGTCATGCCAACCCAGACTGTTACCAGCGGGACAACCCAAGATTGCCCACCTGTAGTCCTCTCCTGGGACACAAAAGAGGAAAGAGACATGTGTATTTTGTGACTCAAAGATGTTCCATGTGGCCCAGAGTGTCTTCAAACTCTCAATACTCCTGCCCTTGTCCCTTCTAAGATAGAATTATAGTACTGAACCACTACACCTAGATGGGTTGTCTAACAACTTTTAGTTCTAAGAAATTGTTTTTAAAAAGCATGAAAGCAGGGTGGAAAAAAAAACAGCACTTTTATAATATAGACTCAATTGGCGCTTACTTCCTTTACTTGAGGAACCATTCAAACAGTTTCAATTTTAAATTTTAGTTTTGAAAAAAAAAAGGTTTCATTCATTGTGTGTATGTGTTTGTGTGTATGTGTGTGTGTGTGTGAGAGAGAGAGAGAGAGAGAGAGACAGAGAGAGAGACAGAGAGAGAGAGAGAGAGAGACAGAGACAGAGACAGAGACAGAGACAGAGAGAGAGAGAGAGAGAACATGCCACAGAATCTATTTAGAGGTCTAAGGACAGCTTTCAGGTATCTCTCCTTTTCTTCCCATCACAGTTCAAACTCAGGTCATGGAGACTGCTTCCAGGCTGAGCCATCTCAGTGGCTGTGAAATTTTTCAATTTTAAAGAGGGAGACAGTCCAGCAGCAAAACAAAAATCACGGATGGAAGAAGAGCGGCATACACATTAAGGCAAGAGGGGAAAAAAACCTGTATAAATTTTAACAGAATATGCAAATTTAATCTATGTTCTAATATGAAGGAAACAGTCTTAATGATGTTTATGTGAAACATTAAATCTCGCCATCTTTCATAATTACTAGTTTTCTTAGAAGATAATTATACCAAATTACAAAATTCTGAGACAATATGTAACAATTCATTTTATGTATCTGAAAAAATTTTCAAACGTGGAAAAACAGCACTGTGAGTGCTTAGTGGATACATTTCAGACATTAAATAACTAAAAATGAAAACTAAACACTAGCAGTTTTCCATTCAAAGAGCACTTAAGCAGATGTCTCATCCCAAGCTTTCTATCAACTTCATTTCTGGATAAGGATTGACACAAAGTGTCTCCTACAGTCACTTACTGGTAACTACAAGTAATGCTTAGCATCTAAACAGTTCTACTCGACATCACTGTGCGGATTTATGAGGAACAGGAGATGTTTCAATATTGTTTACATGTGTAATGTTCTAACAGAATAATTGGTATACTGATCATTTAAAAACACGAATACTTTGTGAATAGACCATTCCAAATCCTTTCTTCCAGGCATTTTTAAATATGCAGTCTTTATTATAATCTACAGTCAATCAATTGTGCAGAAAAAACACACTATCTCTTTCTCTAGGTGCCTGTCACTTTGCAGTTGTCATTTACTTCTAACTATTACACAAAGGTAACCAAGGTCTTCGGTCTACAGAAAATACAGTGACCTTCTACAATAAAGAAGAATGCTTGAAGCTGAAAACAGACTTAAAAATCAACTCCCATATTTTACATATAAAAGCACAGTAACTTGCCCCAGAGCCTAGCTGAATCCATCTGGATCACAAGTGGGTTAGGACAGCCAGCCTTCCAGATGGATCTCTGCTCCATTCACTTAATAACTTATCACGGACTCCATTTATACATCATAAGAAACAACTGTCTTTGCCACAACTTTAAAAAAAGTTGAACCATATTTTTTTGCAAAAATGCCATATCCCTAGACACATTTCCAGTTTTCTTGACTATATTGATTTCTGAAATGGAACAATGTCTCTTCCTCATTGTACATGAGATAATATTTAATTATATTATTAAGAACTGGATTAACCCTGCAACTTTGTTGGCCCTTTTAGGAAGGAAATGATCATAACAATCAAGGAATTAATCCCTCTAGTCTCTCCTGTTAGATATTTATTTTGTATTCCCTGTAGATCTCAGCAGCAAAGAGTGAAAGCATCATCCATGAAGGGTTTCTATTTAAAGTTGAGCTGAAGGCAGATGAAGTAAATTACTGAGCGACTAGCAAAGCTTTGGAAGCTTTTTAAAATGCTCAAGCTTTTAAAAACAAGTCACCTGGTAGTGTCTAGATGAGAATTCTTAAGTGATAAATGTGATAATATGAGCTCTCTTTGGTAATAAGAATCTAACTTTTTCTTCTGGGCATTTTAAACTTTGGGAAACATTGCTTTGTTTGATTTTTACAGGCATGGGTTTTTTTTTTTAAACTGTAGCTATACATACAAAGCCACTTGAAAGGCTTAGAATAAATTACTAGTTTCAAAATATCTTTCTAACAGAGCACATCCCAACTCAAATCTACCCAAATGAGCAAGTCCAAATTCAATCCAGAGAAGGGTCTCTGTGGTTGGGAGAGACCACACATCAATCGTGACTCACTGCCTACATTAGTAATGAGCAGAGAGAATGTCTGCAAAGAATAATAACCTGTGTCTGCTATCTTGTTAGGAGGCCATTTTTGGCTGGGTTAAACTCTAATTGTTTTTATTTATTAGACTGTTTGCTATGCCTCTGATAAAACTGTACACATTATTCACATGTTATCCTCCCCCAAAACATAAGGCTTTATTTATGAGGGTATGCGGGGAGAGCTCAAAGTATGGCTGTGTTAACCAAAATAAAACTTGGTCTCCATCCTTGAGCATGAGGTGCTGTCAGGAAGTAAGTCACCCTGAGTAATAAGATCACTATGCAAATAGATGCAAATGATATTCTCTGTGCAATTTAATAAAGTGGGTAAGACACTAGAACACAGGGATGAATGTTGGTGGAATTATTAATTGAACTTTTTTTAATATCTGAGAGAAAAAATAGATGGATTTCTTCCAAAAATAGTCTCTGATTGAGAAGCATTTTTTCTTAATGTAGCTGTAATTGAAATTTTATTTTGAAACAAACTGAGATCTTGTGCAAATGAAGAACAAGACCATGTTTCCCCACGACCATGATCCTCTAATTTCCTATAATGCAGAGAAAAGCATCATTAAGTACAAAGAAAAAAGGAGAAGACAGATGAATTTTACAATGACCCATTCTATTAGAGGGTGGTGAGGCTTTTTTTTCTATACTTTCTAATTTTCAGACAAGTTATGATTAGTTACAAAAGAGTAGTGGGGCTTTAATCAGATACCAAAATTGTCTTGGTAGTTGTTTTTAAATATATAATATGCTAATAACCTATTCATTAAAGTGCTCTTTTCTATTTCCTTTGAGAAGCCCTTTGTAAAGCTATCCTGACTATTTCAGAGAATGAACTATAATCACATCAAAACACATTAAAACAAATTACAAAGATTACAATAGCTCATTCCTTCGTAGCTTACCTCAAAGTGGGTAAAATGAGGTCTAAGTTTTTATATAGGACTGCTCCAAGAACAAACACAGATGACTCATCCAATTCTAGAAAGAATAAAGTGAAAAACTATTAGTAAAACCACAGAAAAACACTACCATAAAAACTTTGATCCATTAATCACTCCCTCATTTCAATGCTTGTTCAAGGGCCAAGATAAAGACAGGTAGCAGAAATTCATTCAGTCTTAGTCATGCCTACAGTAAGTTAGCCCCATCACTTGCCCATGTAGTTGTAGACAATAGTGTTTGTGATGGTTTGAATCAGTATCTATCTTTTTTTCTGACAAAGCCAAGATTAGAATCTTCTTCCAGTCTATTAAAATGATATTAGGGGAAATAATCATATATCATTAAGATTACGTTCAGGATCACCAAAGTGAGACTTAAGACCACTGTGCCTCTTTTGAAGCTAACATTTGAAGGCACTTGAGACATTAATAGAAGTTAGTCCTTCCTTACACATGTTACTTTGGCCAAAACAGTAACTGCAAATAAAAGTGCACTTGAAGTTGAGACATAAGCAAACAACAAAAAGTGACTTTGGATAGAAAATGCAATCACATTTCCTCATCTAAAGCTAACATGCTTTATTTTGGGCTGACACTGTTAGTGGAGAAATAAGAGCACCCCAAGCTCAGATCAAGAGTTTGTTTTCCCACATTGATAAATCCCTTCTGTAAGTAAATCTGTTGATTTAAGGGCCAAGGGAGGTATGGGTGGAGGGGAGGGGAGGGGAGGGAAGGGGGAGGAGGAGGGGAGGGAGGGGGGAGGAGGAGGGAAGGAGATGGAAATTTTTAAATATAAAAAAAAAATAAACCATGAAAAAAAAAAGGCCAAGGGCAAGGGCTTACACTTATAAAATTAGTTTACAAACAGGTTTGTAAAGGATTCAATATTACCTGATATATGGATATATATATATATATATATATATATATATATATATATATATATGATTTACTTAGTGACCTAGTCAGAAATGTTTGGTTCATATCTTATATTATTTCTCCCAATTACCTTTTGATGACACAGGAGTAAAAATGCTTTTTGGGATAACGACTCGATCTTCTGAATTTCTTGCCCAGTCCACCATTCCTTTCCTACCCTTCATGGGGAAGTTGATGTCTGTTAGGACAGAGGCTGCGGGAAGCTTCTGAATACTAGCCACTATTTGGAAAAGAAAAAAAGACTGTCAACAAAACTTACTCTTAATATCACTGAGATCAAATTCATCAAATAAATTCCGAGTATACTCATAATTGGGTTTGGAGGTAAAATGCAGTTAGGGGAGCATGAAGACACACATATTTATTAGAGAGCATTCTTATTTCAGGGTGGGGATTCTTTCATTTCCCACTAGGTTTCTTTGGTTTTGATTTGGAATCATACAATGATGGTCAAAGGTGCTGTGAGCATCCCAAGGCGACAACAGCCATAGCCACACTTCTTGTCACACCGGTTCTCTACGGCAACTCTTCGAAGCCTGCATTTTCCATTAAAAGTTCAGCATACCTATCTGGTAGGCTGAAGTATTGAAATTAGCTTGGCTTCAGAGCATGCCATCTTTACGTAATTGTCAGAATGAGCTGGTTATGATTTAGGTGGATCCCATAAAGACATGGACAATAAAACACACACATTACTGAGACAAAGCATTGTCATAATCCAGTGATGCATAATGGTACTAATAATGATACCAACTACAAAGGCAACTTCATGCACAGAAATATCGGATACATCGGTCACAATATTACCTTAAGACTTTTGCCCTAAAATTGGAAGAAATATACATAAATATGTATAAATATATATTCATATTGGGAATTGTGTTTTTACTACTAGAAATAAAAGTGTAAAATAATTTTGATTTATTTACTTTTATTTTATGTGTGTGGGTATTTTCCTGCATGTATATCTGGATACCATGTGGGTACAGTGCATGCAGACGTCTGGAGAGGGTATTGGATCCCCTAGCGCTGTAGTTACGGGTGGCTGTCAGTCAATTGAACCCAAGTCCTGTGGAAGAGCCGTCAGTGGTCTTAGCCACCGAGCTATCTTCAACCCCTAGAAATACATATTTCAATACATGTTGATAGAAATATAAGTGATAGTTTTTTAGAAATCTAAGTATATTTATTTTATGTAATGGTAGCATTTAAATTTAAAGTACATGGACCTATATTTATAATAATGTATATAATAAGGTTTAAGATGATAAATACATACGTACTATATAGTATATACATTTTACAATTAAGAAATATAATTTGCAAATTTTTTGTAGGACTATGCATGTTCTACAATAACGCTTCAAGTGTCCCATGGAAAATATAAGTGGAAAGATGATGGGAAAACTATAAAAGCCAGCACAACTGGACAGCTAAAGTAAAAACCATTAGGCGTTTCCTAAGTGGATTTTATTCTAGAGGAACTTGTAATTTAAAACAAGAGAGGATGAAATTAAGATTTTAACAATATTAGTTGCATAAATATATTACTGCACCCCTGGCTTGGTTTCAAATTAAATTGGTTATGTATTATGGCAGTGCACAGTGAAATTATACTTTATGAAAGCTCTTTGTGGCTATTATACACATCCATTATCAGCACAGGATGGAATTTCATTTGGCCTGCAATTTGACATATTAAGCTTAAAAAGGATTGCTAACTAAATGTTGTAGGGAAAAAAAGGTACTGGATAAGACATAAATTAGTTGTGGATGTTAAATGCCATTTTTTTGAATAACGAGTGTAATTATTTTAGTTTTTTTTTTTAATTTTTAAAACCAAGATGCTTTTCCTTCCCACAAATAACCCCATTCAAATGTGTTCAAGGACACAGAACTTCAGCTGTGTATAGAAAAACAGTCAACACGCTGGAAAATATTTGTCCTTGGCTCTTGAATTATAATGTTCAAAATTACATTAAAAGTCTTTGACTCTAACTTCAGTTGCCTTGAAGTTTAGAGACTATGTATTTCACTAGCATGATCCAAAAGCTTATGAGAAGACATGAATGCTGTCTTTTCCATATTTCCTATTATTAAGGAAACTAAACATAAAGTAAATGTCTGGGTCCTGAAATCTAATCATTTCTTTATTTTTATGAACATTCACAGAAAAGTAAAAATAAACACCAAGTAATTTTTAATGGAGGCTTTTTGTCTGTACTAGAAATCATGTATTTTTATAGCAATACTGAATCCTTAGTAAAACAGTGAGACTCTAGGAAGGGAAGAAGGACAGCTCTTTTCCTGACACTTAATAGACAGTTGTTAGGAGAGTGGCACCTTCCAATCGTTCCTTAATTCACTCATTGAGAATTTGTCAAAGTTCTCTTGTGGACCAGACACTGTTTTTTAACACACCACTTATTCAGAAACCTTAGATGTGATATCTCATTTAACATTCAAATTGACTCAGGAGGCATTATCATTGTCAGTATCTTCGCTGTGATTATCAGGGCCTTCCTTTCTGCGAAGGAGGAAATCAGACTCTGTTTAAGCTCCTATGCCAAGGTTGTAAGTGGTATCATGGGGATTCAAACCCCAGTTTGTCTACTCAGACTTGTGTTGCCTGGTGCAGTGGGATTCCGTCTAGCATATTAACAACAAATGTACTCTGCTCCATTGTTCTGCTTTTCACTAAGAACAAAGGACAGATTCAGCCCGAGGCAACAAAACACTGGCATGTCCATCAAATGAAAAGTAGATACACTGAAAAATAATGGATTAAAAAGTAGCATATGTACTTTCCTTTCCCTGAGCTGTCTTTGTGTTCTAACATCTCCATGAAAAATCCTATTTTAAAATTCTGCCACAGTGGCCTGTAAGAATCATTCAGATTATTTCCATAGATACAACTTTAATGGTCCCCACGTTGGTTCCCCACCAGCATAGTCTTCTTTCTCAAAAGGTAGGGATTAGAATGTTGAAGGCCACAGGGAAAGACACAGACGGTTGGGGTGTGATGCTCAGCTGCCACTTCAATGAAAACAGCAGTAGCGGGCAGAACATCCTTTGGATCAGTGAACTCCATCACTTCCATTGCCACCTCCACCTGTAAAAGGTGTAAGATGCCCAAGCCCTATGGGCACTGTATAAAATTTAGATGAGCAATCTCCTTGTGGTTCTCAATTAAAGAATCCTCTGTGATGTGGGATGTCCTTCTGTATATGAGTTGCTTTTATTTGTTGATGAATAAAGCTATTTTGGCCAGTGGCTTAGCAGAAGCAAGTCAGGCAGGTAATCCAAACAGAGATATATAGATAGATGGAGAGAGACAGACAGACAGAGAGAGAGAGAGAGAGAGAGAGAGAGAGAGAGAGAGAGAGAGAGAGAGAGAGAATAGGCAAAGTCAAAAAGATGCCATGTAGCCGCCGAAGGAGTAACATGCTGTGCTGGTAAACCACAACCTTGTGGCAATACACAGATTAATAGAAATGGATTAATTTATAGTCAGAGCTAGCCAGTAAGAAGCCCAGGACATTGACCAAACAATTGCAAATAATGATATAAGCCTCAGAGTGGTTATTTCATAAGTGTCTTAGGGAACAGGCCAGGCAGAGAAAAACCAGTCCAGGGGGACCAGCAGGATGGAGAATACGAGCTACACCTCGGCAAGCCAAATATAGACGAACTAGATGGGACATTAAAAATAAATACCAATGTAGGACTTTTATTAGTTCCTTCCTCAGCTTCTGAGTCTTAAATACTAAATACTGTATTCAAACTCATTAATTAGCTATTTTTCATATTCATTTCCTGTATCAAAATAGAAACTCTTATAAATTATTTCTGTTATTAACTTTACATTCTGTTTTTCATTTTTCAAGCCTAGGAATCTGAACAGTAGAATGCACCTCTGGTTTTGCTTTGACTCTTGTTTTTTCTAGGCATCCGTGCACTTGGGGGAACTCCTTCAACTCCTTGGCACACCACTTTTCATTTGTTCAGCATTGAGAATGCTGACGCATGAGGGTCGATCCAAGGCCATACCCTTGAGTCTTGTTTGAGTAGAAGTGTCTTGACCAGAAATAGATAAATCGTAGCCTCCAACAAATGTGTCCCCTTGACTGTATTTGCGTCATTAACAAGCTAAAAACACTTTTCACATTGTTTAAACAATGTAAAAGGTGAAGAAAAATTCTTCTTGGAATGTGAAAATTATATGAAATTAAATGTTCAATGGTTGTAAACAAAGGTTTATTGAAACTCAGCAACACCTATGATTTCCTTTAGGCCACTCATTACTTTCAGGGCCCAATGGTAGAGTTGAGTAGTTGCAACAAAGATGGGATGGGTCACAAATCCTAAAATATTTACTACCCAGGCATTTACAATAAATGGCTTAACCACACCATGCCAGTCATATTTTGGAGAGTATGTGTTATAAAATGACTGTTTTCTCTAACAAGTTAGGACAAAAAAATCATCTTAGAGTTGCCACTTTCTGCATGCCACTGCAAATCCTTCTGACCACTTGCTCTTCCTGTGTTACAAACAATACAGTGTTGAGAAGATGCCCATTGATTTCACCAATTTCTTTTCAGTATAAAGAAGAGTATGTCAGTGTTCTTTCAGAAAATACACTTACAAATTTCTGTTTTTCTCTACACAGATATTTCAGAGTTTTAGTCCTATCAGGAATACAAAAGAAGATAAGAAATGGGAAGTTTTTGCCTGTATACTTAAGTAGGCAAGACGAATTTAGGACACACTTAAGGTTAAAGTCCTACCCTTTGTCCAACAAATTGTTTATGACATTCTGAACAGAACTTCTACAGAAAAGGGGGCATTCAATTATAATTAACCAAGTATAAAATAATTTTAGGCTTGAAAAATGAAGCATTAATATTTTCTCACACTCTCTTATTCCTTTGAAATAAGAGGTTGATTAAGCCTTATAAGAAAATGAGCCAAGACCTCTGAGGAGCTATGGCTCAGTAATTGTCATCTTCCCCATTGTCACACATTCCCTGAGGAACTGTAACCACGGGGAGTACTCTATCTTAATAGGAGCAAAGACATCATTGTTAGAGTGTTGAATGTTCATTTGTGAATACATGCATCCCTAAAAAACCTCCAGTAAACTCCAGAGCATTTCAAGAACTGCTCTACCACCGAAATTTAGTGATTGAGCAGGAAGCATGAAGTCTTTCTCCTTAAAGGGCTGAAGTCTAGTTTAAGGAATAAATCCAACCTTTAAGGAAAAAAACCCCCACAATTCTTAGTATTTCAGATTGTGATAACTACCACCATGAGAAAGTGACAGATGAGGTGGACAACATAGTAGATCACGAAAAGCCACTCTGAACAGGACCTTCTAAGATGGGTTTAGCAGATGGGTCTAAGCTAAGGAGGAAGGAACTGCCCATGTGGGCCCAGGGCCTACAAAGGCCAGTTATGTTCTAGAGGCATTGGAATAATACAGAGAAAAGAAAAAAAGAAAGGACCTTCCGAATAGGAGAAACATGAAAGATAAGAACTCTTTAGACATCCCAAACTAACAATGATAATAGTATTAACAGTAGTAATTGCTATTATGTTACTACTAATAGAAATAACATATTAAGAGTACAGAGGATTTAGGTAGGGTAAAAAGGCTCAACATGATCTTGGAAGTTACGAGACAAGGTCTGGAGACATAATATTTAGAACATTGAAATTTATATTTATTAATTAATTTATTATTATTAATTAATAAATTATTGTGTGTTATATGAAAATATAAGTTGGACATCTTCATGTTATAACTAACAATTAACAAATAGGTAGGAATATGTTTTCCACCATGGAGAATGGGATATAACAACAATATTCAGCAAACACTAACTGCGCACCAATTTATACAAAGCACAGTTATGGGTTCTGGGAATGTATCTGTGAATACTAACAGTAAAGTTCCTGCCCTTGTAATACTGGCATAGGATTTACAGAGAAATTATGATCATTACGAGAAACGATGTACAGTCTAAAGTTAAAACTCTTCATACAGAAGATCTTAGTTGCACCACCACCTAGAAAGCCCCTGAACTCAGCCAATCAGAGCTGGGGGGGAAATTTCTGTCAGCTACAAAAGCTCATAAGACTTTTAACCAACCACACAAGAGACCGTAAGAACCAGGGACACTAAAATATTTATAAATCCCACAGGCTCTAGGGCCATTTGATATGTGTATGAAATAAAAAAAATAAAATTTGGCAGATGAATGTTTAGATAGCATAAAGTTAAATCAGAAAGGGCCGGGCGGTGGTGGCGCACGCCTTTAATCCCAGCACTCGGGAGGCAGAGGCAGGCGGATCTCTGAGTTCGAGGCCAGCCTGGTCTATAAGAGCTAGTTCCAGGACATGCTCTAGAAACTACAGGGAAACCCTGTCATGAAAAACCAAAAAAAAAAAAAAAAAAAAAAAAGTTAAATCAGAAAAAAAAGAAGTATCTTCTAAAAATCAGTGGATCTGCAATTTGGCTTGTGACCAATAAGTGCATGGAGAAGAAGACTCCCTCCGTGAGACACCAATTGCCGCTGAAGGCCATATGCGAGCTTATTATTGCCACATTCCAGAAGGCAACTGTGGTAGATGTTCCTAAATTACATAGCACCTTGTTTTGTTTAGTTATCATATTGGCCTGGAAGGATAACATCTTTTTCCTCATTGTAAAGTGTGCACCAAGCATAATGCTTAGATTTTTTTTCAATACAAAGGGTAGCAAATTTTAGTAGTAATTTTAAAGTTTTCTAGGGGAATGAATGGAGTAAGGTAAAAGGAAATGGAATATTGTCATCATAGTTACATATCCAGTCAATATTAGAACCCATAACTGCTTCTGTTTGTGTATTACAAAATAAAGACCCTATTACTTGCCAGATACCAAATATATATAACATAGAATCACAGTGGTAATTTAGGAAAGTTATTTTATTTGATTTTGAGAGGATAATCAGAGAAGTTTAGTGATGAACTGACTTGCAGAAGATCTGTTTGTCATGTAATTTTGTAATCCACATGTCAAGTTATAATGCTAGCACATTCTATTTTTATTTACTTACTTTATTATTATTATTAAATTTCAATCAGGCATGGTCTTGCTATGGTAGATCAGGCTGGCGTCAAGTTCCCACTCACCTTGCCTCAAAGCCTGGGGTTCTGAGATTACAAGAGTGTGCCCTCATTCCTGATCAACATCTGTGAAAAGATACAGAAGGGCATCCCCCACCTTCATGGACAGAGTGTTTATTTCTATTCTGAAACTGTTTTTCAGTTTGCAAATTCTAGTCAAAGCCTCTTACTGAGTAAAGGGGATTTTGTGACGGAGAAGAGGATGAAGTCAGCACAGATGTCTTAGTATAGCCAAATAAACTCGAGTTTTTGAAAGCAGGAAGGACCATGACAACAGGAAAAAAAATGAAAATAAATTGTTAAGAGGGACTTGTTGCTTCTGTTTTTACATGGCTATCATTACAGAGACAGACCACTATTGTCATAGAGATAAGCAATTATTGCCATAGAAACAGCTGAAACAGGATTAGTTTAACAGTGGCACAGACAGTTGAGCCCTTTTAGTTGAAGAGCAAAATTGCAAAGAAGGATACAATCTGGCACTTTTACTAACTCTAAATCCTTACAACATTGCACAAATCAGAAGAGAGCAGAACATTTTAAAAACTCAAGTCTTTTAGGAAGCTTTAGAGTTTAATCTTTCCATTTATACTCGGAAGTGTGAATGTAGCAGATTCTAGAGGAATTTATCTTAAACAAGAAAGCACCCACCACGGGAAAAGCTAGAAGTTCTCCATGGAAACAAAAAGCCATTCCATGTCCCAGATGGCCCTGCTCTTCACCCCCATGTCAGAAAGCTTGTCCCTGGCTGAAGGCTCTAACAGATCTCCTGAGAAAGGATCAACACAGCTTCTCAGGGCTGCAAAGTCCCTCTTCATAGATCCCTAGATAATTAAAACTCATCAACAACTTCATTGCAGGTACTAAAAAAAAAAAACAGAATTGAACACATTTGTAACTAGGTACATGTGGCAATGCCTGAGAAAGTCAAGAATTCTCCTATATTCTATAAGAAAATTTAATTTTGAGTTTCTGGTTCTCAAGCAAAAGATAACTACCCTGAACACTAAAATATAAAGTCCACATTCACCATCTCTGTTACATGGAATGCTTCCTATGGGCTGTGCATTCTTTCTTCATAGGCGTGCATGTCTTTGGTAGGAAATATGGAAGTTTTCATTTTCTTTCGCTATATGTTTCTCAAAGCGCTTGCAAATTATTAGGTATTTTATATAGTTAATGCTGTAAACTGCGGTTTGTTATTGTTAGGTTTAGAGATCAAGAGGATTATCTCAGTGTGGATACGTGCACGAAAATGTATTCAATAAAGTACAAAAGCCAATGTGAAGCTTCATCGCTTCAAGACAACTATTCTTAGAGTATAAAAGCTCATTGAGATGTATAGATTTTAAATCTGGTTAATTTTAGTATATAATGATTAATTTAATTGCAAGATTAAAAATTTAAGAATAAATAAATACAAAAAATAGTAATCAGTAGAGACAAAGAATTGTTCCTATAGCAACCCATTCTTTCTGAACGCAACTCATTGATACAGGATGAACCATGTGAGTGCCCGCCACACTCATAAGGCTATCAAGACAAATAACACCACGAATACCTGAACACCATAAATTTAGGACCCAAACTTGTGTTCGAAAAACATAAGGAATGAGGAGGAAATAGAACCATGTTCTATCCACTATACACAAACAAGACTTTTGAAAATAGATTTTTTTTGAACAACACTTTCTATCTAACATTTTGTAAGCTGTCATTAAAATGTGTACTCAAATGATGTGGACCTAAAGTACCTCTAAAAAGAAATTCCAAAACTTTTTATTATTTCTTAGTGGCAAGACAAATGAGAAACAAGGGGTAAAACTTAATAAATAGAGATTCAGAAATAATTATATACGATGGAGAAGTTGTTCAGATTAGAAGTTGGGATAATGTCAGAAATAACATACAAAAGCTTGGGAGATTTGGGTTATTTAAAACAAAAGAGAATGCCTATTCAGATGCTTTAAAGATCTTCAGTGACAAAAATATTATTGAATAATGATTTGATGAATAATTGTGTCCTTGAATATAGGTAAATATGACAGTTTAGAGGGGGAAGGATATTTATGTAACTACTTTTCATCCTAATTTACTTAGAAGAAAGTAGAAACCCTACTGATATTGCAATGTGATAACTAGGCTAACGTTTTGTATGTTAAGGTCTAGCGTTCTAACTATGACAATACTAATTTTACAAACAATATTTTTGTGTGGTAATGATAAAGTGCTTTCAAAACTTTCCTTCAATTACACATGGTTTATTTCATTTATCTGGCAGCTTAATCTGAGGCACAGTTTTGTAAAATCATGTTAATGAGTATTTCCATTTTGGCTCCCTTCCAAGGATTTAAATGATGTAATGGTATAGAGTTTGATGGCTTCCATGGGTAAAATTCATTAGTTACCCTCAAAACACATAGTATCGACAGTAAGAGTAAGGACTCATATGTAAATGAGAAAAGTCAACACACACACACACACACACACACACACACAGGAATCTAAACTTTAGAGACACTTGAATAGTCACATGATAGATTTCTAACTTTAACTGTCCTAGATATGTGACAGGGAAATATCCCTGCATGTTTATTTTATGTCTCTTGTTTTTTCTTGAGTACCTAGTTTCATGAGATCTCCCTACATTAGCATACACAATAATTGCTACTTTGGGCATAACACCCTGTCCTGCTATGAACTTCTTCTTTCGTTCACAACCCATCTAAACTGTTAGTAAAATCTGCCAGACCACCTGTCATGATAACTTCTCATCATTTCCAGCATCACCTACCCCAAGCCCCTGCATCTTCTTACCCCTCTCAGCTAGATCTCTCACATCTCATATAGCTATTGTTTTCCATTTTGTAGTCATAGTAATCTAGCAAAAAACTAAACATATCAGATTATGCCATTTTTCTGCTCAAATTCAGGTCTTCAGCCAAATGTCTTCCAAATCTCCTTTTGTGCCATATCTTTGACAGTCTTTTGTTCAAGGTCATACTTCAGTCACCTCCACATTCCTGGAGTTCTCCCGTCACTCCAGTGTAAAGCACTTGTGTGCACTATGGTCTCTACATACTGTTTTTGTTCTATTTGAAGTGTTTTGTCTACACATGCAATGCCAGTTCAGGTATTCAAGGTCTTTCTGCCATTTCAAATATCACTGCTCAGATGCCTTTCTAGACCTTCATGAAATTGGATCCCTGTCTTCACTCAATATTTCTAAACCTGGTAGATTGCTTTATTTCTCTTCACAGCAATTATAAGCATTGAGCATATTGGATGATATTTATTTGACATGTGTCTTATTAATATGAAACAGAAATTTCACAATTCCACAAGAGCAAGAGCTTTGTCAAATTCATTCACTGCCCAAGCCTTAGAATGGAAAACAGAACATGACATGCACTTAATGAGAGATGGAGACAATATCAAGTGAATTAAATATGTGAATCATTACCCACCAACTGTACTGGTCCTGGGACACACTTTAAATTGGGGATCTTAGCTAGGAGTACAAGAGCCCATCCATAAGGCCCTCCCTAGTTGTTTGTATTGCTTGTGCCAAGAAAAGTTGAAATGACTTTTTGCATTAAACTAGCCACAGTTTCTACCCCCAGACATTTGGAGTAAGTGGATCAGTAACTATTGTGTGATTTAAATGAAAATAAGAACTTAATCAAAGAACTCACAGTGCTGTATATCATTTCAAGTCTTTTCTTCCAAACACTGCAACTATCTTCTCAATAGAAAGTGTATGAGGAAACTATATAAAGAAACCAGAACTTTAATTTTTTTCTGACTTAACGAAAATTACTCATTTATTTCATGTGTCTCTCAAGACTTGTAGAGGGCTAGAAGGTGGGGGAGAACCTTACACATTTACCACCTACTCTAGCTAACTGAACTGACGTCAGTAATACGAAATTTAAAAAAGATGCAAATTTCTCTATTTTGAGGACTTGGTGTCAACATGTGTCTTGTTTTTTAAGAAAGGAAGCGAAGCAAGTGATGGGGAAGTGTGAAGCACAAAGTGATACAGTGAGAGGAGGGAAATAAGTTTCCCAGGAGAAGCTAGGCCTTGCCCACTGCTACGGCATCGGATTGAAATGTTGTTGCCCCTCAACTGAAGACAAGATGTGATACCAAAGCAGTTCTTAAAGTTCATAGTGAGTTATAGAAATTACACAGATTTTATGCTGATAAAAAGACATCATGGGAAAAAAAAGAAATTCTGTAAATGGATGTCTTTATTTATATTCAATTAAAAAAATATCTAGTACAAATGCTCATTCTAAGAAACCCAGTAGTATATACTTCTAAATCAAGAATAAACTGTGATGCTTAACTTCACAAAGAAAAAAAAATATACTCACTTTAGTGCATCCGAGACACCCATTTTAATTGTGTGCTGGGGAAGAAAAGGAGCTATATTCTCAAGAATCTTATATTTCAGGAATAACATTCGAAAATCTTTACAGTTGAAAATTCTAACATACGGTATTTGAAGATACTATCAGCCTAAAAACCATTCCCTGTTTGTCTGATATTGTCAACACTGAATAATTCCTGAGAACTGTTGTGAGACAGTAGTACGTGGGTGGAACAGCGTACATCTGTGCAAAGTTAATCCTTGCAGACAGCTGACTCAAACTCAAGGGATATGACCACTGAAGTGTTGGGGAATATTAGTTTAAGATGTGTGGCATTTGTTTATGCTGTGGAATATTATTTTTAATGATACAAAGATGTATTGTATTCTTTTATGTTGCATTTGTTTAACCCTGTAAAGCAGTATTAGTTTGCCTGCCTAAAATACCTGGTTGGTCTCTTAAAGTGTTGAATGGCAAATAGCTAAGCAGAAGAGAGAAATAGGCAGGGTTGGAATGCAGAAAGAATAAATAGGAGGAGAAATCTATAAGAAGAGAGAGAGAAGGAAAAGTGGATCGAGAAAAATGAAGATAAGAAGAGGCCAGGGACCAACATATAGTCAGCTACAAATTATGAAGAAAAGAAAGATACATAGAATAAAGAAAGGTAAAAAGCTCAGAGGCAAAACATAGCTAAAGAGAAACAAGATAATCTACATTACAAAAGCTGGTCAGGAACAAGGAACAAGTCAAGCTCTGGCTGGACATTCTTAAAAAAGAATAAGCCTCATGTATTTATTGGGAGCTGGGTGGTGAGAGAGAGAGAGAGAGAGAGACAGAGACAGAGACAGAGGAGAGAGACTGAGAGACAGAGAGACAGAGAGCAAGAAAACAAGTACACTGAAGCCACCCAGGCCATGGAAACTTACGCTCTGCCCACTGTGTCTGTATTTTCCTTAGAATGTTCATGTTATACCATCAACAATTACATACTTTACAAAGTTCTAAACTCTAAACTTTATTAGAAGTAGATATTAATAGACATATTTTTTCAAAATATCCTTTGTTCTGTTGTTTACTAGACAGAGCCTCAACTGTTTTCTTTTTCAGGGAATTCTTATACAAACTACCTCTAAGCATTCATCCTCTGACACATGCCCTGATCATTTTCAGAATAGGCAGCACCTCACTTTCCCTTTGCTTTGTATCACGCTGCCTTCTTCATCACTGAAAACATGCACATAGACTCAACTGTTAAATAATGGTCAGATGCAGTTGATCACCATCTGTGCTTATTGATTTGACTTCTGTACTAAGATTCAAGATCCTATTTTTGGTTGTCACTTGAGGATTGCCCTTTTCTAAATATCAACATATGAGAGATAGGCTCAAATGTTGTTGGGATTAATATAACATTAATCCCTCCTTCTCTCCTACAACACTATCAATTATGGCGTTCCATCAATTCTAAACTCAGGGAGAATCTGAAATTCATGCCTACATTTAGTTTTTATTCATACTATTACAAATTCTGTTCTTCATTATGTCATGCATTGATTGCAGTTAAGAGCTTTTTATCTCGATTTATACTAATTATGTTTGCAGTCTTTCCCACTGGTTACAACTCTATTTTCTGCTATAGCATCCTTCCTACAAGAGCAGGATTCACAGCAAATGTCTGTGCACCATATGCATGAGGACGCCAACATAGGCCAGAAGAAGGCATTAATCCTATTAAGCTGGAGGTATAAAGAACTAAATATTTTAAAGATAGTCAGTTACCTTCTTATGATCTTTGATAATTTGCTTGCTAATCACTTCCTTTCATCTTAAGTGGCTTAAAAAAAGCAAATTTTGAGAATCCAGGATAAATGACCAAATGTTCATTTCTCCAAAAATAGTTCTTAGCCTTTAAATCATATATTTCCAGTATTTGGTTCATGTGGCAAGTGAAAAGTATGATAATTGTTATGTATTTATATAACTTAAAATTTTCTCATATATGGAATCTTTGCACTTACATCTCTGCTCACATGTGTGCCTGGCACCCACAGAAGCCAGACAAGGTCTGTGGAGGCCCAAAGATACAATTCTCTTCCACCTGTCTGATGGTCAGAGAGAACAGCTATGGCTACACACCCTGACTTAGGGTGTGTTTACTTGGTGTTTTGGACATCAAGATGGCCTGTAGAGGTAGATCCTCTTCATTCTGGCCAAGGTCAGAGAATTCAAGCATACTTCTGTTCCTTCTTTTGAATTTAAAAGTTTGACTTACAGAGTGACTGCCTTCAAGATACTTGGCCTAGGGTGGGTTTACTTCCTAAACAACAGAATTCTTTTCTCAAGAATTAATGGCTTCATGTCTTCAAGGATTGAAGCAAGTAACCATTCTGGTTGTCCTTTGCATCATGTTAAGACAGTCTTTTGCCTTATTCCCTCATTTTTGTATTGATGTATAAAAGTGTATGAAATATTAAACACAGGGCAGACTCAGTACTCAGAGCTCAGAAGTCAGAATTCAGCATTTGGGATCTTCTGAGTTGCCCTTCCAGGACTATCCTATGCTCCTATTTGTTATGCTCACTCACATATTCATTCTCTTTACTTATTTTTCTAATCCCCATGCCCCTTCCATGGTAAGTGGTATCCTTGTTGTAGTTGGTCTCTGACAAAGGTCATTAGATCCCCTTGGACTAGAGTTACAGACAGTCGTGATCCACCATGTGGGGCTGGGGAACTGAACCCAGGTCCTTTAGAAAAACAGCTCATACTGCTGAGTCCTCTCCCTCGTTCCCTATGCAATTACTTTTTACTCTCCAAACATATTTGCTTGCTGGCTAAAACTCTGTTTACCTTTTAAATTGTGGGTCACTGTCTTGCTCTAAGTTAAGGCTGTACTAGAATTCACAATTCTCTTGCTTCGCATTCTGACTGCTGGGATGGCAGGTGACCATCACAATATCTGAATCAATTCATTTGTATTAGTGACACCAAAAAAGGCTTCGCAATAATTTTGTTTTGTAGTTGAACATAATCCATTGGCTAACAACAAATGACACATCACTGACCTTTGGATTCAGTTCAATGAATGCCTATCTAGTTCCACTGTGGGACAATGATCTTGTATCCTGTAGAGATCTGTCACTTGTATTGGTTTAATAAAATGCTGATTGGCCAGTAGCCAGGCAGGAAGTATAGGTGGGGTGACCAGGACAGGAGAATTCTGGGAAGAGGAAAGGCTCAGTTTCCTGTTGTCACCCAGACACAGAAGAAGCAAACTGAGAATGCCTCACTGATAAAAGTTAGCAAGCCACATGGCTAACACAGACAAGAATTATGGGTTAATTTAAGATGCAGAGTTAAGAAGAAGCCTCAGCTAATAGGCCAACCAGTTTAAAATTAATGTCGGCTTCTATGTGTTCCTTTAGGACTAAACAACTGTGGGACCAGGCAGGACAGACCTCTGTCTACATAGTTCTAAGTATAAAACTAAAACAACTAGACTAGTCTTGTGAATGCTTCAGCCACACATACATTGAAATTAGCATGATGCAGAGATTAGCATGGCCCTCCAAGCAAGGATAACATGGAAATTTGTGAACTGTTTCATAGCAAAAATAAATGAATGTGTTAATCTTGACAAGGTGAATAAATATAATATGATACATGGAGTTACTATGAAAAATACATCTGAAATGAGTGTTGAGCAAACACATAAAATTTCCTGGTTCAGGGGAAGTCCAGGTTTAATCCATTTGGCTTAACTCTTTTTTGGAGAACTATTCTTTCAAATGCCATATTAAATTTCTTGATATTATATATCTTTTGAAAAACTGACTATTCTTGGACATCCTACATATAATCTCTTATTGATGAAAGTTTTAGCAAAAAGTAAATCTTCATTTACTAGAAAGTGATACACATGGAGATATTTTTAGTTACAGATGTGTTGAAACTTTTTTACCTAATCAATTTTGGAAGAAAACTATTGGAAGATATATTGGTTTCCCTACCAAGTTAATTTAACCACAGACCTTCTTAACTTGATGAATTAAAACTATGATCTTAATCATAACTTATTATCCTCAAACTCAAGACTATTTAAGACTATTAGGGTGTAAGGTAGAGGAGTTATGGGAGCCAGAGACATTGAGGATACTGGGAGAGCATTGCCCACAGAATCAGCTAAGCAGAGCTCATGGTGAGTGAGGATAGATAACATAGATTGAAGTGGCAATTGTGGAGCCTGAATAGGTCTGTACTAGGTCCTCTGAATATATGTTATAGCCCTTGGCTTGATGTTTGGGGAGGACTTCTGACTGTGGGAATGGGTGGGGCTCTGATGCCTTGGCATGCTCTGGGATCCTTTTTTTCCTACTGGGTTGTATTGTCTAGCCTTTATGTGAGGGTTTGTGCCTAGTTATGTTGTAATGTGCTGTGTGTGATTGATTTCCCTGGGGGGCCTGCTCTTTTATAAAAAAAGAAGAGGTGATGTGTGAGTAGAGGTGAATGAAGGGAGGGGAAACTGTAGTCAGGCTATATTGTATGATATAAGAATAAATAAAATGAAAAAAGAAGACTATCATTCTCAAAAGTGACATCTTAGGAGTCAGTTATATTATCGGTTCTAAGCTCAGGTACATCATTCCAGTACATTCTGCAATTATCCATCACTGAATTATGCAAATTGATGCTAGTAGACAAACCTTGGAAATTCCTGTTTGAACAGAATAGTTCTCAGTTCAAACTACCAAGCTATACTAAGGACTTAGGCAGTGCTTGGAGGCAAATCGGGGATATGTAAGATCTCTTTTCAGTGGTCGGTCATTGATATTGTTTGTGATTTTTATTCATAGATTATGATTATGGATAATGAGACTATATAAAAATTCAAAACAGCTGAATATTCATACTATTCTTATGCAAGATTAAAGACAATTGAGTTTAGTCGTATAAAGGAGGACAAATATAGTCAACACGTCTTATTGCAAATGAGTTATACAAAATAATCAAATATACAACAATAGTTAATCAAAATGAAGGTAAGCAATAAATATTTATTTGTGATGTTTTAGTTATGAACAAAATACTCTGTAGCTAATAATAATAATTCTATAGGTAATTTTATATGTTATTATTCTGAAATATGTTTATCCAAAATTTAAACATATTTGATTTTGAAATATCTTTTGGTTCCTCTATATAATTTTAAAATATATTCCCCAAAACTGTCTGATATTTATCTGACAATATATTATTTTATCTTTGAAACATCTTTATATCAAACAGACAGGCCTCAAACACCTCAGACAAATGTTGAGATTAGTAATCATAATAATCCTGATTTATCTAGAGCTCCATTGCCTTTATGTGAAGATAATTGTAACATGCTGAATAAAAGAAAATCTTTCTTAATCACAGTAAAATTAAGATAGGAAGCTTTAAGCAAATAATAAAACTGTAAATCTTCATGAAATCCATTTGTATAATAATCAAGAAGACAATTTCTTTGTTCTTTACTAATTTTCATTTGCAAAGAGAAATATGCCATTTTCACAATACAATTATTGTTGGCTCAGTAGGAAACACTGTATGTGTGGGTTGTTCCTCTACAGACTCTCATGAAATGCTACATAACAGGAACTTTTGTATGTGCTTATCATTTTATAATCTACTAAAGGGATCTGAGCAATCCATTGTGCCCTGGAAGGTGTTTCAAAAAACCACCACAATAGCATATCCATGTGTCCCCTAGAAACATTCTGGAATGTTCCATATATATCTAACACATGTTCAGGATACTTTGTATAGAAGCAATTCAATAGCCTAGAACAATGGATACACGATAATGAAGCTTCATTTTCCCCAAATCATTGATGTCTAATATTGCAAATTATATTTGATGGATGACAAGGAATTCTTGGTAAATGTAAAAATAAGCATGCTTTACTTTACAGAAACATGTAAAAAAAACACACCATAACCTATAAACACTAAAACAAGTGTCTTAAGAGGGAAACATGTATGCATGTATGTATATGTATCTTTTTTTTTCTTTTTTTTTTTGTATATGTATCTTTATAAGTATGTAATGTCTGCTTCATTTCTGCTGTAATATCCACTCCTGGGTAAAAGAGGGACTATTGTTATAAGACTCAGGATGCCAATGAAACCTACAAGGCTAAAGAAGCTCAGAACCTTACAAGACTCAGGACATCCAGAAAGTTAAGCCTCTGCATAGGGTACCTATGTAGTAGACAACTGCTGCAGGTAGGTATATTCTCCCCTGGAGGCACCTTTATGTTAGGTAGAGCTCTAGAAATGTGTTGGAGGAGGTCCTGCTTGTTCATCTCTGCTGCCCTGCTATCTTAGCCCCGAAATAACCACACGGAAACTGTATTAATTAAATTACTGCTTGGCCCTAGCTTCTTATTGGCTAACTCTTATATTAATTTAACCCATTTCTATTAATCTGTGTATTGCCACGTGGCAGTTGCTTACCCGGTAAAATTCCCAGCATCTGTCTCTGGCAGCTCTATGGCATCTCTCTCACTGTGTCTTTTTCCTCCCAGCATTCTGTTTAGTTTTCTCCACCTAGCTCAGTTCCCCGGGCTCTGCTATAGACCCAAAGCAGTTCCTTTATTAACCAATGAAAGCAACACATAGACAGAAGGACCTCCTACACCAGAAATGGAACTTTCATGAGTTTTATTCACAATGTGGTGGGCTTCTCAGTAATGCAGGTGCCTTTGATGATCCTCTAAATAACCAAATAACCACTCATCCATGTTCTTGTAAGTAAGCCCGGTAAACATGGTAGTTCACCAAGCCGTAACTTCCATGGAATATTTTTTAAGCCTGTCATTGGTGCCCTGTCTCAGTTCAACAGACATTTGTTCACATGTTTTCAGGAAAAGCTGCATAACACAACTGCAGTCTGAACAAGGTTCACAGAATCAAAGATGTCTTGTGAAGAGCAGTTGCATGGCTCCTAAAGCATATAGCTGAGACTGAAATATTTGGGGACAATTCCAAAATGGCTACCTTGCTCCATATGATATGGGGTATATGTCTTCTTGCTGTAGTGACAGGTATGTGCCCCTTGCTATGCAATTGCATTCAGTTGGCATATACTGAGCCACCTGAGAGTAGAGAATCCTGAAATGTGGAGAGTCCCTGGTGCTTTTTGTAGTATTGTGGTTTTCATTTGAAGAATGGGATATCCTCTAAATGACCCATAAACTAGAAAATATATCATAATCCCTGGAGATATCTCACAGGAGATGGGATTATTATTGGGCTGTGGTAGCACCTTCACAGCGCTTTCTCTGGGTGATAACATTTGTAACTTGGGCTCATGTTTCTGCCTACAAAGAACTTGTATATACAAGGAAGGTAGTGCAAATGGGAAGTGCACATGGAGACATTATTTTCTGCAGTAGTCCCTGGTTCAGAGGGAAAAATATCAAGAACAGAGAATGAGATGGAAGTGTTGACTTGCTGTTTCCTGAAGCCAGCTATATGTAAGGGAAAAAAAGTACAAGTTACATCTGCACTAACAAGTCCTTTGTGGGCTCTCTAAACATAGAACCTTGGAAAGACTCAGATAGAGATGGAGACAAAAGTGATAGAAAATATTTCTTAAGTATGGCCTTTAATACAGAAAAGGAAAATTCATGAGCTAATGCACAGATGTAGGTCTTAGTAATCATTCAGTATAAGGAGCCATGGTAATTGTTTGGGTTCTGAAAGGCTTTTGAAAAAGAAGTGAATGGTTTTAGAGTTTGGCTCATATAGTTGTGAGACATAGCTGAAGATGGGATCAGTCAGAGTGCCTTGGAGTAGAGAAACTGAATAATTCAACTAAATACTCATGCCTTCCTGAGACAAAGGCTGAATAATCAAAGTCAGTATGGGGAAATTAGTCCCTGATAGACAAACTCATAAAAAGCCATTAGCTATTGCCAACTGAGATCACCAAGAATACTAGGGAATGAATGATTACAGGGAAAAAAAGTGTGGAAAATATGCATTTTACAGGGGTGTTTGATGCCTAGCTCACCAGTTCCGTGAGGGAACCTCCAGCTGGCGACAGATGGGGAAGGTGACTGAGCCCCACATTGGAGCACTGGACTGAGCTCCCAAGGTCCCGATGAGGAGCAGAAGGAGCGAGAACATGAGGGAGAAAGTCAGGAACGAGAGGGGTGCGTTCACTCATGGAGACGGTGGGACAGAACTAATGGGAGATCACCAACTCCAGTTGGAATGGGACTGATGGATCATGCGACCAAACCCGTCTCTCTGAGTGTGGCCAACAGCGGGGGCTGAATGAGAAGCAAAGGACAATGGCTCTGGGCTCTGATTGTTCTTCATGGACGGGCTCTGTGGGAGCCTTCTCAGCTTGGTCGATCACCTTCCTGGACCTGGGGGGAGTTGGGAGGACCTTGGTCTTAGCATAGAGTGGGGAACCCTGATGGCTCCTTGGCCTTGAGAGGGAGGGAGGGGAGGTATGGGTGGAGGGGAGGGGAGGGAAGGGGGAGAAGGAGGGGAGAGAAAGGGGAGAAGGAGGGGAGGGAGGGGGGAGGAGGAGGGAAGGAGATGGAAATTTTTAAATATAAAAAAAAAAATAAACCATGAGAAAAAAAAAAAAAGAAATATGATCTTAGGAGAATAAAGAAATTGCTTCATCAGTGCCCTTGAGACTTGCATGATGCTTCACGTTTTTCTAAATATCACAATGAGGGCTCTAGCATATCTGGATGATTTAAACTCACATATAAGCTGAGTTTATAAGGCACAAAGCACTCAGGGGGAGATGAAAGAATTTGTAAAGATATAAAAAGAGAAACAGGCAATGGATCCTATCAAAGTTACTCAAAAATAAATGTGACAAGATTTTATTGAACAGGTGTTTCCAAATATGAAATATACTTAATATGAATGTTTTAAAGGGACAGTTTAGCTGTCATTAGTGACAGATGGACAGTTTGAAGCCATGGTGCAATGCCTAGAGTCTCTCAGACTCCAGAATACAGGCCCAGCTATGGGAGGAAAAACCTAGATCATAGCTTTTCTCCACCTTAGTCCTTAGGTATGTCAAGCAATATGAGCCATCAATACCATGACCATCATGGGTAGAAAGATGTCATAGTTGTGCCCCAGAGTGATAAAACTGAGGGGTTGTTAGTGGAAAGTGACTTTGGATCATGGATGCCTAGCTGGGATGGTGAGCCCATCCACACCACTGGGTCTAACATTGTTCTTCTGATAAAACCGTCAATATAAGTGATGCTTCATTGGTTCTAGAATTTCATTTTTACTTTCTTCCTTCCAAATCCACAAATCCATTCACATTTTTTTAAAATGACAGTGGTCAATATGAAATCCTGTCCACACTGTATAAATCATTTCATTAATATAATGCTAACCTTTGAGTGTTTTACAAATCTGGAACATCTTAGAATAACAGTAAAAACAACAATGAAAGAGTCTGTAAAAAGACACACTGCATTGTTAGAAAATGTCACTCACAGGGGCCATGAGGTCACTCAGGGAAGATCTCACTCCTAGCAGTGTCTCTCTCCCTGAAATCCCATAAGCCTTCATGGTTACTGAGATGAACGTTGGTTGCATACCAGAATGGTTAAACATCCAAATCACCTCCTTCAGATTTCAAGGAACATCAAGGATGGGGGGATAGAAGCAGTGTAAGAGGCAGGGGAAAAAATTTTAAGTAGGCATTGGTGTCACATTAAAACATTCCTTCATGGAGGGTGAGAAGGGAGCGAGCAAGGGAGCTCATATGATTTAGGTAGCTAATGTAACCACTACAAGGCTCAGGAAGCTGAGAAAGTTACAAGACTCAAAAGCCTTGCCTTCAGGTTATGCTCATTAGTAAACAATTGGGGAGAGAGGAGACCTTTGGATGGAATTGTGTGCAGTTTGGGTAGGAAACTAGGCAAGGTGCTTTTGTAAGATGTCATCTATACAGGGGTTGGTCATTCAGTGAGGCAGAAGCCTTTGGATTAGCCAGGCTCTGACAAGTAATCCCTTATGTAGGCTCTTTAGAAGTAGATCTACGAAACACATTCATTACCCAGATTAGATTTGGGTGACATAATATTGCTTTGTTCTGCAATTAGTGCCCTACCTCGGGTGAGCAGATGTTTTCTCATCTCTCCCTAAGGAAAGTCATGTAATGGTATGTATTTAAACAGGGCTACACACTTAATACACTTGGGACTTGGTCTACTTAAAACACAGCCATTGGATTTCCACCATGTATCCTTCCACATACACCTAAAGCCTTGAATAAAGACATTACATTTGAAAATGCGTGCTGCAAACTCTGGCATTTAATTTCAGTAAAATTTCGAGTAATACTCCTATTTCTTACCTACATTTCCAGTCATTAGGTATGAGTTTTGAAAGTCCATCATCCCCAATCCAACAATGTGTATAAAATCTTCAATCACCTGCATTAACTCTATTGAGCCTGGATAAATCTGGAAAAATAAGTGCAAGTTATACTTGATGAAAAGTCCACATAATGGAATATAGAACAAGAAAGCAAGACATCCTTACATAATGAAAACACCAATGAGCTCTGCTTTATTTGGAGAAATGTCTACAACTGGAATCATCTGCTAGCTTTTAAATTAATAGTTGATTCTGATACCAGATGTCACACAGCCAGAGCTTTGGAAGTGACATGACACACTAATTAATCTATCCAGAAGCTCAAGAAAACTTAAAATGTCTAGTAGATTTTCTACACACAAATATCATCATTTTATTTTTCATAAAACCCCTGGATTAAAAATAAGACACTGAAATTGGATTTAGCGGTTTTAGCTTAATATCTATATGGAGAAAATGAGAAGGAAAATACAAGTATTACTGCTATCGTGAAGATATTTAAAAATAGTAAATCCTTGGATAGTCAATACCTTGTGAGAAACATTTACTTCTAATAATTGTACTAGTCATTATATGAACAACATTAGAAATAATTATAGGATTCTAATCATAGCTATAATGTAAATAATTTACAAGTGTACATGAAGGAAACAAACCTTTTTATACTTATTGTAGGCTAAAAATAGAATCTCAAAGAGGCTAATAGCTGAAGTCATTATGTAAGTCCGCTAGTAATGGAGGCAGAATCTGCCTATTCTCTCATCTGTCATCTGTGTGCTTCTCTACCTGTGTTTTCCACCTATCTACCAGTCACCTATGTATCTACCTAATAGCAAGTCAACTTACGCCCATGCTTTGAGCGTGCCCACCAACAGCACCGCACACACAAAAGGACTGGTTTTCTCAACCATACCATAACCTGGCAAAAGCTCTTAGCGTATGTGACAACAAAGACTTCCAAGAACATATATACATTCTATCACATGTAAGCATTTACATCACTGCAGCCTCTAAATGGGAAAATTATGTGCTTTGAAATCCAGCTACTCTATTTTATAAATTCCCGAGTGGGAGAGGAAGAGAGCTGATTTGCTGGATAGCATAAGGCAAGAGCTGTGAGGTGCTGTAGGAATTTCTTTAGCCAGTGGCCATTAAGATACCAGCCCACTGTGGTGTGGCTTCTTATAATACTATAAATGTCAATGTAAAGCGTGTGCTCATGCTCATTCTCTCTCTACCTGCTTCTGGATTCGGTTCCTGTGCCCCACTCATGCAGAGGACTATGATCTGTGAGTGTACCCCTAAATGGATAACCCTTTATTCTATGCAAGTCTGAGCTAGTGTGGGATTTATTTTGTAACTTCCATCTTCATCTGGCACCTAACGTGGATTAGGAAGGGGATTAACAGGACAGGCTGTAAATCTATATGTGTATTTTGCAGAGGGCTATGGCTGTTTCTTCTATAAATCAAACACCGCATATATACTACATTCATTTATCTACCTATATATACACATATTCCACAGAAAATTGCAATATTTAACATCAGAAACATTTAGGAGGTCAGTCTTTTTCTCACCTATACATTTATTAATTAAATGGAAATTCTGAAGTGATCATCCCCGTTAGACAGTCACGGCTGACGTTCCTATATGCTCCAAAGCTTCCTGATTCTACTGTGCCCTGTTTATTTCCCTGTGTGAACTTCCTGTTTCTCAGAGGGATGAAGGCAAATTAAAAACAAGAGGCTTAACTTTCACTCTTGAAAACAGCACTTCCATTTCCTTTATTTCCCCGTTCTTAAAGTGTTTGCTTTAGAAAACTAGTAATGGCAAGGCTCATCCAGTCTCCATGAAACTTTGGCAAGTCTTTCTAAACTGAAAAAAAAGGTTTCTTCCATCTTAAATATCCAATAATTTCTCTCTTTGAAATGAAGACATCCGGGAAGTTGGTAGTTGGTATTTCTGTCACTCAGTGTCTTTTGAGAGTTCAGGGCCTAAATTAATGGCCACAGAAACATGGGCTTCAAGTTTCAAAATTGTTTCCCAGTTCCAAATTGCATAGCATTTGGAAGGATAGAACTTTATTTTTTTTTGAGAAAGCCAATTAGCAAGAAAACAGATGGCACAATTACCAAGATGATGCATGTATGACAGAAGCCGGTGAAAGTCCCTACTGCAGGACGTGCAACTATTTAACCTGAAGACACATATGTGGTGCTGTGCCTTATGCCTCTCTAAAAGATGCAGGGTTCCAGTCTATGTGGCTGCTTGTCATCCATGTGCCCTCTGACTTCATGTTTGTTCAGAACTAAGCTCTTCATTGTCTTCTATCATGGTTGCGGGCCTTTTCATGTTGGCAAGGGTCTAGGTTTTTTAATTGCTGTTTGCCAAATATTATAGAGCATGGAATTGGCATGTTTTTTTGATAATGGCCTCATGGTAAGTATTTCACAGTTTTCTGGTTATAGGGAGTTTAGTGAAACAAGCCACTTCTCTCCTCACTGCAGAACAGTATTGGTAGCAGGTGATGAACAATGTTGTTTACATAATAGACTCAGGCTGAATTTAGCTGACTGCATGAAGTTTGCACCCTCGTGAGACAGAGACATGAGAGTAGACTTCCTTATATAAAGTTTAGGAAACATTTACATCACATCAATCTACTGTCAACACCTGCCACAGTGTCTGTGTGTGTGTGTGTGTGTATGTGTGTATATATATACATACATATATATATATATATGTGTGTGTGTGTGCATTTATATATATATATATATTTCAGTAGGCTATATTTTTAGTAAGGGTTTTTATCTAAATACCACTGAAATCCCTTTAACTAGGATTGATGGCTAACCAGTGGGCTCTGGATGGCTGGATTGTTCAGAAATGTACATGCTGTTTGTAAGATTCTGATAACAGAGTTACTTGTTTAGTTTTCTTTTTCTTTTTTTTTTTGGTTTTTCGAGACAGGGTTTCTCTGTGGCTTTGGAGCCTGTCCTGGAACTAGCTCTTGTAGACCAGGCTGGTCTCGAACTCACAGAGATCCGCCTGCCTCTGCCTCCCGAGTGCTGGGATTAAAGGCGTGCGCCACCACCTCCCGGCACTTGTTTAGTTTTCTATATTCACACTAAGATATATTTGCAGGGCTACTTTTGTTAAGTCTACTTCTCTAAGATAAAGAGGAATCAGAAGGATTATTTTTGGTAAATTTTAATCCCGCCCTTTTTTAAAGAAGTCACCTTTTGAGCCACACATGTTTACCATGTGGCTGTAATTATGATAACCACCTTTTCAGTAAAAGCTACAAAATAGTTTCCTTTAAAATTTCACACTGTCATTTAAAAAACATCATTAAGTATCATTTGAATTGAAAAAATACATTTTAAAAAGAAGAAAACCAATCTCAAACCACAAATAAACAAATTATGGATGCATGATTTTTCCATTGATAAGAATGTATGATACCATTCATTATTTGCTCAAGTTGTGACCTCCTGCTAAAGAACACCATGTGAGGAACTGCAGCCTGGTTTTAAATAGAGAATCATACTTCCATTCTAAATATACCCGTAATTAATAGCTTTCTAGAAAGATACACTTCGCTACAACAGCTGTATTCGGTGTGAAGACACCACTTCCTTACAGTTAGGGAACAATGCTGCCCTCTAGGCGAAGGCCAAGGACAAGCGTATAATTCAAAGGAGGAGAAAAAGACAGACCAAGGTTTTAAACTAAAAGGTGATTTTCTCCTGGCATTGGGCAGAAGCACAGAGTTGGTGCCTGATAACAAGGTTGACCATGCTGTGCTTTTTGTGGATTTTCGATCATAGTTGGAATAAGGGGCATGTTTCACTTCTGAAGGCCTCAAATGGGATTAGAAAAGAGGAAGGATGTGGATAGTTTACAAGAACTTCAGTAAATGCTCATTCTTTTTTTTTTTTTTCCTGAAGTTCCTTAATCTTGGGATTTTTTTTTTTAAACCAGAGTCAAGGAGAAAACTTAAAGAAGTTTTATGCTCAGTTATAGTACATTCCCATGGTAATTTAGAAACTATACTTCCCCTCTGTCCCCCTGGAAAGCATCTTCTGCATTTTAGGAAAATAAGTCTTACAGTTAGGATAGGATGACAGGATAAGACAATTTGGAAGGCCCTATGTCACTAAAGAAGCCTGACAATGGACAAAGGATAGCAGTAAGTATAGTCTGAACATGATTATGCATGGGAGTTGATGCTCTCACAACTATTTTCTGAACAAGAATTCACATCTGTACACATGAAGCAGATTCTATGAAGCATGAATTCCTTGCAATTGATTTTCTTATTAGTAAATAGCACAGCACTTCTATTGAGATATATGCTATTAGGCTGCCTTGTTTTCCCATTATCTAAAACCAGATAGAGGTCTAGTGCTAAAGTACAAAGCTGTGACATATTAGTTTCTTGAAGTTGCAAATTAGCTAAATATGCTTCTTCCCCCCCCCATATGTTCACACAAAACATGGGCTGATATTTTAAAACATGACTAGATTTCTGTAAAATTAATGTTTTATCATTTATAATGATTTCTAAAATACTTTTATACTCTTGGAGAATCAAACTATTGGCTTTTCATGTATCTTATGTATTTAGCCAATTTCACCATAAATTCTAAGACAATCTCAGCCTTACCTGCTGGGCATCTTCCCACTTCTCCTTGTTTTCTTCATCTAGAAGGTTGCTAACTATTTGGAAGAAGTTCTGAAAATTGAATTGGATAAAAAGTTTAGTATTTGTACGCGAGAATGTGCTTTGCAACAACACCTGTTTGGAAAGGTTACATCGCATGAATATCTGCAGCATTTCTTTACATGCTGACACATTCTTGATCTTTAAGGAGTCATTTTAGCATCATGATTCTAAGGTCTCTACATATTTCCCATCTGCATCCCAGAAGCAACCAAAATAGGTAAAACACTTTTTGTTCACAATGATTTAGTTCACTGTCACCTATATTATATGTAGTAGGAGTAGCGGGCTGCGTCCTGCCACCCGGCTAGTTTTACACCGGAAATAATTACACGGAAACTGTATTCATTTAAACACTGCCTGGCCCATTAGTTTCAGCCTCTTATTGGCTAATTCTCACATCTTGCTTTAACTCATATTTAGTAATCTGTGTAGCACCATGTGGTGGTAGCTTACCGGGAAGATCTTAACCTGCATCCATCTCGGAGAGGAGAGCTATGGCGTCTGCCTCACTGCCTTCTTCCTCCCAGCATTCTGTTCTGTTTACTCCGCCTGCCTAATTTTCTGTCCTCTTAAAGGGCCAAGGCAGTTTCTTTATTAACCAATGAAAGTAACACATAGACAGATGACCTTCCTCCATCAATTATACTCATAATATCATTATACAATTATTCCTTGCAAATGGAATTTGCCTTCTCTAAAAAAGTTGCTTGTACTCATCAACCACAAGATATCCTGTGAACTGCAAACCCGGGCCAATATTTCATTGTTTCTAATAACAGTGTAGCAAGACTATAATGACTGGCAAGCCTGACTACATAGGCCCCCTCAGTTGAAATTATTATTCTGTCCTTCCTGATTATTGTATTTTTGCTTTTCAACTATCTATTGAAAAGAGTAAAGAAACATTCAAAATTTCTAGCAAAGAGCACATGTAACAATGCGTAATAAATCTAAATGATTTTTGAATCACTAGCTTTTATCTCTGACTTTTTTGAATAGGTCAGCATGTAACATGCCCTTTTTGAAGTTCCAAATCCTTACCAGTACCCTCAGTGTTAATGGACAAAGACTTATTGGTTTTATCTTCATCTATAATTATGCAAATGACTGTCTGGTTTTCTCTTTTCAGGCAGACAAGCTCACTCTGAGGTTCATTTTTCATTTACCGTGAGCACCCTGACTACGGCATTCAACTCAGTCCTGCCACTGATGATTTCCTATGTTAGATGTCACCAGAAAGACTTGCCTGGGTTCTCACAGTATGCTGTGCCATCATGATACAGGAGTCTGGAGAAGAGATAAGGGTGCCTCTTAGTGGCTGACCTGAGACCTACACAGTGTCCAGCAGAGACATGATACCCAGACAGTGGCTGATTGGCTGTGTCCTTCATTGTGTCCTATCTCACTGGTCTGTAGGTGATTAAGCAGGCACATTTCAGCTCACTGACTCACTCACTAGCTTAGGGCAGGACTCCCCCGTGGGCAGAAATGATATTAATTTGTCAGTTTTGTTTGTCTTTTCTATATACAGCTTTTCAAAACAAGCATTTGCTCTCCTTCCAAATAACGTCACCTGGGTGTTTTTAGATGGAAAAACAAGGCTGCTTCATTTCCACTGCTGTGGTTTGAAGCTGTTAGTATCTATATTTAATTGCCCTATTTGTGCTATTTATTTTAATAGTTCCTGGCAATCACATGGCTGAAACATGTTTCGATTTATAACCTCTGTAAAAGTTTTAGACTATTTTATGCAACTGCTGGGGGCAGGGGGAGGTGGTAAGTCTGCTTTAAACTCATTTTCAACGTGTTTAACCTCTCTGTACTACCTGCCATTTTTACCACTTAAAATTTCTTGCTTGGAGTGTTAACATTTTAAGGGCTTAGTCCACTGATCTGTAACTCTACCTATGGGCAGAAAGAATTAACCTTCAGAGTTCTCCAATTGCCTATGGCTGGTTAACTCAGTAGGGGACAGGAAGCTAATGAGGCAAATGCTGTAGGTTTCATCCCTGTGCATGCAAAATGGCTATGTTGAGGTCCTTGACCTTGGACTGTATCTTAACCCCTCCAGCTATCATATGAAATGCATTCTGCTGCTAACAAGAGACGCCAAGAGAAAGAAGGAAGCAATTTGTTCAAATGCATCTCCATTTCTGGAAAAACACTTCCCAAAGCATGTTTTCCTGACAGTGGGTCAGTGACTTCTTGCTATACATGAAGGCCGCTGCACACACACACAATTCTTTGATGAAAATAATGAATTCAGTGTTCTCTTTTTTAAAATAACCAAGGGACAAACATAAAAGCATGAATTATTAATCCAAATCTTAAACCAAGCCAGCACAGACTAGAGAAAACACTTTGTATTATTTTTCAGGAACAATAAATGGGCCTTTATTGAATCAGAGTAGGAAGGCAGCTCAGATTAAAGTTCCCCTGTGATCTCATAGCCGATCGTATTTCAGAATAATCAACAGCCATTTTCTGAGTAATGCGGGCCACGAGGGCACAGTGAGACAAGTGGAGCCTCAGCCATTGTCTGGAGTCACGTGGAAGGCATCTTTGGGCAGAGTGAACCTTTTTTTTGTGCATCAGTTTATCCGTAACATTTGCCCATAGAAGATACCTAGTAATGTTCAAAATTAAAGGAAAGTGTTACAAAGTCATAATGCCTTGGATTTGCACCTAAGAATCAGCACCATTCTTCTGAACTGACAGGAACTATGTTGTCAGAATCCTGGTTGTATCAAATGCACTTAAAAACATGTGTATTGAATTTGGTTTTATATATATATATATATATATATATATATATATATATATATATATATACACATATATATATTGGTTTTTTCGAGACAGGGTTTCCCTGTAGTTTCTAGAGCCTGTCCTGGAACTAGCTCTTGTAGACCAGGCTGGCCTCGAACTCAGAGATCCACCTGCTTCTGCCTCCCTAGTGCTGGGATTAAAGGCATGCGCCACCACCACCCGGCACGGTTATATGTTTTAATCCATTATGACTGGTCATACATGAACAGGCTGACAGAATGGAACAGATCAAACAAGACAATGTTTGTAGGAGGAGACTGGTAGCATTTCTGGACACCTGAATGACTCCTGAGTAATCTGAAGACTCTTTACCTTCACAGTATTCATTAAGTGCCCTTGCACCCTAGAGATATTATTCATTTGGTGATTAATGAATCCGATCATGTATATCTGTCCCTGATATGTATCACACAGTAGCCTTTTCTTTTAGGGTCTGTGTGCATGCCCGTGTCTGTGTCTGTGTGTCCGTGTGTGTGTGTGTGTGTGTGTGTCTGTGTGTGTATGACTTTATTAAAACAAGATTTGGCTATGTAGTTCTGACAAGCCTGGATCCTGCTCTAGACTGGGCTGGCATAGGGCTGATCCTGCTAGTGTGGTTTCTGTGTGCTCTGATAACATTAATGCTTTAACACACTGATCCCATGTCTTAGACTTATTTCAAAAACTTAAAGTCCTTGGCAGAGTCTCAGTGGTACAAAAACTAAAGAAGCAGATATATACTAATATTTGCCTTTTAATGTTTTCTTTTAATTACAAGGTCCTGTTCCACTTTATTTCTCTAATCTGTAAAAGCCACCTGGAAGAGTTAAATGAATTTTGGAGGTAATTTTTAACCCTATTCCTATGGCATAGAACCTGTTAAATATATTGTCTTTTATGATAATATTTCTTCCATATTATCTTTTTTATTATTTGCTACATAAATTGTATTTACTACTACATCATTGTGAACGCATAGCTACCATGTTGGTAAAGACTTCCAAACTCATCTCTACCCACTTTGAATATCTCTATCTCTTGCAGCAACAGAGAAAACAGAACCAATTAAATACTGACTTCAGCTTGTAACTTTTCAATAACTATCTCTCTTTTCACAGAATAAACCTGGTAAGATGGATTTTATACAGTGTAGTGATTCCCAGAGGTCTGTTTGGCTAGAGGTGCTGTGCCAAATGGCTGTTGGACACAAAGGTCAAACAGGTATGACTGTGTTTTCTTGGTATGAAGACAGAGAACTAAATGCATAATGGATAGAGAAACAAACACCTCTTTGGCAATCAAAGTCAAGGTCCCAGAATAGAAGAACAAAAAGAACATTTTATTTTGTGGGTAGACGTCTATAATTTTGCTGTACTTCTGATTGGCTTCTATTTGGCAGATTTCTAATGGGCCATACATCAATTTGTGTAACTCATGAAAGAATCTTGAAGGTTCTAGTTGTATGAAAATTGAAATGTAGATTAGGCTAACGACTTGATAACCCCAAGTCACAGGAAATGTTCCCCCTTCATCTTAACTCAGGAGCAAAATGTTTAGATTTCAAAGGGCAAAGATAACCCCAAAAGGAGAAGATCCTGTAATGTAGAGGTAAAGATCTGATACATTTTGTTGGCTCTGTTCAGGAGTGTTGGAATAACTCTAGGAAAGCTTGATGACCAGGAAGAAGGTGCTATCATTACTATAAAGGTAAATAGTGTAGGGTAAACCATTCATTGCTAACCTAGAGACTGGGTGATAGCTACAAAGCCGGGTTTAATGAAGACTCCTGCTGTCCTCATTTTTCCCTTTCACTGTTCTGCCCCATAGTTAGTCTATAATCCAGGTGTATGAGTCTTATTCATTCCCCCAAACTATACCATCTTGTTTGTAGATAAATACAGATTATAAGCCTGCTTCCTGTTCTTTATGTTATAACTGGCCTAGAAGACATGGAGATATTCTAAAGAGACACCTGTGTCTCTCTCAATCTGATTATGACACTATTGAAACACCAGATCCTGAAAGAAATGGGAATTTCCCAAAGGAATCTCATGCTGGAAAAAAGAAAGAGTACCAACCGGAGGGGAACTTGTTTCCCTGAAAGAAATCTCAGATAGCTGACTACCTTACAGGTTGAGGCTGAAACCCAGATAATGATGAGTCAGTGGTGAACCAACACCTTGTCTGGGACTGTTTAGATGTGGTATCCTTAGTTCTTTATTTAAACATTGATCTCGGTGCCGGTATCGCGCCCGCCAACATGGTGAACGTTCCTAAGACCCGCCGGACATTCTGCAAGAAATGTGGCAAGCACCAACCCCACAAAGTGACCCAGTACAAGAAGGGCAAAGATTCTTTGTATGCCCAGGGAAAGCGGCGTAATGACAGGAAACAGAGTGGCTATGGTGGGCAGACTAAGCCTATTTTCCGCAAAAAGGCTAAAACTACAAAGAAGATTGTCCTGAGACTGGAATGTGTTGAGCCCAACTGCAGGTCGAAGAGGATGCTGGCTATTAAGAGATGCAAGCATTTTGAACTGGGAGGTGATAAGAAGAGAAAGGGCCAAGTGATCCAGTTCTAAGCTGATCTTGTTATGAAGACAATAAAATCATGAGCTTTCACTCAAAAAAAAAAAAAAAAACATTGATCTCATGTCAGGACACTGGAGATAGACTTGAGACTTAAGATGTTTCCTGGAACTCTTTGTGCCTCTTCCTAATACAGCCATATTAAAAGCATAGCATTGCGTGCTTTTCATGTTTTTGTTTTCTTTGTTTTTCTGTTTAATTGATCTATCATGGACAAGTACTCAAGCTTTGCTTATTAGAGTTGCTAGGGCCCATGTTCTATCTCTAAAAATTCTGGTGACAAGGATGTCTAAATACAGTCTTTAGAGTAAAAGAAGCCACAACTTCCAACACAGCACCTCTGCCAAACACAGGGAACCTTGCCGTGCATCTCTACCAATAATACTCTTTGTCTTACAGATGTATTTGGAGAATATGTTCTGTTTTCTCAGCAAAGGAATGCATATAGAGAACTATAAAAACACAACACAGATATCACAGTGTATGGGGCCAAAAATGGAAGATAAGGATGTCATTAAATATGCTTTGCTGCCTAACACAGTGGCTTTTGGGGGGCCAAAGGAAAGAAATGATATAGTAATGGAAAGGTGAGAAAAGAAAGAGAAAATAATTGGAAGTATATTTACTTTTACAAGAAGTATATAAAGTGGTTTCTTTTTTCTATATCCCCTAGTATCCTGGGGACTGGAAAGAGTCAACAAGACACATGGAGTCCTGAGCTCATCCATCCTAAACTCCAGTGCATGAATGGAGTCAGTAAATCAATAAGTAAATTTGAAATGATTAAGATTAGGGTTGTTGTGGTTTGAATGTAAAAGGCCTGCTATGGGTTAAAATGTTTGTATACTTGGTCTCCAGTTGACAATGCTATTTGGGAAGGTTGGGAAACTGGCATCTCGCTGGATGAAGTGGGTCATTGGGCATAGATCTTGAGGCCTCCTCTTCATGCTCTGCTTCCTGAGTGGAGATGCTATATGACTAGAGAGTCTCCTGCCTCTACACCGTAGCTTCCTTAACTGTTCCTCTGCTTCCCCTCCCATGAGGGATTATATACCTCTGGCACTATCATCTAGAATAAACCTTTTCTTGCTCTTGTTGAGTTATTTTATCCCAGTAATGAGAACATAACTAAGACAGCTATATAAGACAGTGGGAAAGTGCTTATCTAGGCTATCCAAAGCCCTGATTTCAATCCTCAGCAGTAAAAATAAATCAACAAAGAAAATTACTTCAGCTAGTAATTACAATGGATTAAATTACAAAATTTAAATGTTGTTGATGGAAAGGCACCTTGATGGCCTGCCATTTGGTGGTGATTGAGCATGGCTCCTACTGTTTCAAAAGTATTAAGAGACTTACACAAGATGCTTTAGGCAGAACATTGCTACCTTATCCTGCCACATCGGCCATGTGAGGGCATAGGATTCTTCCCTTTGGGAGGATGTCATAATAAGATGCCATATTGGAAGATAGAGGATTCTCCACAGGACAAATGAACTTCGTGTGGCTCATCTTAGACTAAGCTTTTATGTATTAGAAGAAAAAGAAGCTCATTTTCTTTCCTACTTTGCTTCAACAGCCCAAATGGACAAAGAGAGGAATTAAAATATAGTAGAATATAGTGAGACATGAATGGCAGAGGGAAAAGAGAAAGGGTTGTGTGGTATAGGAGGTTCTTTTGTTCATGTGTTACTTTCATTGGTTAATGAATAAAGAAACTGCTTTGGGCCTGATAGGGCAGAACTTAGATATGCAGAGAAGGCAGAACTGAACGCTGGGTGGAAGGGCAGAGAGAGAGACGCCATGGATCCTTAGCAGGAGATAGACATGCTGGACCTTTGCTGGTAGGCCATGACCTTGTGGTGATACACAGGTTAATAGAAATGAGTTAAACTAATATGTACGAGTTAGCCAATAAGAAGTTAGAGCTAAAGGCTAAGCAGTGTTTTCAGGAATACAGTTTCTGTGTGGTTATTTCAGGTGTGAGCTAGCGGGCAGCTGGGACAAACAAGGGCCCCTCTCCTTGTAACAGTGTTGGGGGGATGAACAGGCAGGAGAGAGTGAAAGTGTGAGTAGGCAAAGGGAGAGAGAGATTGTAAGAGAGAGGGGAGAACACGTAGGAGGGTGTAGAAACTTTTTGTGAAGAGAAACAGAGACAGAGAAAGAGTGTGTTTGGTGGGGAAACTATTAGCTTAGGTAGAAAATCTTTATCTGTATGTGATATCAAACCTGAGACCATCATGATGAGGAGAAATTTTAAAATGATAATTTGCCCCTAAATATAAGTAGGAAGAGAAAGAAAGTATACACATCATGAATAAAACCTATCTACACAATTTTTAGAAAGAGAAAGAATGACATAATATTTCTAAACTGGTCTTGAATAGACTGGATAGAGTAGACAATAATCTTCATAAAGATTGAAAAAGTCAAGGGTCAGGTAAGGTGGAGTCGTCAACTCACAATGGTTACCTGCAAGTTAAAAATAAAAGTCTGCTTTTGGAAGCTGAAGAGCATAGCAAGTGCAGTACAGTGAAAGTAAAAACAGCGATCATAAAATAGTTTCAATTGCTGAGGGTAGAGAAGGTAGTAGCTTGGTGCACAGAAACACACGATGACAGATTGCACAGGGGAGAAGGCAGAGAATCAAACATTCATCTTTGGTTTCTGGCTCAGAATACCTAGATTTAGAGTGTAACTACATATGCTGCACCCGGCATGAGAAATACCTGCACGAGGGGGAGAGAGAGAGAGAGAGAGAGAGAGAGAGAGAGAGAGAGAGAGAGAGAGAGAGAGAGAGAGAGAGAGAGAGAGAGAGAGAGAAAGGAAAAAGTGAGCTTAATTTTGATCTGGTTGAACATTAAGATTCTACAATGCAGCCAAGTAAAGAGGCCCAGGAGACACTTTGACTTAAGTCTAAATCTCAAGAGACAAATGTAATATGAATAATTAGTCATAGTTGAAAACAGGAGCCCTTTGGGATAAAGAATATGAATATCAAGAATAGAGATGAGTAGGTAAAGTCAAGGTTAAACACTGGAGATAAGTCTACTAGGAAGAATAGTAAATGAGATAGGTAAGGGAGGACGAGAGGCAAGAGTGACAGGTGATAGAATAAACCACATTTGGAAGCTGATCCACGGGTGAAATTAATTCCAAGGCACACAGACTGTTCTTCAGCTAGGCAAACACCCGAAGGCAACAGAAGACACAGTACAATAGAATTCATTTTTTTCCAAACTTGGCTGCTCATGGTTGAGCACAGGCATTGCATCTAGGAACACAGCTACAATATAGACTAATGCATGCTCTGTTGATTCCTTGTGATGTGACACTACTTCTTGATCCCCTGTTGTGGAAATTATGTAGAAAAGGAATTGATTTCAGGCAACATTATGGTATGGATCAATTTGAGCGTTCTTCCATTATTTGTTTTTAAGTGAACAACCCCTCAAGTGTGGCCTGAACTACGTATGTGCATTTTGTAGCAGGCAAGTAACCTAAATAATTTAGAATTGATTGGACTGAATAAATCATAATGTGCATTAGAGTTTTAGGCAGAACATCTATCCAAACAGGATATCTACTGGCTTTGGGCAATTAGAAGCTAGCAAGGACTCAGAAAGACCAGAGACTATCATCCAAATCATCCTATAGTAGGTGTTAGGGCTGAATACATATGGAAAGAAAGTAAGCACACGAAAAAGGCTGAGCTAATCTGAGGGTGTGGGGTACCTAGCGCCAGGGTCTATAGCTTCCAGGATGATCTGACCTAATAGTTGTGGGCATAGGTCTCCAATATCAGGCCTGGCTGTCCCTGCTGAGCCACATCAAATTCTCAGACCTGGAATACTTGGAGAGCAGACTGTTGACATCCCTCTCCCAATATGTGCTGGTTTAGATGAAAACCACAAGCCTTCTATAGTTGCATCCTCACGGAAACTCTGACTCATTTTGTAACCAGCAGAAGGGTGTTGCTCTGGGATACACTGGCTGTGATTCACTATGGTTTTTTTCCTCTGCTACGAAGCAAGACGACTTAGCCTGTAGAGGTTCTTAATAGCTTCAATCATCAGAGTTTAGATGATGCTACAAGTCTCTTTAGGATAAGTTTGGGACCAAAGGCTCTGGTAAGAGTTAGCATAGTAAGTCGACCTCTGAGATGCTGCAGATGGACAAAATGCAGCGAAAGGAGGGGATATTGAATGATTGGGGCTTTAGGGCATATGCTTGGTATGCTTTCCCAGTCTTCATTTAAAAATGAAAAGTAAGGAAGTGAGTGACAGTTACATGGCTAATTATAGTATATTGATTATTCACTTGTTGGCAGCATGGCAGAACAGCCAATATGATAAACTGCCAATAGTCAGTGTAGACCAAATAATTACAAAATCAAGACATCGAAGCACTCTTTCTTAAGTAAGGATACTCAGAGAATCTAAACCGTCCAGGTAACCAGAAAATATGTAGAGAGAGCTGCGAGGAGGGTAAGAACACATTTCAGTCCCTGTTGCACTAGGGATTTAGGGAAGCATAACTACATTCAAACAACGGGGGTCTCACATTAAGCAAACTCCACTCTGATGTGGGATGTCTCTCTATATGCTGTGAATATATTTTATTATCATTGGCTAATAAAGAAGGTAATTTGGCCAATAGTTAGGCAGGACAGAGACAGGCAGGAAATCCAAATAAAGTTACAGGGAGAAAAATGGCAGAGTCTGGGGAGATTCCAGCAGTCACCCAAGGTGTAAGATGCCAGAACATACTGGTAAGCCACAGGACACCTGGCAATATGTAGATTAATAGAAATGGGTTAAGATTTAAATGCTAGTTAGTAATAAGCCTAAGCCATTTACCAAACAATTTGTAATTAATATTAAGCCTCAGAGTGGTTATTGGGAAGTGTCAGGCAGGAGAGAAACCTCCAGTTACATCACTCCTCTACCTAGAGAAAAAATGATACCTGTAAACATAGTGTAAGTCACATCTATGACTTGACATTCTTGTGCCATCCTGTGCCAAAAGAGCCCAGTAGCCTAGAATAAGTGACTGCAGAATGCTTACCTCTAAATGTAACACAGATACTGCACTGTTTTCTCCCAAAGCTCAGGAATCATTGTGGGAAGGAGACAGAGAGACTGTAAGAGCTTGAGATAGTCAATGACACACTGTGCTCGCGACATCATAGGGCAGCTGCACACACGGACTCACAGCAGTTGTAACAGCATGCACAAGAGCTGTGCATGCTCAATCCAGCCCAAAGCCTAGCCTGAAGATGAGGCTTTGTGTATGAATTCCCACCTGTAATGATGCTGTTATTGCCAACCATTAGGGGCTGGGAGGAGGGTGCATTTTCTCAAAGGGTGTAACCCCTGGTAAAGCAACACTCACTCCAACAGGAAGCCACATTTAATGGGCAGCACACATTCATCTTGATGGGTTAAAAAAGGAAAAGGATACAAAGTTGGATGGGTAGGGAAGGGAGTAGGGATCTTGGAAGAGTTGGGGGATAAGAGATAAATATGATCAAAACACATTGTATGAAAATTGCCGAACGACAAATAAAAATACCTTTAAAGAACGAGTTCAGCATCTTGAATCAGACAACATACTTCTGTGAACCATTAAAAGACCGGAAATGCCTCTTCAGACAACACGCCATGAACAGCAGCAGTGAAAACTGGTCAAAATGTTCCGAGAAGACTGTGTTCAGGGTCACAGTTTTTCTCTGTGCATCCTTCTTTTACTAGATTTATACATACCAATTTGCTTATTCTTTTAGAATAGATTAATTCTCTGCTATGCCAGGGTTTACCTTATCTTTGTCTTTTGTTATCATAAATATTCCTCCCCAAAACATCTTTTTGACTTTTCTGCTCCTTCTCACTAGGTGGGGAGGGGTATGAGCCATATAAAATAATAATAATAATAATAATAATAATAATAATAAGAGTGGATCTAGTACCTAAAATTTGCCCTAGTCACAAACTGGCTACAAGTCAAACTTTATTTCTCTGGATTACATTGCTGTCCACATATTTAGCCGAGTCCCTGCTCTGTGTACACAGCGAAGATGGCATTTGTCTTCTAATCTCTGCAGATCTATTTCCTTGGTGGAGAGTCTAAAGGTACCTAACTGTATGACCAAAGTTAACTTTTAATCTTGACAACCCCCTTTTCAATAGTCTTGAACCTATCTTATAAAGAGTCTAGCTCTTTTAAACTCATTTAAACAAATCAGGAAAAGTCCAACAAATATCAAAAGCCAATACAAGCAAAACGTTGGGTCTTGTGAATACTCCTTTCTCTAGCAATGCCTTTTCTAACCTCAATTCTGCTACTTAACAATGGTCCCTTCTTGTCTATAAATGTATCCTTGAATTCATGTAACAGACTATGACTCAACAGCAACCTTTGACTACTCACCATGGAGTAAGGAGATATCCCAACATCACAGGGCTCCAATTTAACAGGAAGCTACCAGAGGTTTTGATATCTCTGACTTCTGATCTCATGTCTTTCTTTTATTTAAACAATAAAGATTGAAAATGTTAGAGAACTCATGTTCCTGAGTTAATCAGAACCTAAACAATGAAGGCTGCAAGCAAGGAAAGAACAACCCAAGTTTGTAGCCACTGAAGGGTCAGACACAAACTGACTATTGCCTAATACCGTGAGTCACCATTAAGCAAGTCCCATTTTCCTACCCATAGGAAGAATGGGTCCTGCCACATGGTATAAGTCATGTGTACTGCATTCACCCACTCTAGCATGTAGCTTATGTCACACATTCATTAGGCCTAATTCCTCTTGAAACAAGACTTCCTTAAAAAAAACTTTAAAAAGATGACATCTTGCTTTCTCTCACTGAGCTGAATTTCTGCTTCAGAGCTATCATCCAACTCCTGCAAACTTAACAAAGCTGAAGGACCATTTGACACACTTTATCAAATATCCTCTTTTTCTTCCTAAATCCCAAGAAGAGCAGAGTTAAGAATGGTCCCTCAATTTTGGACAGACATGGCCAAGAGGCTTGAGGACCAGCATTGTAAGAAAACATTTGGTTTTCTACCAGCCACTGTACGACTTGTCATAGGACAAGCTGCCTGGCATAGAGTTCTCACTAAAGCAGTGTTTAGAGGTTTTCATGGTTTCCTGCTCTGGGGTGAATTGTACCTTTTCCTTCTAATTTATATGTTGCAGTCCTAACACTTGATGATCATATGTGAGATTATCTAGAAATATTTCAATCAATGAAGGACTTAGGTTTAAAGAAAAATAGCATGGTTACTGTAGGTCTCTGGTATCCTTATAAAAACAGTACGAACACAGAGATACAAAGAAACATGTGCAAAGAAAAAATCAGGAGCATTAAAAGATGCTGATCGAAAGCTGACATTTTCAAGCCAAATCTGTGGTCAACTCCTTCCTCCAAATCTGAGATGCATTTCTGGAATATTTGTTCTGTTAGCCCTACCAAATAAATACAGCACCCAATAATAATTTAAAAAGCAGAAAACCAAACTTTAATAGTAAATGAAAAACACACAAATTTCAATATTACCTTAAATTTTAGGGAAAAAATGGGGGATTCTGAAAGAATAAAATTATGATGTTTTGTTGTACCTAAAAAAATCAACCTAAATCATTATTTAGACAAAAAAGACAAAGAAATTGAGATGAAAAGATAGTTCAGAGAGTAAATGCACTTGGCACTATCACATGAAAGACCAAGTTTGATACATAGGATCTACAGGCTAAGAGGAGAGAACCAATTCCTACAAATTTCCACTGACCTCCACACATATCCTATATAACACACACACACACACACACACACACACACACACACACACACACCTTACATAGGTAATTTTAAAAATGAATTACATCATGGATCATTATACTAAGCAAGATAAGCTACATTTGGAAAGACAGAATTCATATTTTCTCCCACATATGAAATCAAGAATAGGTTTTTGTTTTTTTCTTTAAAGATAAAACTAAAACAGGGCTATTTGGGGAAAAGAAAGGGGACAAGAGAAAGAGGAGAAAAGAAATATAAATGAGAAGGTAAATGTTATATGTTGTATGCATGTATAAAAATTCACAATGAACTCCATTTATTTATAAAATTAATATAATTATTTCGGCAATTTCCTGGCATCAACTAGCAGATAGATTGCAATGTATAGGTTTACATTCCTCTGCTGTCTTTCCTCTCCAACCTCACTGCTGTACCCTTTGCCCTTAGGAGTTTGTTCCTTCCTCCCAGCTAGCAGGGACAGGAGTTAGACTTGCAGGCCATGCAGGATAGATCCCTCTCTCATGGTCACCTTTGGGCTTTTCTCCTATGGGTTTGTGTCATAATACCAGAAAGGAAAGCACCACAGCATCCCCTTAAGATAGAAATTATCATATAAGAAGGTGGAAGTTCAAGGGCCCAACTGAGGCTCCTTAAGATTAAGCTACTTCTTTCTGTTCAAATATATACAATCAACCTCAGATCTTGGGTAGGGATTTGACATTCTGATTGACTAGAACATTCTGTTGTCTTGTCCTTTGACAATGTGACAAATGTTACTAGTCACCAGGAGACTACTCCTTCGGAAGAGGATTCATCAAAAGATAAGGGAAGGCAATGGACGAAATAATTATCACCCTTAATGAGATAATGTACTTATTCTCTTCAGAGATCCTCCCCCATATACGATTGTTCATCAGTGCTCTCCATGTCCATGAAACAGAAGAGATAAAAATTACAGAAAAAATAAGGTAAACTTATAAAAAGAAGTAATGCATTACCAAGACAGAATAGCCTTTCTTTACTGAGCTTTGAAATGTATTATAAAAATTGTCCTCCTTTCCTACTATGTGTGTTCCAGCTGTCCTGGCACTCAGACAGAAAGGGCCACCTGAAAGGAGACTAGTATAAAGCCAAGAAAACCAGCCTACAAATCACAATCCCAGAGAACGTAGACAACGATGAGGACACTAAGAAAAAAATACATGGATCTAATCTACATGGGAAGTAGAAAAAGACAAGATCTCCTGAGAAAACTGGGAGCATGGGGTCCTTGGGGGAGGGTTGAAGGGAAGAGGCAGAGAGGGTAGCAGAAAAAACATAGAGCTCAATAAAAATCAGTAAAAATTTCTCCTGCAAATTCCTCTTTCTCCATTTTGCGTAGTTATCAGGCATAACCTATTCTTTCCATATGGTGCTCTAAGTTCCTAGGAGATATCCAGTGGTACTCGCTTCTTCCTTTGCCTATTTCCTATTCACTTGCCAGGTTAATATGTGAACAAGAATCAGAAAGGAACTCCAACGGAAAAGATAGAGAAAGATCCTGGCCAATAATGCAAAGAATTTAGAGGAGATTGAAGAACTCCAAACAAGGGAATCAACTTTGCACAGACATCTATCCATTGCTTCTTAGAAAATGCTGAGGTTCTTACCACTTTTCAAAAAGACAAAAGGCTTTCTGTGAGGCAATTAGTCCCTCCTATTTCCTTAAAGCATGAACAAGACTTCTTCAAACCCATACTTGAATAAAACTTTCTCCTCTATGAGTCATCTAGTAAGAACCAAGGCCTGATAACAATGAACAATGTCTGATTTCATTTAAATCAGAATCTCTCCTTTAAATACATATCTTTGATAAACAGATTGTGCATTTCTTTAGAATATGATCTATATTTAATAAAGGCGTTGCAAACCTGAGGTAAGAGTCCCCTATTTAATCTCAACAATAAAGAAGTAAATTTCTTAAGCTCAAGTGACATGTCAAAGACTAGAGAAAGAACTGTGCTAAAGATAATATCAGCATGTCATAAAGATAATAAAGCGAATATTACTTTTAAAGTTGAATATTTCACTAACTATTGCTGCAAATTGCATCTTAGAATGAGCCAAAGAGGAGAAAAAATCAGTTGGAAAATATTGTCACCAAGACTTGTTGTTTAGGACCTGAAGATTGTGAGGAAATTCGATGATCCTGGCATATTTGAGTCGCTGTTAAATCATGGTAGGTAAGACTTTCAATAATTTCTTTCTTCATGGTAGTTTAAATGAGAATGGTTCCCACAGGCTCATTTATTTGAGTTGGTGAAACCGATTGGGAAGGACTAGAAGGCATGGCTTTGTTGGAGAGGTGTGGCCTGGGGCTGGAATTTGAGGTTTCCAAGGCCCACACCATCCCCAGTTAGCCCTTTCTGCTTTGTACTTGTGGATAAGATGTAAGCTCTCAGCTGCTGTTCCAGCACCATGCCTTCCTGTCTGTTGCCGTCATGGCCATGGACTCTAAACTCTGGGAACTGTGAGTTCCCATATTAACTGCTTTATTTTATAAGTTGCCTTGGTAAAGGTATTTTGTCATGACAATAGAAAAGTAAGTAAGAAAATGTCCAACTAGGCAGTGGAGCTGCACTCCTCAGTAGGCAGAGGCAAGAGGGTCTCTGTGAGTTTAAGGCCAGCCTGTTCTACAGAGCGAGTACCAGGATTACCCAGGCTACACAGAGAAACCCTGTCTGAGGAAAAAAATGTACCAAACCAAAACTCTTATGAGATTTTCTTTCATTCAAGAATTCTCTCTTCTGCTTTCTGGTTCATTATCCTTAGCCCCCCCCCCCCTTTTTCCTTTTCTCTCTCTCTATGTCTCTATTGTCTCCCCATGGGATTATCTGTCAGCTCAAAACTCTTGTTTTCCTTATTAATCCACGTTATCTATCGTGGCAAATTATTTTTCTAAAAATAACAGTAATATTTAGGGATCTTGTTGATAGAGAATCAAATGTAGAGAGCAAAAGTAATTTTTCGGACAGGAGAGGAGCTACGCAAAAAGAAATTAAACCTTGTCTTTGCCTATAGGACTACTGGATGAACAGATCCCAGAGTTAAGACTCCTTTAGGAATCCAATACTGGGGCAGACAAAGGCTGAGTGTCTGGTGAATCCAGAGAAGGAATCTGTCTGCCAGAAAGATACTTCACACAACTCTGACAACTTATGTGGGGCATTCTGGAGCCAAGATAGTGATGGGAGATTGATAGGCAAGGCCACAGCCTGACTAGTTTTGCTTAACTCTGTATATATCTTGGCCTGTAAATATAAACCTCACAGCAATGACCTTTAAAACAGATTGGGGGCCACCCGATTTTGTTTGCTCATCTTCCCAATGTAGCTGCATCGTACAAGCCTCTTCCCTCTGTCTTCACTGTATTATTCTTTTAATTGGTATATGGTGTTAGTCAGTTGAGACTTGCTGATCGACAGGTACTGGATTTTACCTTAACAACTCTAAGAAGACAAACTCTTCTTTGCTTTCACCCTCCTGCCCTCAGGAACTGCATTGTCCAACATGTAGAGCATTTCTAACTACCTTGGTCTAAACTCGCAATGTTTGCTCCACTGCTGTGCCTTTGATCATTCACTCTGATTCTTTGTTGAGTGCTTCTGTTCATGGCTTGCTTCTTGAAGTTTTTTTTCTCAATTCCTAATACTCGCATGAATATTTTATTTACTACTGAGTTCAGATCTGTATGTGACCAGAATTTCTAAAATTCGGACATCATGTACTTAAATATCTCAGATCCATGCGTACAGTCTAGAGTCGGCCATGATATTCTCCCCAGTGACATTGTAACCAGCCTGAGAGCAAGCCTCACTCTTCACGTTTGGATTGTAAATTAAAATACTGACAATAGAAACAGTATGGTGTACCCACTCGGTGGTCAATCATGCATCTAGCCTGATTGACTTTGAGTGTCACAACAATCCTAAAGGACAGAGACCATCTGAATTATTTATAACCTCTTGAAATGTTATGTCAATTTATTTACTTAAAGAAATGGAGCTGTAATCTACAAATCAACACAGTGTTATCATGGTTGATCACTGACATGTTTCGAGATGCGCACAGTTTTGATTGCCCAAAGCTCATCCTTCCATCTGGGGTCTCAAATAGGCTCTCTTCAGTCTTCATTTCACCTGTCATGCTGTGAACAAGTGCCCCTTGGATAGTTTATGTGATTCTATGTTATACACACACACACACACACACACACACACAGAGAGAGAGAGAGAGAGAGAGAGAGAGAGAGAGAGAGAGAGAGAGTATTTTACTGTTTAAATGGCCACAGCATGATGTGATAAAGGACTCCCCAGTGATCTGAAGAACAAAGAGCATATAGTGTGCGTTACAGAGGCAGGCCATGTGTTAGATACACCAATATCCATGTATCACTAATATGAATTAAACTGGGTGTCTTTTATCAGAAAGCCACAACAATCAATGTTAGTGTGATCAACTCATGAAAAGGTTGTGACCAGATTCTCAAGGAAACTTAATCCCTATTTGGCTAAGGACCAGTGATTCAGTGTTAGTTCATTGCTTATTATTGTTACATATAATTCCAAGAATAATGAAAATCAACTATAGTCCTACACCTTTATATTGCATTTTATGGATGAAGAAATGATATAACAGAAACATAAGAAAGTGCCTTATAATTCTGAAATTGATAATAGATGAACTCAAATAAGAGCTTACACATATCTGTTTCAAGTATTCACTTTGTTAGACCTTTACTTCTGGGTAAGTGGGACTTGGGGTCAAGCTCAGTCATTTATAGATAGAATCAGACCTGGAGTAAAACTTTCCATGGCAAAAAAATGTAAATGAAGAAATTTCTGCCTCTGAATTTGATTGAGCCATTTTATTTTGTGAATGAGAAACCATATTAATCTCCAAACATTAATATTGCTCTGATTCATTTTTTTTATTTGAACAAACATCTGAGTGCCTGCTATGCTTCAAGTGTTAAGTAAAGCCCCAGAGTCATATTCATCTCCAAGAAGATTAAAATTAATACCTGAGGGCAGACATCACACTTACTACAATGTCATGTGTGAGTGCTGCATAAATGTGTTCACAAGGTTGTAAATGACCACAGAAATGGTAAAAAAAAAAATTCTCCTCATGGGTAGAAATTGGTGAGAAGAACTTTGAGAAGAAATTATCCATAAGCCAAACCTTGAAGAATCTATGTCATTTTGGCAAGGATCTGCCACATAAAGGACTTACTATATTCTGGGAGTTATGACCAAGAGTACAGACCTGGAGAAGAATAGACTTGAGAGAAAAAAAAACTTCTGGAAGATGGTCTGTCAACTCACAGAATAAAAGAATATTTTATCGTCTTAGTCTAAGACATATAAACATATACTTTTCAATTTCAGTGTCTCATTAATTAAAGAGGGATTTAAAGTGAAAAACAAAAAAAAAATAGTATAGAATAGTTACATTCCGCAGCTCTTCTTTGTTAGAAAGATGCAAAGCAGTCATGGGTGTGAAAGTTGGTATCACCTCACCCAGGAAAAAGCATAGTTTAAGAGTCGTATCCAAAGATAAAAACAACATGATTTATGAGGAGCTTTATTTTTTCCACAAACCAATTGATGAGGCCGGGTATGCTAGGCATGTGCCATATTAAATTCTCCTCTTGAAGAGCTGGGAAGGTCTTGTTTGTAGTAGTAATAATCACATAAAATATTTACTTGGTTATATTTTGATGCTTCTCTCTTGTGTTTCAAATTTCTGGCATTAAAACTGAAGAATAGATATTATACACATTTTAATGATAGACATTAATATGCAACAGTTGCCCATGAGACAGTATTGAAAGGGGAAATGTACTTGCTTTAAGGTTAAATTTATTGCTTGTTAATTTTAATATAATTTGATGTAGCACACACTTCATGCACAGACATGCATACATGCATGCATGCAGAACACCCTCCACCCCCCCACACACACAATACACACACACTTCAAAAAGTGCAGAGAGAAAATATCTTGCTTATATTAAAAGCAGTACATTTCCTATGAACCGAAAGGCGAGGGCAACAACCATTATTAATATAGTTTATATATTTAATGGTAGGTTAATAGTCTTATGGATTTTTCATTAAACTTTTCCCATGAATCTTTCAGATCATAAACTAAAATTATTAAAGAAGTAAACATAAAATCTAAGAACACAAGGTCCTCGTGGTATTTACAAATTCAAATTAATACAAATTTCCATGGATAGATTTTAAGCCAAGATTAACCTGTCATGGATGATTGTGATACTCTTTCGTCAACACATCAAATCTTTTCAACAGCTCTTCTTTGTTCCTGTTTGCATTGCTAGCCATTTCAAATGAAATATCCTGCATCTAACTATATTCAAAAGAATGGGACCTTTGTGTACAGTTTTACCTAATCTTCCTTTGAACTTTGCCTGTTATTTTCCAATTTTAGTGGGGAAGGCAAGGGATGAAATCAATGAAAAGACAATTCTTTGATTATTAGTTTTGCTGTAATTAAAACAAATTATTTGTTAAATTCCTTCTATAATCAAGATTCTACACTAAACTTAATTTTGGGTCATGGGCTGAGGCTTTCCTAGGGTCCAACATTTTTTTTCTCAAAAAGAGTCTCATTTGAGTGCAAAGGTGGAATGGGACATAGGAGAGAAGATGCCGTGGATTTCTGAGACGCATAGGACTCAGAATAATTTGTAAGGTCAAGATAGACTAAGGCAGTGTGGAAGCAGAGGAAGCAATGACACAGAGTCAAGAACATGCAGCACATCTGGAAAGCAGTAAGTGGCTAATGTGACTAAGGTGACTAAGGTGATGTGCCTGAATGGGAACAGGGGTAACAAACATCATCCATAGCGTACTAGACACCAAAATAAAAGGCTGTCACTCAGGGAGCCTGGAAGTTCTGCTAACATATCAAGAGCTGTTCTAGGATAGCTATTAGAAGAACAGTGTGTCACATGGGTTCAAATTAACCAAGATGTAAGGGGGAACAAAGAGAAGAGGCTACAGAAATAACTAGGTGGGGATTCTTAGAGGCTGACTTAGCATACCAGTGTGGCTACTGACGGAAGGGAGATTGGAAGAGGACTCGTAAGGCAGATTCCACAGTAAAGCAAGATGAAGGAAATCTACATGATGCTGTTACTAACTAGGAAGCGGCAATTTTATAATGAAGAGCAAGTAATACATGATGTCATGTATTTCAGGGAAAAAACAGTTGACACTCTATTGAACCTGGTGTGCCATACCGTACCACCAAAAATGCTAAAGGAGAACTTATGCAGGGCAAATTGAAGTTTACACAAAGTGTAGGAGATACTGAATACAGCCATTAGCCCGAGTTTCCAATGAAACAAAGGAGACAATGGTTATGTACAGATGACTTTACTTTAGATTACTAAAAGCAGAATGAAAGAGGCGCAAGATTTTCTGAATGATTCGAGGAACCAAAATTAATTTCTAATGTAACTGAGGGGCTTGCTAATCTGGCATTTGAAGTGGCTTATGATTTTTGAACTGGGATTGAGAGAGCCTGGATATAAGACGAGAATTCCAGCAGAGGATGGAGGGTATCGCAGGTAGCTGAAGATACCAATAAAAACAGTAAACCGGAGAGGCACAGCTTGTGAGGGAAGGAGGAAGACACCATCATGCCTAGCAGTCAGAATGATTGCAGAGAAGTGAACAGAGGCAAGGAAGGATCCTGTTTCAGACTACACCAGATGACCCAGGCGATCGCTTTATGTAAGTCAGATCTACTAATTTCATGGTCAAATTAAGTGTTGAAAGGCAGAAGTCTATAATAAGTAATGTCGTATTATCTGTTGGCACACACCTTTTATCCTAGCACTTGAGAGGCAGAGGCACACAGGCATCTGAAATCAAGGATCTCCTGGTTGCCTGGTTCACACAGTAATTTCCAGGCCAAGCAGGGCTACACAGTCAGACCATGTCTCAAAAAATAAAAAGATAAAAAAAAGAAGGAAGGAAAAATATCAAAACAGGTTTCTAATGCAAATCATCAGTCTTCATTTTTTTTTTGAGCTTTAGCACTAAAAACCCCCAAGCCTTGCATTTTTGACAATTTAGAGACTTTAATGTTGTGTTATGCATGGAGATTTTTTTATATGTCTTATGTTTTTCTTTTATGAATATATTTTATTGTATATTATGTCAAGGACTTCAAATACTTGCTTTTTATGGTAGTACTAATAGAAATTTTCAGAAGGGTAGGGGTAAATATGTATGTTGCTTACTTAATTTATTAAAAGACTAGACTATTCCTACAAGAAAGGTATTATCTTCAGGATGTTCAAATGATTTTAATTTTCTATCTAACATCTTTTCCATTGTTGCCATTAAGATGCCAGATACTCCTGGTCTGGTATGGAAAGCAATGTGGATTATTCCTACATACATAAGCTTTCATTTGTCTATGGGATCTTAGACATATTCACACCTGGATACAGATCAGAGCATTGGTGTCATTAATGACTGATTCCATTGATGATTGAGTGTTTTTCTTGATAGCAGAGTTGCATTTTTTGCTGGAAATGCAAAAAATCAACTGAGAAGGAATACATTTTACTCTAAAACAGAAAAGGACTTAATCTAAACGTACACAATGACCTTACATTAACTATGCTGTTTCACCGGGCTTTGTTTTAACGGCAAGGCAACACTCAAGTGGGTTAGTACTTAGCAATATTATGGAGGTAAATGATGTTGCTCTAAGGTCTTCCATGACAAGGTCAAAAGGCTTCGCAGAGCTACTTGAGTTTCTTATTTTTTTCATTTAAAATTATCGTCTATGTGCCTTACAGTATCAGGCAAGAGTTCTCAATGTTAAATATGCTTTCCCTGTTTCAAATAAGAAGTCCTCATACAGATGTTACACTATGCCTTCTTTGCATGCTATACTTAATATGCTTTCATTATACCTAATGTACTTTTAATAGTCTCCTATGGCAAGATGGTGATATTAAATGTGGGAATAAAATAGCCATGATACCACCTTGAATTTGTGATAATGCTTTTCATCCGCGGGCTCAAAGCACTTCACACATACGCTCATTTGGTCTTTCCTTGAGCTTTAATGTGAGCATTTTAATGGCGAGGATACTGAGGTGTAGCGTTTCTATGGGAATTGAGGTCACTGCCGGAGTTCACATTACACACAGTCAAGGTGTTTTGAAGAAACAATGAACATTCCTTCCTTCCAGCTACCTCCAAGCTGAGTGTACTGGTGTCTGGGAGGGGGGCAAATTTCACTGGTTTTCTCTCTCAGGCTCTGTCTCTCTTACCTGGACACCATCCGATGCAGGAATGTAACTTGCCCTTTTAAACGTATCTGTCACGTTTCTGAGGATTTCCACAGACACTAGAAGATCACCTGCATAGAAATTCTTCCTCTGCGTCAAATCCAACAGCGTCTTGGTGACCTGGGACATTCCATCACCTGCCAGCATCCGCTGCCCCTTCGCAAGGTGCTCTTTAATCTGTTCAGATCGAAAGAACAGAAAAGACATCAGAATCTTCCTGACTATTTCTCTGCGTAGCTTCACTAAGCAACTATTTTTAAATTGTTCAGTAAAGTTTGGCTTGTGGTACTTAGAAGGATTTAGGAACAGTAAATTTTATCCTACATGTCTAGGCCATTCAGGCTCTGGGTCCCGGCATTCCAAGCCACATCATGGGTTGGGATCATTTTCAATGAATGGGTCTCGGGCTGGATCTTTTTATTAAGACCAAGTCTCACTATATGAGCAAGCAAAGGCTGTCATTTATGATCCCCTTGTATCTAGCTGCCAAGAGCTGCGATTCTAGGTATGAGTCATAATCTCTTGCTTAGGTCCTTTTATTTCTCTGGTTTGTATTGAAGGAGGAAACCTGTTCTTTGAGTACACTATAAAGAGGCCACTACACTGCACCAAAGGTCCACTACATTGGTTGGCCACTGCCAGAATCTCTGTGCCACCCTTATGCCAGCACATCCCATAAGCTAGACAGAAGATAGGTCAAAAGGTATGTGGCTGGGTTGGTGTTAAAACCTCTCCACTGGTAATCTTGCCTCGACACAGGAAGTGGCCATGGATCAGGCTATGTATCCATTTTGCTAGGAATCTTAGCTGGTGTCATCATTGTAGATCCCTGGGAGTTTACCTTGTACCATGATTCTACCTAACCCGGAAATGACGCCCTTTCCAGGAGGTTCTTTCAGTTCTCTCCCACGCTACCCCTACCTGGTACTTCATGTTCCCATCCCCATCCAACCCCAGTTCACCTAAGAAATCTCTTCTATTTATCCTTCCTAGGGACATCTGAGTGTCCCCCTTGAGCCCTTGCTGCTCTGTAGCTTCTCTGAGGCTGTGGATTATAGCATGGTTATTCTTTACTTTACAGCTAATAGAAACTGTGATCAGAATGTAAAATAAATAAATAAGCTAATTAATTAATTTAAAAAACCAGTTAATTTTATATAACCACAGTTAATGGGTTAACTCTCCAGTATACAAAAGCTAATGTGAACATTGTGTATCTCCTTCACAACTGACAGCCTTGCATTTTTCAACTAGAATGTGCAATAAATTAATTTTAAAAAATGCAGTTTAAGCATAAAAAAATTTAAAGATATGTTTACATGTAAGAAATCTGGGGACAAGATCAGAAATGAGAAATTATAAGTGTTGGTGGTGTAGGATTTTACTCCCAGCAGAGGGAGGTGGATTTCTGTGAATTTGAGGCCAGCCTGGTCTGAAAAGCAAGTTCCAGGACAGCCAGGGCTATATGGGTTCGAGATTTGATCCCAAGCGCATCACATATCTCCAGATAAAAGGGAAACAAATAAAAGCACATGCCTAAAATCCTACCAAATATGAGGTTGAGTCAGGCTTGTAAAGGCTAGCATGGGTTACATACTGAGTTCCAGGCAAGCCCAGGTTATGTAATGATCACACTTAAACTCAAAAACAGAGACTTGTCACGGTCTTAACATCTCAGTTTAGAAAAAATCTGTAAATATTTGAAGCTTATTATACCATAATAGAAAGTTAGACAACTTTAGGTTTTTATATAAAGAAAAAAGATATTCAAATAAAAATAATAAAAGACAAGACAAAATCCTATCAATAAGGTTTTTCCAAGATATGTAATTTCAATTAGTGTGATGGTCAAGACTTGGCTGTCAGTTTTCATGTGTTGCTAATCTTACAGTACAAGAAGAGAGAAGCTGTAGGAATGACAAGTTATGAGAGGGAGAGAGAATAAATACCCAAGGAAGGCTAACTTTGGCCATCACCATGCCTAACCTGTAATTAACGTGGTTTTATAATAACAAAATAATCAAGAAAGCAAAGCATGCACCAGAGAAATATTCAAGAAGGAATATTAAATTGTAATAGTCATGATTATCCCTTTTTAGTTAAGAAAATATGTCATCTGGATCTGAATTACATCACTGAGAATTTTTTTTTAGCTCCATCCATTTATATTCAAATTTTAAGATGTCATTTTGTTTTTTTTTAATCGCCGAGTAGTATTCCATTGTATAAATGTACCACATTTTCTTTATCCATTCTTCACTTGAGGGACATCTAGGTTGTTTCCAGGTTTGGCTATTACGGATAATGCTGCTGTGAACATAGCTGAGCAAATGTCCTTGTGGTACAAGTGTGCATCTTTTGGGTATATGCCCAAGAGTGGTATTGCTAGGTCCTGAAGTAGATTGATTCCCAATTTTCTGAGAAACTGCCATACTGATTTCCAAAGTGACTATACAAGTTTTTACTCCTACCAGCAATGGAGGAGTGTTCTCCTTACTCTACATCCTCTCCAGCATAAGCTATCATTGGTGTTTTTGATCTTAGTCATTCTGACTGGTGTAAGAGGGTATCTCAGAGTTGTTTTGATTTGCATTTCCCTGATGGGTAAGGATGTAGAGCAATTCCTTAAGTGCCTTTAGGACATTTGAGATTCTTCTGTTGAGATTTCTTTGTTTAGTTCTGTACCCCATTTTTGATTGTATTATTTGGTAATCTGATGTCACTCATAAGTGGATATTAGATGTAAAGCAAAGGATATCCAGCCTACAGTTCATGATCCCAGAGAAGCTAGGTAACAAGGAGACCCCTAAGAGAGACATACATGGGTCCCCTTGGGATGGGGAAACAGACGAGACCTCCTGAGAAAATTAGGAGTAGCAGGGAGAAGGGAGGGTGGAAAGGAAGGGGAAGGGGAGAAGGAGGGAGAAGAAGAGAACATGAGGGAATGGGATACTCCAGAAGGGGTAAGGACAGTCAGGGAGAAAAAGGAAAGAGGTATCTGGATTGAGGGAGCCATTAAAGGGCCACCGAGAAACATGGCACTAGGGAAATTCCCAGGAATCCTCAAGGATGACCCTAGCTAAGACTCTAAGCAACAGTGGAGAGGACACTTAAACTGGCCTTGCCCTGTAATCGGAATGATGACTTCCTTAATTGCCATCATAGAACCTTCAACCAGAAACAGACAAAAGCAGATACAGAGATCTAGAGCAAAGTACGTGGCTGAGGTACCTGAGACCTGCCCAAGAGAGGGAGGATAGATAATATGAGCAAAGGGGTCAGAACCATGATGGTGATACCCACAGAAACAGCTGACCTGAGCTAGTGAGAGCTCACTGACTCTGGACTGAAAGCAGGCAATCCTGCACATAACCAAATTAGGCCCATTGAATGTGGGGGACAGTTGTGAGGTTTGAACGTAGGACCACTGGCAGTGGATTTATCCCTAGTGCTTGAACTGGTATCTTGAAGCACATTCTCTTTGGAGGGATACCTTGCTTAGCCTAGATATGAGGGGGAAGGTAGGGCCTTACTCTTGCCTCAAAGAGAAGTGTCAAACTTTGTTAACTCCCCATGGGAAGCCTTACTCTTTCTGAGGAGTGGAAGGAGAGCTGGGATGGGGGGGATGGTGGAGGAAGCAGTTGGAGAGGAGGGAGTATGAATGGGAAAAGCTATGTAAAATGAAAAAGACTGTATTAAAAATCTTAATAAAAAGGAAATATGTCATCAGTTTCTTTATGGTTATCAAAGTGCATTTGATATTTCCTAAAAGTACAATTTTTGGTTTGTTTGTTTGTTTGTTTTTTTTTTTTTTTTTGGTTTTTCGAGACAGGGTTTCTCTGTAGCTTTGGAGCCTGTCCTGGAACTAGCTCTTGTAGACCAGGCTGGTCTCGAACTCACAAAGATCCGCCTGCCTCTGCCTCCCGAGTGCTGGGATTAAAGGCGTGCGCCACCGCCGCCCGGCTAAGTACAATTTTTGTATAGTTACATTTTAAAAAGTATTATTTTCACTAAATTCTGCATTGTTGAAAATTGTGAATTAATTTCACTTATTCAGTATGCAGTGTGTGTATGTGAAATAGAGAGAGAGAGAGAGAGAGAGAGAGAGAGAGAGAGAGAGAGAGAGAGAGAGAGAATACCTCAGTATACATATGGCAGTCTGAAAACTTCTTGTCAGAGTTAGTTCTCTTCTTCCACCATATAGGACCTAGAGGTCAAACTCTGGCCCTGAGGCTTGGTAGCACACACCTTTAACCCTCTGAGCCATCTTGCCAGGCCTAATGCCTGGATGGTTGTCATGGCATCACTGTTCCAGTGCTTGCCTAGCTGTAGTCTTAATGTTAGTCCCTATGGTATGAAATTAACACATTTAATCACAGCATACAGACACACACACACACACACACACACACACACAAATACAGGAAGGTGGGAGGAATGGAGGGAAGAAGGGGGAGAGAGACAAACAGAGAGAGAGACAGAGAGAACTTAGCCATCATATAGACACTGTGCCTCAGACAAAGAGCCCATCGCCAGGATACCACAATGGCACACTGCCAGACTGAACTAATGCTCTTCTCCTGAACTACTGAGGACTTTTCACAATTTCCTGTTTTGGTCACATGTTGCATGACTTCCTGTTACTGTGCTATCATATTTTCTCTCTTCCTTCCTTTATCTCTTACGAGACACTCAGATTTATTCCTTATCATTCTAAATAGACAAACCATAAGGGATTCCATCCCTGTGCTTGCTCTCATCCTGTACATTTACTGTTCTTACCACATTGACTATTCATCACCATTGGCCACCTTCTTGTCCCAATAATCTTATCGTACAGTACAGCAGAGATCCATCAGAGCATATTCAGTTGTCATGCACGAACTATACCTCTTCAGTGGAATGCAGGAAAAAGAGCTTCAGAGCCAAGATGGCCCAGGCTCTAAAATGTACATCTTGTCATTGCTAGGAGGATTGGTTTCCTACCTCTCATATAATATGTGAAAAAAATGTGCAGTAAAGTGCTTTAAAAATCATTTGGATAATTGAAATGAACTGACATAAACCCAAGATAATCAGCAACAAAAACTATATAAAGAAGGCCCTTTCCATCCCATGAACTGAGCTCTTCATGAGAGAACTCAAGACTTGCAGCATCTTTACCATCCTGTTCTGTGGTCTAGTCACACACCCTTTCCTTTCCCTCAAGCAGAGATAATTACATCCCTGCTGTGGTACCTTCCCATTTGCTTCTCCTGTCTGAACTAATATGCCTTTTTGGTCACCTTCTCAGAAAGCTCTATCAAAAATGGCCTCCTTATCCTTCTCAGTCACCTTATCCTAGTCCAACATACTCAGCTTTACCTGCCAGATTTTGTCCATTTGGGTTATAATGTTGTCATTGCCATGACTTCCAATATTGAATGGGTGAATTACAAGGATGAATGAGTCACCATCTATGCTCTCATCATTGTTAGTGCATAGCAGTAAACATGAGAGTCGTCCTATCTTACTTGTAGACATTGTCAACAGCAAAAACTTGAATCGATATCTTGAGACAAACCAGAAATATGCAACAAGGAATCCTCTTGACTTCCAGAGATACTACAGTAGCTAGGCAGAAAAATGTATGGCTCAGTAGAGGAGGTTTAGAGAGTCCTGGAAGGAAGTAAATGGGATGTAGACTGGAAATGTCATGAGGTCAGTTTCGTACTGACATGTGCAATTCCGAGAGGCAAAGGACTTAGATTTCTCTTCTCCTGGAGCAGAAACAGCCGTAGTTACCACTCTGAATGAGCTCTGACTGCTTTAATCTAGTACTTTACGGTCTATGCCTGTGTCTGAGAGAGATATTTATTTCACAGATCTTATGGGTGTTTCCCTTCACAGAATTAACTAGAACCTTTAAGAAGAAAACATTCAGGCATGATTTATGTTTGCAGTAGTTTCAGTTATGGAATACACTTGATAGACTATCCAATCAGAGCAAGGAATGTAAGCTTTTCTCAGTCTGTGTCAGCAGCACATCTAGCCTGAGTTAGTATTAAATCAGCATCATTGCCACCTGACAGCTACTTAGCAGGCTTATGTCGAATGAGCTGTGCTCAGTCCAGTTCTTAGCAAACAGTTGCTTAGATCTTTCTAGTTCTCACAACTGGCAGTGATTAGCATCCTCCCAGACATGGTTGCTTAAAAAGTGCCCAGGGCAATTACCTTGCAATAATTTTATGCTGGTGCAGCCTATGCATAGCATTGACAAAGAACATAAAGGGTGTTCAGAGAAAATACATTTAATAGCTTGTACTTCACCAGGATTCACTTTTCAGTTCCTCTTTTCTCTCTGATTGGATAATGTATACTGGTCCAGAACTTTATGTCTTTTAACATCCAGTTCAGCAATTGTTTCTTCATCTGTTACGCATCTGGACTTGGGTATAAAAAAGATGGTTCCTACCTCATGATGATATTTTGAGAGGTACTGAAAGTTTCAGGAGGTAGGGTTCAAGTGAATGTGGTTTTAGAAATATCAGTGGGAATGTGTTTGGGGAATTTATTTTCACTGGCTCATTCCTGTCTGAATGTCTTGACTTTCTATTACTCCAGTGTGAGCAGATTTGCTGTATCACATGTTCCCTGTCATAATCAGGATGTCCATCTCTCAGTAATAATAGCACCAGACAACCATAGTGAGAAACATGAGCCAAGAGAATCTTCTTTCTTGATGATGCCTCTTCAGGTATTTGCCACAGCACCAAGAAGCTCGATTACATAATAATAAATGTTATGGTTAATCTTTTACATTCTCTTCCTCTATTTAACCATATTTTATTCTTCCTCTCTTCTCTTATTTTAGACAAATAGCTTTTCTGTCATATATGTATCTTAAACTCTCCTGATTCCTACATGTGCTGGTTTTCCATTCATAGGATTTAGCTAATACAACGTATAATTATTGTAAACATGGGGAATGTTCTCATCCTTCAGGGCCGCAAACCATGGTTTGTAAAGTATCTTGTAGACCAGTTGCAGATGTATATATAGTACTAGCAGAGAAGTCCTTGGGTAGTTTGATGGTCTTCTTTCAACTCATGCTGATTACCACATGATTTCTATTGACCCCTAGTTTGGACTAGGAATTTCAGTTTCTGGAGTTATTTCTTTTTCTCCCTCCCCCAATTTTCTGAGTCACACAGTTCGCAGAAATGCCCTAGGTCCTGAAGTTCACATAGTTTTTCTTATCTGTGAAGCCAGAGTAGCAACAGGATGTCTGATTGTTGCAGGAGCCCTGATAGGGTCCCTCTTCTTCTGTGAAGGTGGTCCTGAAAGCATTCCCATGAGGATTTTGAATCTTAGCCTCCAGCAAGTGCTCTGGGCTCACGTATAACCTGATTCTCCCCAAACTAAACTCTGTAACTTGGCCTTTGTCTTGTTTTTTTTTTTCCTTCCTTCACTTTGGGTATGGATAGACTCTCTCTTTTTAGCTCAACTATACTTCAGTTTGTGAAAATAAATTTCGGTCATTCAGTATGATCGCTGAAGGTTGCCTTTCCCTAACCTATAATTATATATTTCTGTTACTCTTTTAATGACATCTTATCCAAACTATTTACGTCTTCCAAAAGATTAACATGGATCTTGTGTCAGCCTCCTGATTCACTGTCTTCTCTAATTTTACATGCTGTTAACAATTCCTCTGGTTAAATTGTTACATTTCTTTTCTGCTTCATGAACTCTCTTCAGTACAGTGTAATCATGACATGATCTCTACTTTCATGCCTCCTGGAGGTAATCTTGTTCTATCTTACATCATTGTCATATTACTGCATTATCTCACTAGATTCTGAACTCCTGAAGGGCTTGTAGTTCACAGTCATCTCTGAGGCCCCTGTAATCTCTCCCATGTAGTCTGTCACATGGTGGTATCTCTTGTTCCATGTGCCTGCTAAACTGAAGTGAAGCTAAAGAAAGATTTCCTTTTTGTGTGTGCAATAAAGTAAAAGTGGCAGTTGATGATTATTCAATATAAAAACATGAAATATTGGAAAAAATTTGCATGACAGAATTGCCTTTTAGAATTAGTCTTCCCAAGAGAGGAACAAAACAATTGGTTATCCGATATGAAATGATCTGAAAACTTATACATTTCAGTAATAGTGCAGAGACTTAGCAGTTTGTATTTATATATTTTGGAATCTATATATTATATGTGTATATGTGTGTATATAAGAAATAACAATTAAATTAACAAGAGGTCATGAATTTGAAAAAAAGCAGGGAGAGGTATATGGGAGGGTCTGGAAGGTTGAAACAGAAGGGGAAAATGGTGCAATTATATTATAAATTCAAAAGATAGAAATAAGATTAATACTTTAAAAGCATGAAATTGATGTGATTAGAATTGAAAACGTTGGAATTCGAAATTCAGATTTTGAAAATTTTAAATGTCTACACTTACAGTTCTCTCCTTTCACTCTTTTAAAAATAAATCTAAGAAAAATAATATACAATTTATGAAGTTCCTTCTATGTGGCCAGTACAGGACTAGAAATATTTCATGAGAAACCTGAGTTTTAGCATGAATTTTATAGATGTCACAGACATCCACAATTCTTTATGTAGAAATAAGGCTCCAGTCAGATTAGCTGTGACCCAGGACTTCAGAGCTCCTAAGCAGTGCTTGTCCCAAGATTTGATTTAAAGCAGTCTGATTCAAGCCTGTCTCTTAGATATTATCATAGTTAGTTCAAATCTTAGAACTCATTTTCACTAAACATTACCAAAAAAGGTTTAATTATTTAAATACCAATCCCAGTTCCTTGCATCTTAAAAGGATATTAAATCTTTTTTCCTCCTGAATAACAACTTGAGAAATATAGAACTTTAAGAAATCTACTGTATTTTGAGGTACTTCTAATTATTTGGACAGTAGTAACAATTTTGGACTATAATGTGTAAATGATTCTATAACTGCCAAGACCTATAAGAATATTCTTATGTAATTTTATTTAAAGAAAGTAGGGAGGGAAATCCTTGATTTCCCCTGGGAAACAATTATTTACTTTCTTAATTTAGTCACCTGAGATGTCAGAAATGTTTCTTATGATTTTAGTATTCCATTTCAAATGATAATATCAGTAATCACTCCTGTTGACATTGCAACACTGAGATATATTTCCTTCAAAGTACAAGCAAAAAGGTTGCTGTGACCCATATATCATATTGCAAGATTAAGAGTAAGAGAAATAGGATGGTTTTTGTTGTGCTTGATAGTTTGAAATAAAGTATCTTTGGTCTTTATAAGGGAGCATTAATGCAGGCTGGTCATGGTTTATAGAGTGGGCATATTACTGCACTAAATTTATTCTTTCCATTTATACCACCCACAGTTACCTCCATTGTCTCGATCCTTTAAAAAGGTCTATTATAGCTGCTCTTTGCAAATGATACACTTGATACATCATATATTTATATACTATTTCACCATTAACTCCTACAGTCCATCTGTAAGGTATATTAAAGGTTCTTACTGCTCCGAATGGCTTCATTTAAAATATAATTATACATGAGACTTCTTCGCATTAAACAATAATCTAAATATATCTATTAATTCATTTAATGATTACATCATATTTTTATGATCAAAGTCATTCATTTGGTACTGCTGTTAAGTTATTTATATGTCTACTTGGCATCTCAGAATATGATATCCTAAGTTATAGTGTCTAAATGCTGTAGAGTTAGGACAAACATTTTTAAAATACAGATAGGTCAGTTATGTGGATGAGTGGGTAAAGCTTCTTGCTCCCAAGCCTGAAGTCATGAATGATATACTAGAGATTTACATCATAGAGAGAATGGACTTCTGCAAGTTCTTCTCTGATCTCCTCATATACCCCCTGATATTTGTGTATACACACACACACACACACACACACACACACACACACACACGATTAAGTCTTTTTTTTAAAGTACAGAATGATAATTTTCTTCATGTTTTCTAGCACTTCAAACCAATGTCCAGTAAGAGATCTTTGAGTAGCCACTGCCTTCACCTGAAGACAGCTGACAGATGGGAGGTTGGGAGGAAATCTGGATTACTGAGTGAGAAACCAGTGAAAGTCACAGATATGCCTCCTTTCTGCTCAGACCTAACAAGGTAGCCACACAATGCTGCCCATTCAAAGCCTGTAAATGAACTAATGAAACAAAGTACATTAAGCAGACTCTGCGATAGCATGATGTGTCTGTTAAAGATCCACGATTAAAGATCTGGTTCTCGGACTCTCTGAACATGTCGGACAATGAAGGCTGACTGAGAAGCCAAGAACAATGGCACTGGGTTTTGATCCTACCGCATGTATTGGCTTATGGGGAGCCTAGTCTGTTTAGAGGCGCACCTTCCTGGACCCAGATGGAATGGGTTGGACCTTGGACTTCCCACAGGGCAGGGAACCCTGACTGCTCCTTGGACTGGCAAGGGAGGGGGAGGGGAATGAAGGGAAGGGGAGGGAAATGGGAGGTGGGGAGGAGGTGGAAATTTTTAATAATAAAAATAAAAAAATAAATAAATAATTAAAAAAATAAATAAAGGTCTGGTTCTTAGCACACAGCACCACTGTGTTCATGAGAAAGAATTAGGAGGTGGAATATATGTGCAGGAGAGCTAGATCATTGGTCTCATGCATGGGTTTTGAAGGTTTGTTATGAGACTGTATATTGCCACTATAGAGCAATCCACCCTTTACATTCTCCCACAAAATGTACTATCTTGCCATAGGCCAGAAATCAAATAATCAAACAACTATTGACTATAAATGTAAGTTAAAGTAAACCTTTGCTTCTTTTAAGCTGGCTACCAAAGCTCTCTTAGCAGGGAATGCAGCACTGTAGTCTCATAAATTGGCTTGCCCTGTTCTCTATCTAGTGAACAATATTACTAAAACATCTAAAATCCTTGTCCAAGATCAATCCACAATTGGAATGGTAACACACAATCCTTGGGTTATTTGAATAAGCAAGGAAAGGATATAAGGTATCCTGTAAAGGATCATGTGTGTAAGGCTTAGTCCAGAACAGATGGATATAATATTTAAGAGGTAACTGGATTATGAGACTCTTCTCTTTTCAATAGACTCCTCAGTCAGTAGAGTATCAGATTCTTAATCTCAGGGACATGGGTTTATGCCCCACATTGGGTTCCATTATGTAAGTGGAGACTACTCTTTTGTTCCCCACTGCCCAGACCCAAATAATCACACAGAAACTATATTAACTACAATACTCTTTGGCCAGTTTGCTCAGGCTTCTTATTAACTAACTCTTACATCTTAAATTAACCCATTTCTATTGATCTATGTATTTGCCATGAGGCTGTGGCTTTACCTTATTTCCTCAGCAGTTGCCTGATGTCTTTCTCCTTTGGCAGCTAAAGGTGTCATCTACCTACTCTCTCTATATATCCCTGTTCAGATTTCCAGCCAGGTTTTATTCTGTGTTTTGAAGGTTTGTTATGAGACTGTATATTGCCACTATAGAGCAATCCACCCTTTACATTATCCCACAAAATGTACTATCTTGGCTGAAACAGCTTTATTCATCAACCAATAGAGCAACACATATACAGAAGGACATCCCAAATCAGTGATAGATTCAGAATTTAATAATAATTTTGGGACTTGGTAAAGATGTAACCAGGGTGGGAGAAGAAGCTCAGTGTGATCATGCTTTGAAAGGTATTTGATCTCTAGGCTTTTCTCCTGTCCCACTCTCTGCTTCTGGGTTTCTAGAAGGTAAACAAGTCTACTTCACGTTCCCTCTGTTATGATGTCCAGCCTAATGAATAGTCCTAGAAAAGAGACTAGCCATACATGGAATGGAACCATTGAAATTGTGAGCCCAAATAAATGTTTTGTCTTATTATTAATTTTTTTCTGTCAAGAATTTATCACAGTGATAAAAAGCTAGTTATTCTATCCCTACCCCTTGCTGGATACTGCATCAAGACAACTTGTTCCAACCCTTACCAGGAGAACTGGCCCCTGCACTCAGGCTAGATTGCCCCACCCCTTACCACAGGCAAGGGAGAACTGAGTCTGATGGCATCAGCATAGGAGTGTTGGCTTTGCCACCTCTCCCTAGGTGAGTGGCCCAAATTAATCAGCTCAGGTACCACCCATGCCCACAGCTGGACCTTGGGCTTCCCCATCCTAACATCTACACCATCTAAGACCTGCTAGAGCTCATGAAGGGACTGGTGCTGTGGAACAATACCAATAAGAGCTCCATGATTTGTGTTGGCCATCAGATCTCCCAGAGGATCCAGTGATGATGGTGTGCCAAATACCAGGGACCTTGATCCAGACCAGTGCCTTATCTCAATGAACATGTGCTAATAAAGCTGATTGAACTAAAGGTTATAGTGTGTGACACACCACTCCCAGTGCCACCAGGAGGAAGGAAGAAATGTTGGAGAGGCAGGAAAGAAGAAGTGAATTTTTTCTCTTTCTTGGTTTTGTTTGTTTGCTTCCTTTGTGTTGGTTTGGTTAGAATTTTTTAAAATTTTCTTATGGGGGATGCTATAGGGGTTAGGGGAAGATATGGGAGGACTGGGAGGTAAGCAGAATTAGGGTGCACGATGTGAAATTCCCCCCAAAAATCAAGAAGAAAATTACGTTTAAAAAGATAGCTATTACAGGAATAGAAGGCTTTCTGTTGAATAGAAAGAACATGGTCTGAAGATACTGCATTTCCATTGATGAAATTCCTGACTCTCCATAAACATTATTAGATATGCAAAGAGATCAGAAGATTTGACTAGTAACAAAAGAAAAAGGAAGAGGGGGCGGGAAAGACAGGCACAAGTTATTCAGATATTAAAAATAGATGGTAGGAAATATAAATTAGATATGATTAAAATGCTAAAGAAAATAGATGAGGAAATAGACAAAAAACAAAAACAAAAATAGTTTGCCTATTTTATAATGGAGAATTTCAAAGGAATTATGTATTCATATATATAATTCTAGGAGTCAGTAAACTATAGCCTGCAGTTTGAGTTGAATTCATTGAATGTTTTCTGTATAATTTTACTGAAACACAGCTATTTCCATTTCTTTATGTTTTGTTTGTAATTGCCATAAAACAGAATATTTAGTTTTACAAGAATCTGTATAGCTCATGGATATGAATGCTTGATTATCACCAAGTGGCACTATTTGAAAGGATTAGAAGGTGTGGAGGAAGTGTTAGAGGAAGTGTGAAACTGTGAGAAATGGGCTGTGAGGTTTCAAAGAGCCTAAAACAGGCTCAGTGACTTTCTCTTCCTGCTTCCTGTGGATCAGGATGTGGAAGTCTCAGCTCTTTTCTAACACCATGACAACCTGGATGTTACCATGCTTTCTGTCACCATGATGTCAATCGACTAGCCTTCTGAAACTGCAAGCCAGCCCTAATTAAACACTTTCTTTTATAAGAATTTTTATAAGACAAAGGTCACAATCAATAAGAGAAAACAGCAGCCTACTTAATGAGAAAAGAACTTCATCAAACCCACATCAAACTGAGGTCTGACCTCCAAATATGAATAACTCAAAGAACTAGACATCAAAATACCAAATAATCCAATTAAAATTGGGTACATATTTACACAGAGAATTCTCAACAGAAGAATCTCAAATGACTGAAAGACAATTTAGGAATTGCACAACATCCTTAGCCATCGGAGAAATAAAATCAAAATGACTCTGAGATACCATCTTAAACCAGTCAGAATGGCTAAGATCAAAATCACCAATGATAGCTTATGCTGGTGAGGATGTAAAGTAAGGGGAACACTCCTTTATTGCTGGTAGGAGTGAAAACTTGTAGAGCCACTTTGGATTCATTATGGAGTTTTCTCCAACAACTGGGAATCAACTTACCTTAAGACCCAACAATACCATTCTTGAGCATATACCCAAAGGATGTACACTTAAACTGCAAGGATATTTGCTCAACTATGTTCATAACAGCATTATTTGTAATATCCAAAACCTGGAAACAACCTAGATGCCCTTCAACCAAAGAATGGATAAGAAAATGTGTTACATTTACACAATGGATTATTATTCAGTGGTGAAAAAATTGACATCTTGAAATTTGCAGGCAAATGGTTGAAATTAGAAAAAAAAAATCCTGAGTGAGGTAACCCAGACCCAGAAAGACAAACATGATATGTATTTACTTATAAGTGAATATTAGAAAAAAGCAAAGGATAACCAGTCTATAGTGCATGACCCCAGAGAAGCTAGGTAACATGAAGAACTCTAAGAGAGACATACATGGATCCTCCTGGGAAGGGAAAATAGACAACATCTCCTGAGAAAATTGAGAGCATGTGGGCAGGGAAAAAGGAGGGCAGAAGGGTAAGAAGAGGGAAAAAAGGGAGTAGGGAGGAGAACTTGAAGAAATGGGATGGTTGAGATGTGGCTGTTGAGAAACAGCACTTGGGAAAATCCCAGGGATCCTCAAGCATGACCCCAGATAACACCCTAAGCAATAGTGGAGTGGGTGTGTAATCTAGCCTTGTCCTGTAATCAGATTGATGACTACCTTAATTGTCATCATAGATCCTTCATCCAGTAACTGATAGAAGCAGATATCCACAGTGAAGCACTGGGCTGGGCTCCCAGAGTCCAGTCTAAGAGAGGAAGGAGCGATAATATGAGCAAAATGGTTCTGTGGATACCTACAGAAACAGCTGACCTGAGCTAGTGGGAGCTCACTGATTCTAGACTGGCAACAGGGTAACCTGCAAAAGACCAAATTAGGCCCTCTGAATGTGGATGGCAGTTATATGGTTGGGGTACTCTGTGGGGTCACTGACAGTGGGACTAGGATTTATCCCCACTGCTTGAACTGGATTTTTGGAACCAATTTTCTTTTGTGGAATTCCTTGCTCGCTTAAATATAGGCAGAAGGGCCTTGGTCCTGCCTTAAAGTGATGTGCTAGACTTTGTTGACTCCCCATGGAAACCTTATCCTCTCTGATGAGTGGATGGAGGTGGGGTGGGGGTAAGGTGGGGGGAGCGGGAGGAGGGGGAGGGAGTGGGAACTAGAATTAATTAATAAAAAATAGAATACCCCCAAATGTTGTCATGGTTGTAGTGTCTTTCCACAGCGATAGAACACTTTCTAAGACACACACAAAGTCTACCATATTTACTATTTTGTCAGTATGGAAAAAATCTTGACAGCTTAATTATTCTCTATTCATTTGGAACAATAAAAAATCAAATAATGAAAAATTTATTAGGAGATCATGAAAAATGTTATAAAATTTGACATATTAATTATTAACAGTTCCATGATTTAAATACTTTAACTTAAATCTCAAAACTTTACTGTATGAATTCTTGTAAAATAAATAGGCTTCTGGCCATCTTAAAAGAAGTTATGTTGGTTAGCTTTCTTTGGCATTGCTGAATACTGATATAATTATTTGAGTCCTATTAGTTATGACTTTGGGAAATTCTTAGGATTTGGCAACGTTACTGAAAAGGCAGTCAAACGCTTGGTCTTAAGTAGTTAGAACACAAGTGTTCACATTTCTACAAGGAAGGCAAAAGAAACTAGAAATTCAAGGGTACGGATGTCAACCAGTGTGTTAATTACTATTGGTAATAGTTAAAAATAGCAGAATGTATAGTATGTACTAATATCAATCCCATTTAATGGGCTTTTGAGTGACCTCTTATTGATTCAATGTGATTATGATGTTCAGCCATGGTCAAGACTACTGATGCCCCCTCTCCGCTTCCTCTGCTAGTTGCTATATTCTAACACATACTTATAAATAATAGAATGGGTAGCTCCTATTTCTTATGCTACAGTACCCAGTTCATATTTGGAAATTGAAAACTTGTGTAAGTTTCTGTACCAGTTGGCCATTAGTCCTGGCTTCTTCATGTTTATTATAGAAATAATAATGTTGCATATATTTGCCTTACTAAATTCTGATTCATAATAAGCTAATGATATTAATTCCTTTCCATTAATCAAGATCTCATAATAATGTAGACTAACATTCTCTTAGATAATGTGCTGAAAATTCGTTAAATGAAGTGGTTAGCAAATTTGTGGCACATGCGCGTGCGCGCGTTTGTGTGTGTGTGTGTGTGTGTGTGTGTGTGTGTGTATGTGTGTGTGTGTGTGTGTGTGTGTGTGCATGCTCATCCTGTGACAATGGAGAAAAATTCAGCTGTAGATAACGAACATGAAGGCAAAATAACAAAACCTATTTCAATTTCTTTCTCCGTATATCCTTGCCCCATCTCTTGGTGTCTCTGTCTCTACCTCTATAGCTCTCTTTAAACATCCTTACATTAAGACTCAAACTCTTTGACATCTCTTGCCAGGATGTCAAACTTTCAATGACCAGATAAAGCATTCCTTCAAAGTTGGTGTGCTTGTATAAGGACATTGTAAAGAATAGGACCAGAGAATTCAGGATCAGATTTCGAAAAGAGAAAATTTATACCTATAACTTTGATTTCTGTAGAGAGGGCCTTTTACCAGGATAATATTGTTAGCCATTTCCAGTCTTTCATGCCATCATTCATTCTCTACATGGAAAAGGGAGGGAGTTATCTCCTGATGAAGTTAGGAAAAGTCCCTGGTAAGTGTGTTAAAATCCTTGGTAAGCTTGTGTCCATTCCCTTTGCTTTAAGATATGTTCTTTTGCAGCAACATTTATTCTGACACATCTATAATGCCTGTTTCTTCAGAGGTGTGGGTGTGTGTCTGTCTCTCTGTATGTATGTATATGTGTGTGTGTGTGCGTGTGTGTGTGTCTGTCTCTCTGTATGTATGTGTGTACGGAAAGGAGATTGAAAAAGAAAAAGCAGAGTATGTATGCATATCTATGAAGTTAAGAAAATAATAGCTTTTGATGATTGGGTTTAACTTTGTATTTCATAGGGTATACAAGCAAACTTCACAAAAGTCGTTCTATATTGACTAAAAAAGTCCATAAAGTGATGATAATTTCTGAAATTACTCCATATTTCTATCAATTATTAGACTAGAAAAACTGCATTTGTACAGTAATATGTATTGTTTTCAAAGGATTAAAAACCACAAATGAAATGGACGTATCTGACCTTTTTGACTGCCAGTAGATTGCTGTTAATAAGAAAATAAGCATTCTTGCACTATTTATATTATCTGTTCTCAGCATTGTGCTCCACATTAGGAAAAAGAAAATAAAATAACATGGCATTTACCTTCAAATAAGTCAAACTAATTGTGCAGCATGATTGATCAACAATTTTATATTTTAAACTGATTAATGACTTAATTTCATCTATAATAACTTATACATTATTGATATATTGATATAATCGGGACATATTCAGTATTATTTATAGATGATAAAATTTCTTTTCAAAATTAGCCTTTGCTTGCTTATTTATGAAGCCATTATATGCATACACTATCTACATGTGTTTGTAACATATATTGTAATGTATGCATTAAAAGGTTAGAAGCTATCAGCCTAATTTAAATAATCCCACAGTATATTATAAATAATTGATTTCAATTTCATTAGCTTTATGAATATAACAGCATAAAAATAATCAAAGAATAAATGTGAAAGTGATAAACTCTTCCAGAGGAAAGAATGCCATCTTTAAAGTAATTATGGCTTGTGAGAATCTCAATTGTTTTATATCATAAGCACTATTAAGCTTTGGTTATCAAACTTGGACTTTAGACACAACAGGAGGGATTCTTTAGAGAACTTGTTTTGTCTTCTATCTCCAGTGACCTTAGACTCTGCATGATGCAGATGAGTGTAGGCAAGTGTCATTTAAAACACAGATCAAGCCGGGCGGTAGTGGCACGAACCTTTAATCCCAGCACTTGGGAGGCAGAGGTAGGCAGATCTTGGTGAGTTCGAGGCCAGCCTGGTCTACAAGAGCTAGTTCCAGGTCAGGAACCAAAAGCTACGGAGAAACGAAAATCAAAAAACAAAAAAAAGATAAAACAAAGATCGATCCTTGATCTTATGTAATTGAAACACATAAATGTGAAAGTCATGATACATATGCAAGTATGATGTGTATACATATGCATCTTAAGGCTGTGTATTTTTTAAAAAGATTTATTTATTATGTATACAGTGTTCTGTCTACATGTATGCATGCAGGCCAGAAGAGGGCACCAGATCTCATTACAGATGGTTGTGAGCAACCATGTAGTTGCTAGGAATTGAACTCAGGACCTCTGGAAGAGCACTCAGTGCTCTTAACCTCTGAGCCATCTCTCCAGACCCAAGTCTGTGTATTTTCATATGTGTAGATTTTATATTTATGCATTTATACCTATGTGTGTTCTCATATATATGTAGTTAATCATAATTTATGGGTCAAATACTTGTGACATTTATCTTCCCCCTCCTCTCACAGTTTCCTTCCGTATCTACTCATAGCTACCATTTCTCTATTGGTGCTGCTTGTTAGCAATGTGTGTATTTAAAAACAATTTGGGGGGGGTGCTTTTTAAACTCAGTTTGAATTTTCTTTCAACAAATTCATTATATTTGTGTGACTTCATAATAACTTGCAAATAGGAAATATAAAGTATTTCATCGATTCTTCCTTCCCACACACCTAAAAATACTAAAATGATGCTTCTTTTATTCAGTAAAAAACAAGTTAAAACTTGAATGTGATCACACGACTATCTTGAGGACATGCTGCACACAACACTGTAGCCTAGGTTAGAGGGTTGCTAGTCAAAAGCTCAGGAATTCATGTGGCTTTAGGAAAAGAGAATGGGCTTGGAACAATTGTACCTGGGATGTAACTCTCATTCTTCACCTCACGTAAGTAGATTGCATCTTGAAGATCTTCACTTCCTGTATTAACTAAGAAGGGAGTACCTGCAGCTGATGTTCTCTTATCGGGGGCAATTCCCAACAATTGATATTAAGTTTTTAAACGTGCAGTTCTTACAGGATTCACAATTTGAAATTTTATTTCTTCCATTTCCTAGAGTGCATCTACCTCCATCATTAGACAACCTGTACTCAAGAACATAAACTCACTTTTGTTCAACAAAAAAGTTAAATATGGAGAATAAAACTTTCTATGGAAAGGTGATAATTATTCTTAACCAACTCGCAAGGACTGGCTTATCATTTATTTGATCCCTGCAACTCTTCTATTCACTGCAACAATAAGAACTGTATACATTGTATACAGACATATTTACGTTGAAAAGGAATGGAAGTTAGTGATATAGTGCTTTGGTAAACATTTGCCTAAAATATAGGATGCCCCAAGAACAATCCTCAATATTACCAAACAAAACAACACAAAATAAAAACCAAGATACACAAATGAAAAGAAATAAAAAAATTCAATTCAATTAAAGTAAGCTATCTGAAACTAGGGGCAAAAATCACATAAAATTATGTTATTAATGTTAGTATTCAGGCATCTGTACTGGCCTGATCTTGGGGTTTACATCCTTAGCTATAGCCATGAAGAGCCCCTCCTGTGATTTCACTTTAAAAGGGCCCTGTCTACCTCCCATAGCTCTCTTTGTCCCCTTCTCCCTTTTCCCTTCACTTTCCCTCAATAAAATCCCCTCCACCTGAGCTCTGTTGCATGGCATCTTTCTCGCTCACACTGCTTTTACTAAGTTACATCAGTTTATAATTCTGAAATACAACTATCTGAATCAGTGATAGATCTTATTAGAAGATAGTTTACATATTATTCCTTACATTTTATGTGAAAATTTAAGGTATATATAATATATTTCTATTATGTATAAATGCATATGTTATATGTATATACATATATGTATGCTATGTATATACATGCACACAATCTACATTTAAAAATTTCTACACTAAGTGCTATCTAATACCTTTATATAACAAATCAGCAACAGAATTGGCATTTATCTGTTTATTTATAAAGTATAAAAATTGTATTTTTCTAGTACATATTTATGTAACATGTGAATGTATATTTATAGTAAAATAAGGCCCCATATAGCCAATAATTCATTTATGTATACATATAAACACACATTTGTATACACAATGAAAGACTATATGTGTTGAAATGATTATCAATTACAATAGTGATAAGTACCAATTTGATATGTGACTGCATTTGGTTTTAGATTTTCTAAAATAAGTCTTTTGTTTTTCTGGTAATTGAAAAAGTACCAATTCTACTTAGTTTTTGCCTAAGCTATTATTTCCATACACAGGCAAGAAAATTTTCACTATGTGGTTTTTGATTGACAGCGAGAACATGAAAAGCAAACGTAAGCCCAGGAGAGCATGGGGGCCCTTAACATCACTGTGTTGGGTTCCTGTGTTTTTTTTTCCTTTCTATTTTCCACAGTGTTCGTCTTGTCTGTGTGTGGAGGACTTCATGTCTGCCAGGCTGCAATGATAGCAGCCTCTGAATACAGCAATGACTGGCACTTGAGCAAGACTAAGCAAAATTTATCTGTACTCAAAATATGCTGCACCATCACCATCAGAAAAGCCTCTGGGCATATTTCATAAGATTCTGGAATTTAAAATACAGGAACATGAATATTTGAATATTACGTTCTGTCATAATTCAATGGTATCTGGGGGAACGAGACATTTTTGGAAAATTTTGCCATATACTCTTTTGTGATTAATTTGCTTCTGTGGTGCAACAAACCATCATGTTCTTTATATTTTAAACTGCATGAGAAATTTGATATCTAAGAAACACAGCTTTGTCATTCCCCAATTACTGAAAAGTAAAAGACATTTAATTAACAGATGTACAGGATGTAAAATAATGGTGCGGTATTTAATGAAGATTTGAATCCATCCTGATGCACAGTTGAAATTTTACATGTGAAACTGAGAATGATTTTGCTCTGGTCTTTCTCCCCTCAGACAAGGGATATTTTCACTTAAATTGCCAGGATCTATAAAAACCCAAGCTCAAGGAAAAAAAAACAATTTAGCTCAGAGTCACAGAAATCAGCTTACGATCACATCCCTTTTTCCTTGGGGCATTTCTTCAGAGATTTTTTTTTTTTTTTTACTGATTTGATTATACAACAGAAGGTTAAATTCTCACATTCTGATCATTAGGAAAAAATAAACAGAGCAAGTACTAAAGCTGGCTTTGCACCTACTGAATGCTGCAAGTGTCTGTACTCATTGGATATGCATCTTGCAAAGCTCGGCTGTTCCCAGAAGGCCACTCCATGAAGACTGAGAGAGCAGCGTCTGCTAGTGGTGCCTGCGTGTCACAAAGAACAGAGAGAAGCTTTATCGCAGGATACTGGAAGGCATAGCATTGGGAGGCAGACTACAAGCTGGGTTTAAGCATTTTCTTTTTTGCTTTAGGAAACATGCACATGAAATTGTTTTGAATATTTTTGTAATTCATGAGTCATAGTGAGGAAGCAACACATCAGCAACATTTTTGAAATCTCTTCTTCGACTCCATTTACAAAGCATTTTACTAAAATGGTTCCATCAACTGCTTATTGGACAGGCTTATTTATAGAGCAAGGACAGAGACACAACTTACTAAGCAAACAGCATGCAGTTCAGGGCTGTAAACATTATTGGGGTTGGATGGGTCCTCTTACTGTACCTGTGGCATTCAGTGGACATTGATTGAATGCCAGGTCTCCTGCAGGAGTCCTTTTCCACACCATTGATATCAGATAATCCTCTGGGCATATTTCATAAGGTGCTGGAATTGAAGACACAGACTTATGAATGTCAGCAGAGTTTATGCTCTCAAATGTTGGCACAAAGCATTCATCAAACTCATCTAAAGGCAGAATTCTTTCCTGTCTGTAAATAATAGAATTTACTGACATGTTAGAGATGTGCTTATCAAGAAACCACCAGGTCTCATTTAACAGTCTCTAAACCCTCATGGGTTCTTTATAGCTTCTTACGTACATGTTTTAACTGAATAGTCAATGGGGTTTTCAAATAAATGTACACATTTAAGAACATTAGTGAAAAAATCTTACAAACTTCATTGAAACTACAGATGTTAATTTTCTAATAAACCAGTTGTTTTGACATTGTTAATGGCACTGAGAAATATGCATGTGCATGTGCACGTACTCACGCGCACACGCACGCGCGCGCGCGCACACACACACACACAAATAAGTCTAGCAATCAAATAAATCTAAAAAAAAGTTGCTAGACTGTATGCAGCAGAAGTGTGGGTCCTATTTTTGTATCCATTCTGTTAGTCTGTGTCTTTTGTTAGGTAAATTGAGTTTATTGATATTAAAAGATATTAATGACCAGTGGAAAAAAAAAACAAATAAGTCTAGCAATACTAGGCAACTAACTATTCTACCACTGACCTATATCCACAGCCCAAGATATATTCTATTTCTTCATACAGGAATAGCCATGGTTGTCATAGTTTATTTTATGTAAGCATGTTGATTTGATCTTTATGCCTTACTGCTTTTTTAATCTCAATTTATTTACAGAGCAAAGAAACAGAAAAGAGCCAGGCAAGGGCGGTACACACCTTTAAGTCCAAGACTCGGGAGGCAGGGGCAGGTGCATCTCTATGAGTTCGAGGCCAACCTACTCTACAAATCTAGTTCCAGGACAGCTAGGAATATTACTTAGAGAAACCCTGTCTCGAAAAACAAAAGCAAACAAACAAACAAAACAAAAAACAAAAAACAAAGCAAAAAAGAAAGAAAAAAGAAAAAGGGACAGAAAAATAAAAATAATATATCCACAAATGAATTGTTATTTCAATTACTTCTTTTATTTTTTTAGATTATAATATAGTTAAACCTTTTCTTCTATCCCTTTTCTCCATTGAACCCTCCTATCTCATACCTATCTTTTTTTTTTCAAATTTGTGGTCTCTTTTTCCATTAATTGTTGTTACATGCATATATGTATATATAAATACATAAGTACAACCTGCTAGGTCTGTATTATGAATCATAAAATAGTGAGATTCATCAAACATTATATTTTCTACTTCAGAATTCATGAACCTATTTCACATTTCTGTATTTAGTTGATGAAAAATGTAGTTGCACACATTAGCTCCTTAAGCTGTATTTTCTTTTCAAAGAGTGATGTTTCAGAACTGCACCTGTCATCACAGGTCACCTCTCTTCTAGCTCCTTTCCAGATGAGGCACTGCCACTACAAAGAAGAGGGCCTCCTGTGGTAGTAGACAAGGTGGAGGATTCAGTAAAGTTTGGATCCTAGAGTCATAAAGCATCCTCAGTTTCCTTGGGCTTTCCAAATACCTTCTTTGTTATTCATGCTATTCTTCTGCCTCTGAGATAGTGTATATGCATTTTTCTAGATTCTCACTGAAGCACAATGGTATTGTTTTCATTCTATGAGGTCTTTGCACCATGGAAGATTTGGTGGCTGATTTTTCTTCCTTTAACCTATGCCTGGATGGCATCTTCTTCATCTCATCAATGTTGTGCTACCAGGCTTATCTCAGTCTGAACTCACTGAACCTTCCCGCAGCTCTGTAGACTTGGATTTATTCCTTTTCCTGGGATGACATTCTCCAGGATTTTAGCTAGTTTTTCTCTGGCATCCACCAATTACTTGTGGTGTTTTCCTGTATCCATCTTCCGAATGCTCTCTGCGTGATCATCAATGTTATGTGCAATGCTCTCTTTAGATAATTTCAAAATTAGAAACAATTGTAGCCTTTTAGCAGTCATAAGCCTTATGTAGAATCTCACATCCCTGGATCCATTTTATTTACCCAACTATGAATTAGAGTTGCACACGATTCTAATATACCACATGGGAAAATAAAGTTGAAGAGGCAAATAAACCTGTAATAAACCTGTTTTTTTTTGTTTTTTTGTTTTTTTGTTTTTTTTTTTTAGAATTCGAACATTCCATTTATCGCATGTTAACTCTAGAGGAGAAAATAAATGTACATGGGGGTCACTAAATGAGAAAAGAGTCATCTACCCAGGGTATCCTGACCTCTCCCCATCAGGATTAAAGCCATGTCTTTTTGACCCCTTAGAAACACCACCTGTTATACAGGGACATCTTGCACAGAATCTGGGTTCTTTCCTCGGAATCAAAAATGCGTCTTATCCTTAAATCGGCTGTGGGAATGGGAGGGACACATAGAATGAATGTGTATCATACATACAAAGAAACAAAATAACTCCCCCCAAAAATGTCAAACTTAAGTCAGGCGGGACAACCTTTCTGCACGTTTCCTTCCCCGTGGAACTCAATTAACAGCTGGGGGATCACTTTCTGCAGCCACAACCCGTAAGTAGCCATAGCTCCTCAACTCCAGAAGCAAGCTGGGAAACTTTAATCTCTGCCTCGTCTAGGCCCCCGACTCATGAAAATCACATGCATCTGCCTCCTGCTGCCTCCATAAATTTCCGACTCGCTGGCCACAGAGACCCAACTTTTTGTCTTCTAAGAGGAGGTCACCCCACCAGGAAGGACAAATAGATCACGTTGAGCTTACAAAGATCTGTGCGTCTCTGCTTTCCTAATGCTGTTATTAAAGGCATATACCACCACACCCAGTTCCAGCACTGAGTCTGCTTTTTATTTGCTTATCAAAAGTAAGACAATAACAACAAAAACAACAACAAAACCAATTTGCTGATACTCAAGACTCACCCCCACCCGTGTCACTATTTCTTTCTTCTCCCGATATGTCTGAACTCTGCTAATGACATATCATACTTTTCCCCATAATTAAAAACATTAGGTTAAACATCTGTACATCCCACCCTTAATCCTCCTCTCTACTATGGCCACTTATTGAAGGACTTATTCTGTCATAGTTCATTGATTTGTGTCTAGCCTGCGCTAAAGAGAACTAATAGTGCAAAAGGAGAGCAGACGGCCTCATGGTTCTTTAGTGTAGGGGAGAAAGCTGAGGAAAAATGAATTACAAATTAGGAAAAACTTTTCATACAGTAAATAAGAGATCCCATTTCAATCTAAAATCTGAAGGATCTAAACGGGTTTGGGGGCTTTCTGAAAGAAGTGACATTTGATCGGGACGGTCAGTGTGAGGCACATTAAGTACTCCAGGCAGAGGAAGCGATGCATGCAAACACCGTACACGCCAGTGGGACAGGAAGGATGATAGGCTGGACGAAAGCTGGGCAATGGTGTGAGGGGACAGGGCAACACTGTAGGCTATGGAGGTGGAAGTATTCAGGCAGAGGATGATACGATTAAGTTTTCCACCTTAAGATTAAATTGCTCTCATGTAGACTAGATGCAAAGACCTTCCGGGAAGCTAAAGCAATAGCACTATGATACCTTTAGGAAACGATGGGTGGTCGACTGCAGAGCCAAACAATTGGAGCCACAAAGCAAACTCAGGAGGTAACTAAATGATTTGCGCAAGTAAGAGGACAAAGAGTTCAAGGAGGATTCCCGCTGTCTGGGCTGAGGAACTACGTCTAGAGACGCCAGCTCACTGTTTGAAACTCTCCCATGGCTCTGCGGGCTTGACAGGACCAAGGTAAGTGTGCTCACCATGATGAAAGGATGCCCAGGGCAACTTTAATCTATAATGGCTCTAATTTACTTTCCAGTGCATTAGCCTCAGAGAATTAATGTTCATACCCAAATATCCCCCACTCATCCTCCTCGATCCTCTATATATCTTACTTCAAATAATCTCTCTGGTAAATGTAAATCTCACTTTTCTTTTTTGATGGATGAGCATAGGCAATTTTGAACCCGAGGTTAATATAGGTAGCATATAAAAGGAGAAAAAGTCATACGGATCTCTTTTTTCTAGCTCAGGTTTCTTTCCTGAGCTTGGTTTAAATATGCCACCTGACCTGTGATAGCAACTAGATGTGCTCAGGTACCTCAAAGGATAACTGTTGGCATCACCTGTCCCTCAGTATTCTCCCTCAGGGGACAGAACTAGGGGTGGAGCACACTAGGCATCTTTATTAAAACCTGACTTTGGTATTCTCTTTCTAAAGCTTCTTCCCCTCTTCCATCCTGTCGACCACTGAACAGAGCTGCTCCACCTTCTCGGTATGCCTGGAATCCCTCCGACTCTTACAGCCACTTCTTGTGACTCCTCCTCTCCACCTCGATGGCATCATGAGGACTGCTCCGGGCCTCTTGGCTTTAGTCTAACTTTCCTTTAATCTCTTCTTAAAAGTCCAAGTGTTGCACTTAAAATAAAATATATTTCCTTTGTGCCTAAGTGTTCATTTCTCCACAAAGCCACTCTCAGTGCCTCGGCCACTGGCTATATAAAAATTTAGCATCTCTCACAGTGGACTGAAGGCATTTAGCTATATACGTACCACTTCCAAGACGACACATTTTAGGAATGCTAAAATTCTTCGTTTATTTCTTTTGTCTGTTATAATGAACACCACAGGTGCTTAGCATACAGTAGGTACCCAAACTATATCTGTTAAATCGTTTTTACTGAGCAAAAATATCCACCTAGAAATTTATGTGATGATAGAGATACCCCTCATTTTCACTGTCTTGTGCAGTGGTTACTAACCAAATTTGACTACAGAGTACCAGAAATATGGTTGGTAGGTCTGAGGACTGGGTTTTAAATTTCATTTAATGTTGTTAGTACAGATTTAGATAGATACCATTTTTGGACAATATTGTTAATAGATAATTATTTTATTTATGTAACTACAACCACCAATAATTATAGAATACATATACATGGAAAGTTAGAATAACTGTTAAAGTCTACAAGATTTAAGTATATTACATAATTAAATACTATATACAACTAGTGTATTTTTAAGGGTTCTGACTATAGTTTATCTAACATGACTATTACATTTGAATATGTTTTGTTCCATTTACACATCCAAGTTCTTTTCCATTATGTTTTAAGTTATTAGCGTTCACTTTTGACATCATATGTCTCTTATTTTCAGTGCTTTCCATTTCAAATATTCTTCAGCTGCACCAAGGACCTTGGAAATAAATTTCCTAAAATCTATTGCTATACTGTCTACTATTTTCTGATTTTGACTGTATATAAACCAATGAAAGGGAAATCTTGTACAGTGAGAGACTTCATGTCCTTGCAATGGTCTCAGAAAGCCTTTTTGTTTAGTAATATTGTGGGAAAGACACATACATCCCTTCCCTGCCCTTCCCTGCCGGCCACTGTGGTCAGAATGTGTGCTCATTGCGTATACTAACCACTAGATGGCAATGGTGGGCTAAGAGGGACAATTGTTTTACTTTTGGGCCTGTATCAGAAACTAATGTTCAAAATCAAGGTGGGTAGCTATAGCAACGATCAGCTGGGGAAATAGGTGTCACTACTTAATATTTTTAAAAGGCACACTGCTTATATGAAAACAGAATATCTCATTTTCAAGAAAATATAATATTTACTATTTAAAGTGGGCTGTGATAAAATTCTTGCAGCAAGGATTAACTTCGACGCTCTCCATTCTCACTATTGGCCTCCTGACTGTGATCCTGCCCAGTACTCCAGTCAGGCTCTCACGTCACTGCTTATCCACTGTTGCTCCTACCTTAACTGTGCCTCCTCCTTGACCTCGGACATCTGCCAGGCTCATATCACCACCACTAATCCTAACTCAAATGTCACCATCTGAATGACACCTTCAAATTCCCGTCCCTACCTCTGTTTTTCCATCTCCCAAAGCATTTGTCTACCATCCTATTATGCTAATTTTTTCTAACTCACTCATTTGTCTGTTCTGGCTAGATTTATTTTTCAATAGTGTGAGTTTCTAAGATTACAGATATTGATGGTGACTCATTAAAATATACATGATATGTTTGTGTGTATGTGTGTGTATGTGTGCATGTGCATTTGTGCATGTGTGTATTTAGATGTGGAACATGGTATGAAAATGTTCATTCCACTTAGGAGCAGAAAGAGAGGCTAGCTACTCTATTACATTTAATTGTAGTCTAAAGGTTTCCAGGGTGCCAGGTATTGATTGACTTAGGGTCTACAGTTGATTGAGACCCTGTAGACTCCTGGCTAGGACATCCTGCTGTGAGTTGCACATATCCTAAGTAGGATAAAGATGGTCACTTGCATACTATCTTTTGATGAACCCAAAATACTTAATTACTGACTTGCCTAATGATAATCTATACCCCAATAAAGCAAACAAATAAAAATAGTAACAGTTTTTAAGCCAAGGGAGGTCAACAGGATTTCTGTTCTGTTTTGTTTTGATTTAACATCCCAACCACAGCCTCTCCCCTCTTCTCTCCTCCCACTCCCTCCTTTTATCTCCCCTACAAACCCCCTCAATTCATCTCTCCTCCATATTTGTTCACAAAGGGGCAGGCCTCTGCAAAGCATGGCACACATCATGCTGCCGTACGCCTCCCCCTGTATTCAGGCTGGGCAAGGCAATCAGCATGAGGAGTAGGTGCCCAAGAACCAGTCACAACACCAGGGACAGCCCCTGCTCCCACTGAGGTTCTGCTGTGCTGCACTGTGAATTGGTGAAGTCTTGGATCAATTGCATTTACTGAGACAGATACCCAGACCACCTTTGATTAAAAAGTAAGAGGGCAGAGTCCAGCATTTCAAGTTTTATTAATAATATCAAAACTAATTTCTCATCAAAGATGACTTGATGTTCTTTCATGATTATATTTTAAACCATTAAGAAATATATCTATCTGTGCTCATACCAAAATCTAAAGAGCCATAGACACTGTAATATCAAATCACTTTCCCACCTTAGTGGTACTTCTGGAATTCATTCATTCAGCAAACAAACCATTTACTGGAAGACCCAGGGATAGGATATGACAGCATTCTAGTGTCCTTTCTATAGTCTGGGTAAAATATCTTGACAGAAAGAAGCTTAGGGAAGGAAAGGATTTATTTGGTTTATGCTTCCAGGTCATAGCCCATCACTGAGAGGAGTCAGAGTAGGAACTCAAGCTAGAATTCCAAGACATAAATCATGGACTAGCGCTGCTTGCTGGCTGGCTCACATGCTTGGCAAATGCATAGATAGCTTTCTTACAAAGCCCAAGATCATCTCTGCAGCAATGGTGCCATCCACAGTGGGCTGATCTGTCCTATTTCAATTTATAATCAGAAAAGTCCCCTGCAGTCACGCCTACAAGCCAATCTGATCTAGGTAATCCCTTGCTTGGGATTCCCTCACTGGGGACTCTTGACTGTGTCAAGCTCAGAGTTAAAGCTAACTAGAGCACTCAAAGGCAGTGTCTGAGTAGACAGAGTCAAAAGTTAGGTATGAGGAGAGGTCACTGAATGCAGGAGAAGGATACATAAAAGATGAGGTCATCATGAACAGTGATTCATATACCTGTCTTGATGGATTTATTTTAAACCCAGGGAATTTATTATATTTTAAGTGTTGTACTTGAAGTTTGGAGAACAGAGTGAAGGAAATTACTCCAAGAGGCCTGGGATGATCTCCATCATGCAACTGAGGTTGACAACAAGAATCACAGCAGGTGGTAACAGGATGTGGATGTGTTCCAGATCTACTTAGGAAGGAGGCTGCTCAGTCCCATGGCTGAATGGACGGAAAAGTCAAGGATGCTTCAGAATTTCAAAATGAAGACAGATTTCAAAGAAAACTGTCCACGGTGCTACATCCTGAGTTCCAGTATGTGACAGAAAATGCCCTGGGGAGGAGAGGATGACAGCAATTTGTACTTGAGATACCTGAGCATGTGCTAGTGTTATCCAAAAGGAGCTGCAACTGAAAGAGACTATTACACAAAACCATAGCCAAATAGAGTGCAGGATTATTGAGCCCAGTTTCACAGGGCACATCTACAATATAACTCCCAAATCTAAGCCCTCACCTCAGGGAACACTGTAAAAGAGGGGGGAAGAAAGATTATAAGAGCCAGGGGAATGGTAAGTTTGCTGTAAAATTGTGTTTTCTAGAAATATTAGAGGGTATATCTATAAAGTCTCAGGAAAGTGGCTGCGTAAACATGAGCTCGAAAAGGACAGCACTGATAGACATGTTAATGTGGATGGAGAAAGGAGGGGAGCCCCAAAGGTCCTCATTCCCATACAAAGAACTACAGACAACTAAGGGATAGGGAGAGTGGGAGAGACCGTGTAGCCAGGGAAGAGCTCACTATTGGTTATATAACACCAAATGGTCAGCCCAGTAAACACTAAAACAAGTAACGTTATACATACTGACCAGGGTGTGTGTGTGTGTGTGTGTGTGTGTGTGTGTGTGTGTGTGTGTGTGCAATTAATGAAATGAGACCATGGATTTGAATGAAAGTAAAGAGACATAAATTAGAGGGTTTGGAGGGAGAGAAAGGGGAGAAGAAAACGATCTAACTATATTATAATTTCAAATAACACTTTAAAATTTAATTGGTGAATGGAAAGCATGCCCATGACCAGAAGGGAATGTGGAACTCATGGCTCATGATTTTGTTTCGTCTTTTTGTTTTCTGTTGTCTTTGTTTGTGTGTGTGTGTGTGTGTGTGTGTGTGTTTTCTTTCTGTTGCATTCTACCTCTGTTCACCTTGCAATTAGAAACGACCAGAGCAGCCTAAGTATAAAAATGAAAGTTTTCTTTTTTTCCCCAGCAGTATGAAGCGCTCTTGTACTTTTATGTCTCACCACACTGCAATACCAACTGCTCATCAGTTGCCAGATCCACTGCTTGGTATCTTTACTGCCAAGATAAAAATTCATTTGTAAGACATACCTGTACAAGTATGTAGTTACCACACTCCCTTAAAACAAGGTAGCAATTACCTAGTGATTAGCTGTTAATCTGTCTATTCAAACTAATTTACCTTCTCTTAAAAATAGCAGAAATTATACAGGGCTTAAATCAATATGATGTGGAGAATTAGTTTTCCCCTCATAGGCTAGAATTTCAGCATTAAAGGGAAATTGATTCTAAACTACAGAGCTGGCATGCAGAAAAAAGAAGAAAAAACGCACGCACCACTCATGACCTCCACGTTTCAAACTGTTCTTGCTGGGGAACTATGAATCATGGTTACTCTGTGAATTCCTTGTGCTGAAGGAGGAGGAGGCGAAAAAAGGCTAGTCTCTGAGCTCACAGGGCTTCCAGCTTGGATTGCACCCACGGAGCTTACTCCCCGGTACGACTCATTCTTCTGCTCAGGTTGGAAGGAAAGGAGTTTATCAAGTTCCATGTGGTATTTTGTTTGTTCATTTCAGATAGGGTTAGAGTATGTGGCCCAGTTGAACTTGGAACGTCCATTCCGTCTGTCTTCACCTCTGAGATGGTGCAGTTATAGGCACACGCTGCCAGCCCAGTGGTCATTACAACCTTCTTTAGAAGATTCTCTTTATTTGTCTTCAATTTTACGTCGGTATCTCCATGAACACCTCTTCTAAGTAAATTATGTGCTTAAATTCATCAAATCTCTTGCTGAGTCAGGAAGCCTCTCTTAGATGAGAGCGCTTGCTAGCCTCTAGCAAGCAGAGCAGACCCGAGAAATTGCTGCGACCAAGATAACATGCTTTACTCTATTCTTTCCCAAGCTTTCTCAAGCTTTCTGTGGATTCAGTTATCCACGTGGGCGCCATTCTGTAGTGAGGAGCTGCGGACCGCGTTCCCGCCGCCCTGTTCCCAGACGCAGGTCTAGCTTATGCCCCGAAATAATTACACGGAAACTGTATTCTTTTAAACATTGTCTGGCCTATTAGTTTCAGCCTCTTACTCACATCTTGACTAACCCATATCGAATAATCTGTATAACACCACAAGTGGTGTCTTACTGGGAAAGATTCAGCATGTCTGACCTGGCGGCTGGCTTCATCACCTCTGGCTCAGAGAGGAGAGGCGAGGCAATTGTCTGAGCCCTCTACCTCACTTCCTTTTTACTGTTCTGTCTACTCCACCTATCTAAATCTTGCCCTATCAAAAAGCCAGGGCAGTTTGTTTATTAGCCAATGAGAATCCTCCATCAATCAACTAGTTTATGTAGATGATAACATAAAAATGTAACCATTACTTTCATTATGGCATTAAGGGCATAAAATATAAATCTAGCAATCTATTTTGCTCAGCAAGGCTCAGCACAGTGTCTGAGAAGTCCAGATGAAAAGACACCGTACATACACATGAAATGTGTTGGAATTGAAGTTAATATAATCAATTAAATGGATTATTAATAAGATATAAGAATGGGAGCATGGGCTAACTTTATAGGGTTTCAATGAATAAGATACATTCATAAGATGATGGAAAGAAGACTCACTAATGGACTGACTCCCAAGAGGCTCCTATAGCAATGTTCAGAGTAAAGGGGGCAAGGTCACTAAAGGGGTCCAGATGAATAGTAATTAAAACTATTGTGAAGAACATGTATCATTGCATACAGAAAACAGTTTGTACAAGTGTGTTTTTATTATACACACACACACATATATATACACACACACACACACACATATATATATATATATATATACATAGTACATATTTATAGTTGAGTAGAGAGAAGTAATGTAGCAAATCTATTAGAGCTAGCATTGGGACATAGAATATCAGAACTCTAAGGGTATGTACTAAATTTGGCAAGTAATGAAAACTTATGCAAGGTTTTTAAACCAAGTGAGTCATATGACTTAGGCCATAAATAGGCCATACTAATGAGACAAACCTGTTCAGAAAAGATGATGTCATATGATTGATAGGAGCAACACAGAATTCATCAACTGCTATTAATCATCATATTTAGTTAAAATATTTTATCACATTGAATCAATTCCCTATACCACATTGGCTCCATTTTAGGTGTGAAGACACCAATAAAAAAAGCCAATCTTCCCTGGTCTCCATATTCCTCACTTTATTTTTATGTTCCTCTACTACAAATAGGTGTTGGCAAAGGGAGTACACAGGACCACCTTGGAACGAAATAGACAACTGAGAATCTGTCGTTAGGAAAATGACTGCTCAGACCAATAATCGGCTCAAATGACACAAAAGAGTTGCTCATCAGATAGAAAAGCTCTCCTGTGATAGATCCTGGAAGGTAACTGCTGGCAAAGCATGCTGGGAATCTGTGAGAGACACGAGACAAATGGTAGACCTGCAGGTGTGACCTGAAGGCTTTGCTATTGGTGAGAAAGGAAACAGCATAGAGAAGAGTGGGCACTGAAGCTGTGGGCACTCACATCAGGCTACGCAGGGAATCAACAAGGAAGAGAAATATCAAGCATAATATGAGAGGTTGGTGCTTCTGTGAGCATGGAAACAAAAGAGCAGCAATGCAATAATTAAAACTTTTAAGTGTCCTTTGATGTTCTGCTTGAAGATAATTGTTAGATAAGTCCTAAAATTTACTTCTTTTACTATGGTAATATTTAAGATGGAAAGAAGTAAAATAATAGTAATATGTGTTTTTTTTTTTTTTTTTTTTTTTTTTTACTTTTCTTCTCAATTTAAGGTTGTTGCCAAATATTTCTAAATCAAACAAGGTGGCTAATAGAAGATTAGAACAAATTGATTTTTACGTTTCTACCCTGGAATAACCTCTGAGAGTTTTCCCAAAGTCTTCTCTGATGAGCAATCTGCGAAGATGAATTATTATACTAGTTATCTCCATAGCAACAGGTTCGCGTGAAGGACTTGCAGTGCTACCCAATTTAAACCCCGAGTCCTTTGGCCCTCTGTGCTTTTTCCTTTATTCTGCCCATAAAATTCAGCCATTTTTTTTCCAGAACTATAGAGTAGATTATGTAAAAACAATCAAACACTTGTGCTTTGCGGGAGGACTCAACACTATTTTGGTTATTTATTAAGCAATAAAATCTCTTTCATCCAAAGGCTATCTTCAACACCTAATTTACATTTCTGCTCTTTAAACTGTACCTGAAGTGCTTGACAAGCAGAAAGAGGAGTCAATACCTAGTGCCATCTACTGTCAACACTAAACTCAGCATCTGATTTTAGGTGAATAGCTATGTAAACACCCAGGTGTGAGAATATTTGATGTTATTTACTATAGCCAAATACATTCAGTTAAAACAATTGCTTTCACCTTATGAGGAGCTCACCAGATGAAAGCATAGTTGATGATAAGTTATAAAGATAACCCGTAATTGCAGAAAATAGTATGAGTCCAGGGGCTCTGTGATGCCCTCAAAGCATCTTGAAGTAAAAGGGCACAATTCATGGCAGCCTGGAAATGGTTCCAGGAGTTTTCTCTTTGGATAAGGAAATGAACATTTTGAACCGACATCTTTGGGTTTATGAAAATGACTACAGCTAGCCTCCACATGGAGTGGCACACATCATTAATAACAGCATAATTTGCTAAGTTTCCTACACTTGTCTCTACAAAATATATATGCATATACTTTTAGTGGATATGATTATCAACCTATCAGTCTACTAACCGGCACCTGAGAAAACAAGTGAGAACTGCTGGACAGGGCACCTCCCCCACCGTCACACCATGAACCGAAATTCTGCATATGCATACTGTAACTTCTCACTGTGGAAGACGAGAAACACAAAGGACATGCTACAGCCCAGGAAGAGACACATGAGGAATGTCCTTGCTTACTGCTGTTATGATAAAGGCACATGGATAAAAGCTACATGGAGGGAAAGGGAAAGCCATGAAAACTTTCCCAGTAATAGTCCCAGGTGAAGGGAACGTAGGGCAGTGACCCAGCGGCAGAGCCTCAAGTGGAGACCTTGGAGGTACACTGTTTACTGGCTTACTCCCTATGGGTTGATGAGCCTAATTTTTAATGCAACTCAGAATCGCCACCCCTGACCAGGGCTGGCACCACTTACAGTACGCTGTGTCCTCACACATCAACCATCAATCAGGAAAAAGCCTTCCCAAACTTTCCTATAAGCAATCCGAGAAAGGCATTTTCTCAATTGCAGTCTCTCTTCCTAGATAACTCCATATGATAGGGTCGAGTTGACGAAAGCTAACCAGGGTACCAACTGCAGCAGGAATCTAGATCTGCTTCCGGGTACTGTATATTCATATAAGACTTGCTCTAATGATAATTAAGACCTTTTCTTGCTCTTTATGGAACAGGAAAAAATGAGGATTGGGAAGATGAGAGTTGGACAATAAATGATCCATTATTATAAAAAAAATCAGTAGCCTTATTTCTCTTTAAGATGGCCAAGAGAGGTCTTATTTCTGTTAAAAGTTGATGTCATAAAAGTTGGAAATGAATTTGTCTACATTTGTATTATAAATATATTACAGACAGTACCCCTCTTCATTTGTGAGGAAGCATGAGTTAGATCGGACTCTGCAATCTGGGCAGTATATCAGCTTACACCAATGGAGCTGAAGCCAAGGACTACATTTCATTTCCCTGTTCCTTTTTAATCACAATTTAATCATGATTATTCAACTTTAGTAGGCCACTGCAGTCTGCAAGATGATCTGGAGCCATTATCATCATCATCATCAGCTTATTGCCATCAAAATATATATTCTCAAGTAAACAGAGCCTCTGATGCTCAACAAGTTTAACTTCATGCTTCAACAAGCTGTTGGCATGAATTTGAAGGCCATCAAAGGTTTAAAAGCAATGCCTTCGACTGTGTTAGGAGTCCTCTGCAAAGATACACCACAGAGTAAAGTCCTTTCTTCAATCCTTTCTCCAGACACAGTCTTACTTGAAAGAAAAGAAATTCAAAAACAAAATCGCTCTGCCCAAATGATATCTCATAAGTGGGGACAGAGGGGAGGAAGGCAGGCAAGCAGTGCTTTTATCCACAGTATGACAGTGTGCATGAGGCTAATACAAAAACACACTGCAGTGTCCAAGACTTGCTTTGCATTACTAGGGCGACTGCTGCCCTCCTTTGGCGTGCAGAGCTTGAGTAAAATACCACAATTTCTCCTGGTCTCCCTTGGTACCTGGCTCCCCATACCTCCATTTACATTTTGTGTTCCCGAGCACAGTCAGCCAGCAGGCTTCAATCAGCATGACAGACAAATCAATTGTTTTCCCACGAAGAAAACTTTAAACTTTATTTGTGGATTAAGAATATCCCTTTCGGGAAGTGATAGATTCCACGTTAGTGATTAGTGACAGGCAGCCAAAAACTTAAGTCTAGCCAGGCATCAGTAAGATCTGATTTCAGAAGAGTGACCAAGAAAAATGGGGGTAAAAAGGTGTGAATGAATGTTTTCCATCGCAATAGAAGGCAAAGCCAGTGAAGTTATTACCATTTCTCCATTCACTCATCAGAGCCTGAGGATGCGCGATGAGACTGAGATAAATGAATTCATTATTTGGTGAGCTTGACCAATTTAAAAAATGGGGACACTTAATTATCTCCCCTGGAGTGATTCTATTTCCTAACCAGTAGTACTCTTAAGTTTTGGTCTCTATGGTTCTCCTTTCTTATGAAAACAATGAAACATCTTACTGGGGTGGGCGGAGTCAATGATGCAGTTTTAACATTTTCCCACTACTCTATTAACCCATAAAGGAAAACCCTAATCTTGATGGGCATTTTTAAATATGTTTTCTAGATAATATAGTAGCATTTGATTAAATCTAGATGATTAGTTTCCATTAGTTATCTAGACAAAGATGTACATATATTTCTCCTTTTTGACAACAGAGGGTTTCTGGGTGAGGTTAATTAATCTGTTTTTGAATTCAAATTACGTGAAACATTAACATAAATACTTGTTCTTCCCAGGACCACCACCCCCCCAAAAAAGATCAGGAATGAAAATATTAAAAATAATACTGGGAAAAATACTGTTTTAAAAGAAATACTTGTTGAAGCTTTGCAATTGACAATCAGAAAAATGTCTTAGTAAATGTTAAGGTGATATGAACATTTTCCCAGTATGTTTTGTCAATGGGTAGATATGAAATAATATTTTGGCTGGGATTATGACCACTATTCACAAAAGAAATAATAGTGATCATGATGAGGAAATCAGGATTAGCTTAATTCTAAGACTTAGAATTCAGTGTATAAGTCAGTTCTATTGTGTAAAATTGTAAAATAAATCCTTAAAAATACCACTGTTTGATAAAAATGACTGCATATGAGGTGTTAGTGGATAGATAGAGCAAATATTTTGTTGAAAATCCTATCCTCAACAGAGACACGAAGTTTTTAAATTAATAGTTGGGTATACGTTTTAATGCACAATGCACATTGTGCAAGGTATCAGGTTAAATTATAGCAAAAAAAATGATACAGCAGCATTGTAAATGAGAATATTTTTGTGACTGTAAAAGCACTAATCTTTAAAACCATTTAGCTGACTCGAGAAGTAGGTTTCACTAGGGAGCTATAGATCTGTAAGTACATTGCCAGTGGTTTCCAATCACCTTACTGAAGAGAGAGAAATGAAACGCCAAGACCAAAAAAATACAACATCATATAAAATTGCTTTTAGTCATATGAGGTAATCTATTGACCTGTCTTAAATCATGAAGCCCAACAAATAAACGTAACAAGTCGAATATGCAACCTTTCTCCAAACCGATCTGTAAAATGTTTTTCAAACAGCAGGTGGCAATCTCGGTAAATCTGACTGCAGCTGTTCTGTCTTACCTATGCAGATGAAATGCAGTTGCGGACAGTTAACCAGCTTCATGTGCTAAAACCGGTTTAGGTACCTTCAAGTATTAAGAGGGTCTTGCTTCATCATGCTCTACAGTTCTAATGAAATTTCTCCTCTGGCAAAACAAATGTTTTTGTCTAAAGCCTGTTAATTCTCATGCAGTGCGGGGATTTCATTGTTAATCTGCCTAGGCACCCTTCACAGCAGAGTTCTGTGTGCTATTTGTCTCTTATCGTTCTGCATTCACATGGCCTGAAGAATTAGCAAAATTAATTGGAGATCTCATGCCAAAAGAAAACCTGCTGACAAACTGCAAAACGGGAAACTCAGTTTCTGGGCCAGAGAGATGGATCTCTGGGTGAAAGGTGCTTGCTGTCTTGCCTGATGACCTCCCAGTATCCAGAAGCAGTGTCCAGTATCCAGTATCCAGAAGCCGGAAGCTTCTGGATTCCCCCAGATTGTCCCCTGACCTCTACATGTGACTCCACACTCACTCCAATAATAGAAGTAAGTGTAGTAATAAGAAAAAAGACTCTAGTTTATGATATGATTAATAACATTGAACAGAGAATATTCTTTTCACATGTTAATTATAGAGAAACATGATATTTTGGTTACTGGGTAACTCTTAGAATACTTATATTTTTTTAAATAGAAATGGTCAGTTTATGTGACCAGAATAAGAAGAACAGGAAACTTTTTGCATTGTTGCTTGTCTCGCTGCCCAGGCAAAAGTACCTTAAGGAACAGAGGATTTTCAACTTAGTACAGTCCATCATAGAGGGGCAGCAGCAGTCAGAAGCAGCTGTCACAGTATATCCACAGTCAAGAAGCATGCAGGGACTGGGGGCTGTGCTCCACATCCTCTCCTCTTTTTATTGGAGCAGGCAGACAGAGTGCATCTTTGCAACCCAAATAATCAACTCGAGCAAATTTCTCACAGACATGACCAGAGATTTGTCTCTGAGGTGATTCTGGCTGATGTTAGGTTGACAGATACAAGTCACCACGAACCTACCCTTCGTCACCTCGACACAGAAACACACCACTTTCTATACATAACCTCAGCTCCTGTCATCATAGATTAATGACCATCTCATAATGCAGAATACATTCAGCCCAACTTCAATGGTCTCAGGGTTTTAAACAGTACTAATACTGTTCAAAATGACCAAGTCCAGCCATCATTGGAGACCCAAAGCAACACATAATTTTGAAGTTCTGTAAAATACTGAAATACATACTTTTAAAGCAAACTAACACAGAGAAGTAGCCATATTACAAAATAGAGAGTGGAGGGATGGTAAGGAATGGTCAGGCAAACCAAGATGGAAACACACAGCACAGAAAATAAATCCTGCAACTCCATGGCGGCTACCTGGGGCTTCAGATGGAATCTTGGTAGTTTAAGCAGCCCGGCGCTTCCAGCTCTGCTGCCTGTAGCAATCCTAGCTTCTATCCTTGAATGTCCCTGCTTGACCGGATGTCCAACGGTTCAGGCATCTCCAACCACTAGAGGGCTCCACTAAAACATAAACTTTACCTTTAGGGCTTTCATGAAGTGGCCTCTCAGGACCACTTTGCAAGTAATCAGATTGACACACTGCCTGGGTTTCCCAGCTCTCTGGATTCACGGTGCAAGCCTCTGTGACTGCTCCGGTCTTGCATCTTTCACATTTCTTCAATCAGTTCAAAGTAATACTCCCAAGTTTGGGTTGCCAGCTCAGGCCAGAGAGCGAGTCCTTTGGAATATACATCAACGTTTATGAGCTGACTCCCAAGAAAACTTCCCAATTCAACTGCTCTCAAAAAGCAGGAATCCTTTCAGTAACATTTTAGTTTAGGTTCTCATTCAAATGAAACTGTGTTTTCCCCTGGAAGGAGCCTTTGGTGCCTAAGTTCTTGCACTCAGTGTGCCTATGCTGTCCCAGCGCAGTCACACTCTTCGATGGCATTAATCTCTCCATCAGTGACAGAATCTTTTGTTGTTGTCTACCTTCTCCTTCCCAGATGTTTAAAACTTGTCCATACACTTTTCATCATCAAAATGCATTACTCTGGTTATATCACCTTGCTTCCTTTGAATTTTCATCATCGTGATTATTATTATTGTGTGTGTATGTCTGTGTATGCTTCTGTGTGGCTGTGTGTATGTGTTTGCGCGTACATGTGCATGTGTGCATGTGTGCATCTGTGTGTGCGTATGAGTTTCTATGATGTGTATATGTAAGTGCATTAACATGCATGCTATGGTGTGAGAAGCCGGTTCTCTCCTTCCCCAGTGGGTTTTATCCATAGAATTCAAGGATAGAAAGCACTTTTACCCACTGGTCCTCTCTTTTACTTCCTGCTTTCTCTCTGTAGACTTGATTGAGAGCAGTAAGCAGGAGCACTGGCCCAACCTGAAAGCTATCCTGTCTGAAGTTCCTTCCAACAAACGCTTTGTCTAATACATTGCACCTCATTCAAGTGCTCAGAGAATGGATAAAATACAGCCAGATCACTGACCATAAAGCCAAACAGAATATTATCCAATTTCTGATGGTGCCCATGTTCACTTCTAAAGCCTATGGGCCAGGCTTCTACTGTGCACATTTCTCTCCTTCTTCTACTTTTCTAAATTCTCACCAGAATGGCTCAGGCTAGGTTTACACTTGCGAGGGTTCTTCTAGTTGACAGTTCAAAACTATCCTGCATTTCTCCCACGAACCAGTTCCAAACCCTAAGAACTGCAAAGTTAGTTTTATCACGATAATGACTTTACTTCTTTATTCCAAACTTCTGCATAGCTAATAATCATGTCGCTGGAGCAGCATGCTCTGACAAAAGCAACCTAAGAAGGAGTTTATTTTGGAGCACAGTATGGTTACAGTTGGAGGCAGCTGGTCACAGACGGACACGGACACAGTCCTGAAGCCGAGGGAGGTGAGCTGGGCCTGGCTTTGTTTCCCCCTAACAGTCCCGGAGTCAGTTAGGCTAATTTAGATGACTTCTCACAGACATGCCCAGCCCAGACATTTGTCTCCAATGTGATTCTCCATCCCTTCAAATGACCATCACCCCAAACCAATACACCTACGAAATAAACACAGCACTCACATTCTCTGAGTTCCTTTCACTGTGCAATTAGAAGATCAACTTAGCACTGTCTTGTATGTTTGTGTCCGTTTGGCCTATGGTATCAACCTAAAACCATGATTGTGACTTATCTATATCTCAGTGTGTCACGATTATTTTAAGAAAAGAATCTAGTTTTCTAAAGGAGACGTTGCTAGAAATGAATGAAGTCTGGACAGTGTCTGACCCGAGTTACCGTTTGTGCTTACCTGCAAACCACTTTCATTAGCCATTACATTTTATATTTTATCCATGGTGATAATTTTATGATTGAAAATTGGACAAGATTGGGAAAATACAGATTTCTAAGGTCATCAAGGAGACATTAATCAGTCACAAAAATGAAAGTATATGAATTTAGACAATAGCTTTTCGTTTCATTTGCTTAATACTTAAAAAAGTAGTAAGGTTTGAGAACATTTTTGTCTTCTCAATAAGCAAATTTTATTACACAGTAGAAAAATATTATAATGATATAAATCATACTCAAATCAATTATTCTTCTTTGTGCTGAGTTTTTGACTATCCTTGTTTTTCAATATCACTTTACAATAAATAAAGTAAAACTAATAGGATTGTTCTAACATATGAGGATAAGTTGTCAGATAGTATTTTTAAAACAAGCGTATTGCCAGTTACTAGTATTAATCTTTAGACCAAAGAAGTGTTATTCCTAACTGCACACACACAGACACACACAGACACACCCACCCACCCCAGATCCTTCTTACCTGGGCACCGCTGCTCACTGCACCGTCTCACTTCCTCCCCTGTTCCTTCACACTGCTGTCCTGTTAAAGCTGCACCCTGACACGTCCTCACTCGCCTCTCCCAGCCTCCATCACAGGACTTGGAACATCCGCTCCAGTGACCCCATTGATTCCACTGACCATTGGCTGAAAGAAATGGGTCTCACTTAACAGCAGTCGCACCATGCACTGGTTTGGTAAATGTGTAAATCCGGAGGTGTTAACGTTCTTTCCATTTTTATTCATCTACTGTCAAGACTAAGCTTTGTCCAAATATTGGACTTGCTGGTCAAACACTGTGCATTTTGTGGTGCGAAGAATTACATAAGTGAGTATGACACTTCAGATGCACAAGGAACCTACTTTTAGAAACTGGAAGCCTAGTGCTAAACTTTATTAACTCGGCTATTTTTCGATTTAAGAATCTCCAGATTTTTCTGACTTTATTATTGCAGTATACCGTAGAATAAATGAATCTAATGGTTTTGTACATATGAACATATAATTAGCTTTCATTTTATGACTGCCTGGCATGGGTCTTTGAGGTTTTATGACTTGTAGGTGTCATTTGCACAAAGCTATTGGCCTTACCTGTACATTCGGGGTTGTAGCACTCTCTGCTTTCTGCCCATGGTCCTCTGCACTCAGAGCCTCCGTGAGCAGCTGCCGTGCATTGCCGGCTCCTCTGCTGGGTTCCATTGGAACATGTCACCGAGCAGTGGCTCCATGAACTCCATTCCTGCCACTGTCCATCAACTATGAAAGCAGAAAGAGAGACAGCGTAAGATGCTCCGGTGGGGAAAGCTATGCAGGGAGCACAAGGTAACACTAACCTGAAAGATGAATCAATCTAAAAGCTTCTGAATGTTTGTAATTAAGATCACACTGCGTGAGATCCTATTACTACTTCCCAAGACGTTATTTCCCCCTTTTTTCGTCATGAGACTCCTCAATACGTTATGATCCCCCTTTTTGTTTCTACTTCATTTTATGCATTTTCATTATGATGGTTAATCACTGTTATCAACTTCAATATGAGTTTGAATGGTCATGGCAAGAAATATCTGAACATGAACAAGGATTGCCTAGATTTGGATGAGTTGAGAAGACCCACACGCATGTGATCAGCACCAAGCTATAGCCTGGGATTCTGGACTGACTGAAAAGGAGAAGGGGAGCTGAGCAGCGTGTCCATTGTTGTTTCCTGACTGGATACAATGAGAGGAGGCAACCGCTGTTCTTGTCACCACCCCTTCCCTGGCCTGATGGTTGTATCCCTTGGGAATGTATACCCTACTCTCCTTATTTTGATTTTATCAGGTATGTGTCATAGCAAGAAGACTAGAAACTAGAACCTTCATCTCTATGGCAATTATTGATTGAAAATTTAAAACCTTGAGATAGATTTCAGAATATAGTTCCAGGATAATGTGACCAAGGGGAAAAAGTGGCCAATACACCACACAGCTCATATTTTGGAAAAAGCAGCTCTTAAAACTAAACAGTGAATGACATGCAAAAAAATTAAAAAGTTGGGCAGTGTGTTGCACAGGATGATTCCAGAAGATTGTGAGACATAGGTCCTGGGAGACTGGTAGATTTTCCTTGGCAAACTGATGTTCCAAGTAATCAGGACCACGAGGAAATGAATAGGATAAGTATTGTCTGTAAAAGGACATGCAAAATTCCTTAACAGATCAAGATGGGTATTTTCTAGAACAAGATGCAGAGGACAGTGAAGGAAATCCAGAGGTTTAAGTGGAGAGAGGTCGAAGAAGTTGGTCAAAGGCAGCAGTCAAGTTTGCAGCTGGATTGTGAGAGACCAGAGATGTAGTCGATCCACCTTGACTGCAGCTCAGACAGTTCAGGATTATTCTTGCTGCTTCGAGGTTATTGGAAGGAAGTTTTTCCTTTGGGTGTGGCTACTTGATGCTTTGGGCATTTGAGAAGATGATCACAATGTTGGTTCCCTTGAATTTTGGTAAAAAAGGCTTTTTGACTCTCCTCTTCTCTTTGGATTGGGGTATATAAAGCTTATAAAAACATTAAGGTGAGTAGGTTCAGTATTCACTGGGTTACCCTCCCGACAGTTCCCTGTGTGTCTCTTTTGTGTCTTTGTTTTTCTGCCTAACATTTCTAATCCACAACCCTGGAGCATATGAACAGGGTCAAGGCTGGACCCAGATATGCATTAAGATTTAGGCCACTGTTCTCAGGTAACTAAGAACGCTTTGAAGTGTTTAAATGGAGAAGATGCTGGTCAGAGATAATGAAATATTTGGAAAACAAATTTGGAAGATACAGGGGAGGGTCAGTCCTGGATGACAGAGAGTTGGGAAGATCAGGATGTTATCAAGAGGTGATGCTCAGAGAAATGAAGGGAAGGATCTGGAAGCAAAGCATATGGTAAGCAAAAAAGACCTTGTGTCTGATGGTTGGGATGCAGATGACTGCATTTGACCCATCTTTGGTGCTTCATTCACTTGTCCTTCACTCAAATGATTCTGAGACTGGTGATGAAGAGAGAAATGGAAAGTTTAAGTGCCAACAAAGCCCAGTTATCTCACAAATGATCATATTGTGCATGTAAACAAGTCAAAGGTGAAAGGCAAGCATGTTCTTTAAATGGTACATGAGATTTGTAGGTTTTCACAGGATCTTCTTCATAGAAAAGATAATTGCTAGGGCAGTGTGACCTGACTCATTTACACAAGGAGACAGCACTGACAAATGCTAGAAAACATAGCAGGGGATTAAACCCAAAACCAATGAAAATGTACAAAATAGCATATGAATGCTATAAATGCACTCATAGATGGGGGTCTACTGTTTTCAGTGTTACTGCATGCTTCTTAATGAGTTTGATTATTACTGAAAAGGAATTGAGCATCAATCATAAGTTCTACTAGAAGCTAATACTGTGGTGAAAATCCTTCTAGGCAAACCAGAGTCTGACAGAATGAGTAGGTAATTTCAAGCCTCATATGTAGCTATTAAATAGGGCTGTCGAACAGATACCTGTCTGTACTTAATAAACCTTGTGAGAGATTAAGAACCACAAAATGCCAATTTGATCATTCCATTCATGTAATTTTAGTGTCTCGTTTTATTAAAAGTACCCGATATAATCTTATCTGGCCATGTAGTACACTTGCCAGACAAAACAAAAGTTCTAGTAAATCAATAGGACATTATAAATTATCAATGTATCCTCTGTTTTTGACATTCAGGCTGAATGTAGTTTTTGTTTCAGATTTTGTTTTTAATGAGGATGAGTTAATATTAGAAACGAGGGACATTTTGCGGTTAAACACTGTCAAAAAATTCATAAGACACAACATATTTGAGATCTAACTAGTTTAGTTTACCTAATCAGCCACAACAAAAAATAATGAAATTAAAGATATATCAAGAGCTTGGACTTTTTATGTTTTATTTTGTACTATTAATTAGAAGGTCATTTTATTGAATATTAGTTGCACTATTCTGAAATAATTGACTTGATAAAGTAACTTACTGCATATTAAAAAAAGAAAGAAAAATTAATACAAAATCCAGTACAAAATTCCAGTGCGCATCCTTTTACTGTGTTGCCTTCATTACTATACAAGCAGAACAGTGAGGGGTGAGAATTGGTTCACATACACCACAGTCGCTCATGGCTTTCTTTAGTGCCAGAGTGAGGTCTCATCATACTAAAACGATTGTTGTTTGATTTTAGTTTCATATAAAGTCCTGATATTTTAAACTATCAGTTACTATGTCCTAAGGACCTCTTCCCCTAAGCATTTTAGGATCTAGGAGTCTCATTTCATTGAATGGGAAACAATGGATCACAAGTTTCTGGGAAGTAGAAATTAAACTCTCTTTTTTGACTTTTAAGCATCCCAAACAGAGAATGTACATTATCTGTCAGGGGTAACTGCTGGGATATTCAAAACTAAAAGTCATTTATTAAGATACAGGTCTCTATTAATCTAAAAACAACATTCTTCTTGGTACTAGAGAAAATAAATGGGTAAATCTGCTATCTGAACTTTAACTGGGAAGACAAGTGGTAAAGAGATTGATTCCCTTTCAACACCCATGCTGGTTTTGTACTTGACCTGCTCTGGTAGAAGCAGCAGTCAGGCAATGTCTCTCCTTCCCTAGAATTAGTTCAATGAATTCTGTGAGCTTGTCACACGGATAAGATGAATCTTGCAGAGTCATTGCAACCTGAGAAATTTGAATAGATCTCGATGACTTGTTCTATTATAAAACCATTTCTGCTGAACTCTGATTCATATCTTGGTATTCTGTCATGAAAATTGTTCCCTGGTGTGTTAGTAAGATGGAAAACTTCAAAAGCTTGAAGCTCATAACGCACTACTAACTAAAGGGTTCCAGAAAAGCTGTGGTGTCAATGGTGCTGCTCTGGACCTTCAGAGGGCTGTGTTGCCTAAGACTGATCGATCTCTGCTCTCATGATCGTATCTGCTTGGTTATGAAAAGTATACGTATATTGATAAGGAAGACTTTCATCCTGGAGGCACGAAAAGAAAGTGATAATTTGAACAACACTATGGGGAATCCCGTCAGGTCCCTTGGGAGATAGCAATGGCTGATTCCCATCCCTAAAAGGGGGCAGCGACTGTATGTAACTGAAAGCTCCTGTAGCCAGGAAAATGTGTCGAAAGAGCAGAGAGGAAGTTAGGGCATAAAGAGGAATCGTGAGACCAGGAAGTGTAGAGGAGAGAGTCAGCTGATGTATGGAAGCCAGAGATACACCAAAGACCGAGGAAGCTACGTAGCTGCGAGAGAATATGCAAATAGGCACATGAAATAATTTACATTTAAAACTGAAATAGTTTGTTGTTTGTGAAAGAGGGATTACACAAGGGCAAGAACCCTGGAAGTAAGAGGAATTGGGGTTCTACAATATGGGTGAGGCTGGGCAGGTTCTCTGGAGGGTGAGCTGATAGAAACATTAACAAGGAACCAGACTGATGCTTTGACCAACTCACATAGGGAAAAGGAAGATTCCTTTATTGGGCTGTTTGACCAGTTTACAAACAAGTGAGAGAACACAGTTCTAAAAAGAAAATTTCCATGTTTATGATATTGAATTATAAGTTCATCCAGAGACTATTGCATTAAATAAAACCTTGTTTAAAACTGGGCCTCAGGTGGAGAAACGATGCAGCAGTAAGGAATGCCAGCGGTGCTTGCAGAGCATCCTAGTTCGGTTCCCAGGATCTATGTCATGCAGCTTACTACCACCTGCAACTCCAGCCCCAGGAAGACGCACCTACATGCACACGCACGTGCGCACACACACACACACACACACACACACACACGTACACAGGTCCATGTACAAACATACAGCTAAAATAATTTAAAAATTGAATTTAAAAATGGCGTCTCTATAGTTTCAAAATGTTTTTTCAAGATCATGTTTGCAATCAGCTCACTTTACCTCTAAAGTTTTGCATAGATTAAAAGTGAGAAACACAATAGGATATTCCATACAGTGAGGTCCAAAGAAAGCGGGAGTAGCCATACCTACACCAAATGAAATAGATTGAAATCAAAATCAGTAAGAAAAGGCATTAACGGGTCAAACATTGAATCAGTATGTAGATTATAAAAATTTCTTCAGTTGTAAAACAGAGACACAATATAGCAAAGCCTGTTACATCTAAAGCAGGAAGGAGAGGAAGCTCTTATGAAAGTCATCTTCTACACCAAGTAAATCATGAATTCTTGAAATAAACAGCATTGCATTACCGCTCACAACAGTAAACAAAGGAGAAAAACTATTTAATAGCAGGAAGGAAATGATAGATATCTTGGCAGAAAGAAATGACAGACCAAAACAAGCAAGGAACGAAAACAACACAAACCATTAGCAAGATAAAGGCCTGGCTCTTTGAAGGAAAAACAAAGTAGGGAAACTTAAGCCAGACGAAGTGGAAACAAGGCTCAAATATATAAAACCAGGGCTGTAAAGGGAGACACTACAATGACGTCTCAGAAATTAGAAGGACAATTAAGGAATACTCTGAACAACCATATATAGCAACAATGTTGCCTGTCCCAGAGAAATGGATAAATAATTATCACATATTTCTTACCAAGACACAATCAGAAGAAATAGAGAACCTAAACATACCAATAAAGAGTAATGAGACTGAATCATTAACAAGTCTTTTATGAATAACCAAGCAACAACAAACAAGCCAAACCAAACCAAATTAAAATAGAACCATACGTCACTGCTGGGTTCTTCCAAGCATTTGAAGAAATACTAAGTTTTCTCAAATTATTATGAGGCATTAGAGGAAAAAAATTATTAAAATCTCTTACGGGTTTAGAGTGTCCCCACCATAGCTTCATTCATATATTTGAATGCTCAGCCACCAGGGAGGAGAACTCTTTAAAGAATTAAAAGTGGGAGATTCTAGCTTTATCTGTGGGAGCCTTCTCAGCTTGGTCGATCACCTTCCTGGACCTGGGGGGAGTTGGGAGGACCTTGGTCTTAGCATAGAGTGGGGAACCCTGATGGCTCCTTGGCCTTGAGAGGGAGGGAGGGGAGGTATGGGTGGAGGGGAAGGGAGGGAAGGGGGAGATGGAGGGGAGAGAAAGGGGAGAAGGAGGGGAGGGAGGGGGGAGGAGGAGGGAAGGAGATGGAAATTTTTAAATATAAAAAAAAATAAACCATGAGGAAAAAAAAAAAAATATATTTGCATGCCAGATAAATAAGGGATGGAACTGTGATGCTTAATCTTGATAGTCATGCTGGTAAGACTTAGATTCACCATGGGAATACAAATCTGGGTGTGCTTATGAGAAATTGTCTTTATCAGCTTATGGCAGGTGGGAAGACCCGCCTTATATGGAGAACCATTAGTATAGGTTCTAGACTGAAAACAAAGAAGAAAGCAAGCTGAACACTAATTGCCCTGTTTCTTGACTCTGGATGCATTGTGATCAGTCAATTCTAGCTGGTCACTAAGAATTTCCCACTATAATACACTACTGTACCTCTGAACTTTGAGGCAAAATAAATTACTCCTTTATAAAGTTTTCTTTGCCAGTTATTTTTTTCATGACAAGTAAATGATACTCCAATGTCAGTTTTCACGGAACTAGAAAAGAAAATTGTAAGATTTCAATGGACCACCAAAACCACAGATAACCAAAGGACTCTGGATTTAAAAAAAAAAAAAAAAAAAAAAAAAAAAAAAAAAAAAAAAAAAAAAAAGAACCAAGCAGGAGCATTGTACTATGTTACCAAAATGTGTTGCATGACTGCAATAATCAAAACAGCATGATATTGGTATAAACATAGGCTAGTCACGAACCACATAGACAACTTAAAGTATCTTCATGAATCTACAAAGAGCTTCTAACGACATCTAAAGAGTATTGTTGCCAAAGGAATACCCTTAATTGACAAAATAATGGGAAACTGAGTATCTGCTTACAGAAGAATGAGACTAGACTCTGCCATTTACAGAAATCAACTTAAGTGGAATCAAAAGTTAGATGCAAGACATGAAACTACTAGGAGGAAACATAGGGGAGATTCCTCTGAATATGGACAAAAATCAGAGCAAACAAAACTTTGACAAGCAAGATTACATAAAACCAAGGTTTCTGCACAGTAAAATAAACAACCATGAAAGGGAAAACAACCTACTGAATGCAAACAATATTTGCAAATTCTACACATATGGAGTTAGCATCCATAATATATAAGGATTTTCTTAAATATTGAAAAGACAACTAACTAAAATTTTAGAATAAACAAGCATTCTTGTTAGGCTCTTTTCAACAAAAGAAAAAATGTCTAGCACGTATTTGGAAAGAGAATAATAAAAGCCCAAATCAAAACTACAATGTAAAACACTTAAATATTAAAAAGACAAGCAAAGATAATAAAAAGCAGGAATCCTAGTTAGACACTTTTCAACAGAAGGCAAATGTATGAAAAGACCAGATCAAGACTACAATGAAATACACTTCCCACCCATTAAGAACAGCTCTTATGATGGTGAGGAAAGGGAATCTTTACACCCTGTCAGAGTGAGTACAAATTTGTACATTCATCATGGGAAATGTAGATTTTCTTCTAAAAACAAAATTGGAATATGACCATAGAAATATTTGAGAATAGAAGAATCACCTGTAATCCTTTGTTTATTGTAGTGGCACCAAAAGAGCCAGGAGCCAAGAAATGGAAAATATCTATCAAGTCATGGATGAACAAATCAAGTATGATATATGCACAAGAGACTTAAAGTAAAGCAATTGAAATCCTGGGGTGTGGACACAAATCAAACTGGAGATCGTTAGGTTAAGCAAAATAAACTGGACACAAAAAGACACCTATCAGGTGACTTTGTGTGTGTATGTAAACTAAATGTGTTGATCTTAAAAATGGAAGGCTCATTATCAGAGGTTGAGGGACATTAGGGGAAAGGACTGGCATGGAAATATGTATTGATGGATAATGGCTTGCATTTAGATAGGAGTAAGACACTCATATGCTTTACAGTGTTGTCAGTGACAATAATAAAGATTATTTTATTTAAATTATAACTCTTTCCTCTCTTCTACCCTCATAGGAAACCATTTCTTGATTGGTATACAAGACCTCATAATTTATTCTAGGAAACGCACACAGGTCAGAGTCATCACTTTTAAAGTCATTTTCAATTTCTTTCAATTTCATGCCAAGCACTTTAGTTTGAATATTTTACATTTTAAATAAATGTTATCTTTCAAGTTAAAAACTCCTGTTGCTTCAGGAGTCATTCTACAACAATAAGAACAGAGAACAATAAGGCTTTGTTCTGAAACAGGAAAAATCTGAAGGATCAGTGTAAGCACTATGCAATGAGCTTCCTTACACACCAAAGTCTCAGGAGACAGCCATACTTCACTCCAGCAATAGGACAAACTAGCCCAATTTCTAGCGCCAGAAGATTTAGAGTGGCAAAGACTGAATTGTTAGATCTCTGCTACTTGCATGCAATAGGGGCTTCGTCCTGCCAGACATAACCAAGCCAATCTGAAAGGAATAATAACTGTCTCCTATTAAATTTTATATGCTATCTTAGTAGATGCTTTGTTTTCCGTCTATTTTCATATCTAGATCAAGAGTAGTTAAGGGCAAAGAATAGGTAAGGCAGAACACATCCCAGTCATTAGGTCTTATATGTTTTGGACATTAAAACTATTTCAGTGGTGATTCTATTTGAATATTGCTGAATGAGTAAATGGGACAGAGAGAGCACTTGTGAGCAGAGAATCCTGGCATCTGGTTGTAAAGCTGTCTGATTTAATGATAGAAAAGCCAGGGAGCTCAGTTTTGCATTCAGTTAGGAGTCCTCCAGAAATCTGAAAGATCCTTTCATAACACAAGGCTCAAATGTTTGAAAAAAAAAGCCTGACTTCTGGCCTTGGAAATGAGCAGAAAAAGAAAAAAAAATTAGGTTTCCTATTTGCTATTTTAAAATGAAGTACAATAAAAGAAGAATCTAATAAAATATTATTTTTAGAAGTTATAGATGCATATATATATATATATATATATATATATATGAGAGTGAGTCTGATAAGGAGGGAGTTGAAATGACAAAAAAAGCTGTAATAAAACGAAAACTCTTATACAAATAGTGTACAACTGATAGAAAAATTTTATAAGAACCTAAAGATCACTGGCATAGTGTTAAAACCCAAAATGGTATAAAACAAACCTCATCACCATGAAAGAGACCAGAATATTGAAATGAATGTAAATTAATTAAAAAATAAACAGGCTATTCATGGGGCAGCAATTAGTGTCAAATGGTAACATCCTCATGCAGAGGGAACTGCAGACCTTTGAACCCAGTGCACAGGAGTGCTTAGCATTGCCTGACTCATTGTGTCATCAGAAGGGCTCCCTGCAGAGGGACAGGCAGGCTACTCGCCCATGAATGCTGCAGATCAAAATGATAGGTCAGCAGAACGCTGAAACAAGGTTGATCTGGGGCGACTATCCTTTGTATACAGTTTGCTCCCGAGCAGGATTTGTAAAAATATGCAGATGTGGCTGGAAACTAGACCTGGGGACCTTGTGCACTGTGGGGAGTCTGGCTTCACAGGGATGCTTTTTTGGAACAGGAGAGCAGAAGGACACTTCAGGCCTGCAGACAGGCACAGATATGTGGTACTCACTTGTAGATGCCGGGAAGAAGATTCTCTTTGACTCTAAGAAAAGGCTACAGAGCTCAAACATTACAACTTGGATTGATTTGACTTCTATCCTTCAAAAGACCCTAATATTAAAGGAATATACTTATGCAAATCTTGTAAAATATCTTCCACTTTGTCTCATTTTATACTTTTTTAGTGTTTCTACCCATCATTTCATTGCTGTCATATAGATGCTGGGCTCAGTTTATAAATTTGAAAAATGAGGAATGGTAACAGCAATAACAAGTTGTATGAACAAACATCAATAATTAAGAATTGGAGCCGAAGGTGTTCTGGCTTTCACACCATATTTAATTGTATAATTTTGTTTCCCACTAAATTATAAAATTAAATTTGTTTTTATATAGTATATACATGAGTATTTAGGTATATATGATATATTTATTATATAGAATATACCTAATGTATTTAGGGATAGATTTTTTGATATAGAGATATTTCAGGTAATCTGGTCTCCTATCTGTAACTCTCATGTTAGTTACTCTTGATGTATTATTTTATTTATAGTTTAGTACATGAATATATTTCTGATTGAGAAATGCCAAAGCAGAAACAAAAAACCAGGGTAATTTTGAATCACTAGATTCTCTCATCCTCAACTGCTAATAGGGGACTATTATATATAAAGCAAATTATATGCCTACTAATATTGAGGTTGTGCATAAAAAATTTAAGATTTTATGAGAATTGTTTAATTTCAAAAGAAGTGATTCTATTTTGAGGCTATTGACTTCTATCATTTTCATATTGGGTATACAAGATAAATGAAGGTACATCACATCTGACATAATTATGTAGCTAAAGTCAATAAAAGTCAAAACCACTAATAACAAGCTTTTGCCCATAGGAAAAGTTCAAATAACAGGACCATCTAAAGATGGATTTGACATAGTTAGATACTACCATTATTGACAACCCACCAATGCTTGGAGATAGGTTGTGTTATCACTCCTGGAGCTACCCAATCCATAGAATATTATTGTGAGATATGTTTACTTCCATGTACAAAGCAAGGTTATAAAAATAGTATAACCGACCCAGAGTACAAAATATGCATTTCTCAATGAACACGAATGACTGGTACTTCTTTACCAATTAGAGAAAATCTTCCCTTTTCATTACCTAATGTATATGATACCCAATCATATATAATCCTAACATCCAATCCAGAACAGCATTAAAATCTCACCAAATTACTTAATACACAAGCCCAAATCCCTTAATAAGCCCTTCCTAATTCTCTCTAAAAGGTCTCATTGACAAGTCTCAGAGAGCAAGCATTACAGTAAAAGAATAAAAAAGGCTCATAAAATTAAATATGTCCTTATGAAAGTACAAAATCCCATCACCACATCACAGGAAGATGAGGGAACAAATGTAAAAAATATAACTAGAAACTGGAGTGAGACTATATAAATATATATATATATATACATATATATTAAACACACACATATATGTATACATATAAAAAGAATATACATCCACTGTAATTTGTTGGAGGAATACCAGGAATCAAGTTTCTTAAATAAGAAGGAAACTGAAGAGAAATTCTATATAATCAAAGATATCAGTGGTTACCACCATGGATTAAATGCTCAATTCCTTACAACAATTAAAATTTCAGAGAAAACAGCAATCAAAACAAAGTAAGTTGGACTATGTTCTAGGTTTGTTTAGATAAGAAAGATAGACCACAAAGACAATTAAACACTAAGGCTATGCATGCAGCTTTCCATAATAACTCTGAACAAGCTGTTCCCTTCTGCTGCTCTAGGCATCTACCCATCTCCCATCAACAGCAGCCCCTGTTCTCGGACAAGATATTAATGTAGCAAGGGTGATGGTGTTAATTGTCAGCCTGACAGAATGTGCAATCACCTGGGAGACAAACCTCAGAGCATACCTGCAAATCATTAGTTAGATTAAGGTTAGCTTTTGAGTATGCCTCTGAGGGATTCCCTGATTGCATTAATTGATGTGGGAAGGCCCACTTTAATTATTGTCAGGATGATTTTTTCCATCCTGGGATATCAGACTGTATAAAGTGAAGAAAGCAACCTGAGAACTGCCAAGCATTCATTGACTCCACTCTGCTTCAGGACTCTACGCAATTGACTAGATGCTTTACATCCCTTGTGCCTTGACTTCCTGCCCTTGAACTGGGAGCCAAAATTACCCTTTGTCCTTTAAGTTGCTTTTGTCATAGTATTCTGCCACAGTAGCAATGGAAAGAAACTAAGACAGCACCTAACAACTAAAGCAGGGATGCCATAACTAATTTTTCCTTTCTTCCTTTTTCGTTTAGATGTCAGGAAGGTTCTTTTCCCGCCTCAAGATGTGAGAGAAACTGGTCCTTGCTTGAGGAAAGAATCGGATGGAATAATAACTGCTTGTAGTTGTATGCCAAAATACGTAAGTGAAAAATATTTCATTATTTGATTACCATTATCTGTCACACTTACAGTATCTTAGAAAGTTTAGGAACATTTCTTAAAATCACAATCTCAGAGAACTTAGACAGCAATGAAGACCCTAAGAGAGACAAACATAGATCTAATCCACATGGGAAGTAGAAAAAGACAAGATGTCCTGAGTAAATTGGGAGCATGGGGACCTTGGGGGAGGGTTGAAGGAGGGAGGGGAGAGGCAGGGAAGGGAGCAGAGAAAAATGTGGAGCTTACTAAAAATCAATTAAAAAAGGATCTGAAATCCCTTTCTTGTATTATTTCACTGAAAAACAAATCATCATTCACTATTTTTTATTGTTCTTGCACTTGTTTTCTAAATCAGGCCAAGGCGCTCTACTGTAGTTCTAACCATTTACTAGGGGTTCACTTCACTAAAACATCAGCATCTCCAAAGATAATGTCTAAGAAATCCCAGACAGCACGATTATAAGAAAGGTTAGGTTAAATTTAAAACAGCTAAACTGCAACATTTTATTGAGACTAGAGTACTTCATTCAACATTTTACACACTTATATGTGAATCTTCTTCATTCCTTGAAAAGATGGAGTATGTATTCTTTTGGACAATGTTTTGCATCTCATTGGTACTGATGATGTAGTCAATGGCGGTGTCAGGGTTTAGCTTATAAAACAATTACTTATAAGGAGATTTCCTAGTGGTTGTACCAAATATATTTTATATACTTTGAAGTCATATGGGAAAAAAATTCTGATACAGAATGAAAATTTTGAAATGCCATAGCTCTAAGAATCCCAATACAGAGTAAGGAAACTGGGATACAGGGTAGGACTTTGATTTTTGTGGTATACCCAAACTCAATAAGGAAAATTACAAGAGGAAAAAAAATCTGAATATAAATATACAAATCAGACCCATATGGCTTACTTAGGGAAATAGTAGTGGGCCAGACTTCTAAAAAGCTCTGAAAAGCTTTGAAAACTTAAGAAAGAGAGAAGTGTCCAGAAAATTGCATGTGTCTGTGTGAGGTATGTACCTAGAGATGGAAGGGAAACAAATGATATCATGCATGGATTTTCGGGGAGTGATTTGCAAATAACAAATTATGATGTTTTGAGCCCTAGTATTAATAACTGAATTACTATTTATGTGCATACTTTCAAAATTCATGGAACTCATAAAAGTTTACACAGAACTACACAAAAATCTTATTTTTAGAGAAGATTTTATTCTTTCTTTGAAAAATTCATACATGTAACATTATATGTTATATCCATTTACCACTACTTCCCTCTGACTTCTAGTGGTCTCCATCATGTCATATAATTTCTAGAACATTAAAGGATTGCCTTATAACATAGGACACTGACTTGCATAATTAAGAGAATAGATGGAACTGGCTCTGTATTGGAAAATACATTTATAGAAAAGTCCCAGTAGGAGTTCCACCATGTTGTTTTCGTACAGAGCAGTTGATGAACTGTTCTAACTAGAAGCTGTCCAAAGAGCAAAGGAGGAATTTTTGTTTTAAACACCGTCTTTTGTCATTTTTGTTAGCCATTTGCCATTCACACTCTTGGCTATATCTTCCTGGATTCTAACATTTATGAACATACAATTATTTCCTAAATTTTGAACCCTCTGGAACCAGAGGTTAGAATTTCTTATTCTTGATGCACTAACTATTTGCTTGACATTTGAATAATGTAAATGATAATATTATGGACGCTCTGGGACAATAAGAATTATCAACGTTAGGTGATGTAGAACTGGAGCATTAGGCAAAACGAAAATGCTAAGATGATAATAATACACTTGAAGGAAGGTTATATATACTGTCTTATGATATTTCTCAGAAAATATTGGCATTGCTCTTATGTGATCAGTGACAAGTTCCCTCCCTTGACTGAACGGCTGCAAAGAACACCATGAAGAGAAACAATTCTAAAACAAGTTTTCCTTGCTATGTCTGAAGGTGACAACTCAAGCCCTGAGAACTCCGTCATCCTTCACAATGGACAACTCTGTACAAACAAGCCTTTATTTTATTTATTTATTTATTTTTTTGGTTTTTCGAGACAGGGTTTCACTGTAGTTTTAGAGCCTGTCCTGGAACTAGCTCTTGTAGACCAGGCTGGCCTCGAACTCACAGAGATCTGCCTGCCTCTGCCTCCCAAGTGCTGGGATTAAAGGCCTGTGCCACCACCGCCCGGCAAGCCTTTATTTTAAAACATTAATGTATACACATCAAAAGTTTAGAAAAGATAAACTCGAGTTGGTACCACTCAAGAAGATGTATATCACTACAAACACAGGAACCAAGAAAAAGACCCCGTTTCATCCACAAAGAGACAGTAATTAGAGAAAACATTTTCCAGAAAGGCTTGATAGGAGCTGTATGCTTTCCATATGTCTTGTCCACCAAGTGCAATACATGAAATACATGAATGCAAGCTTCAACAAATGCCAACTATGCTTACCTGGACAGAGAGCAATATTACAGGGCTTGTGATGCGTCTCAGGGCCTTCACAGGGCCTCCCTCCATACTGAGGAGGTGTGCATGACCTGGTTCGTGTTCTTTGGCCTCGGCCACATGTAAACGAGCATAAGCTCCAAGGTGACCATTCCTCCCAAACTCCATGTACTGTAATAAAGCAAAGGAGCTTCAGCCATAAAGAAAAGAATCAAAGTCACAGACTTCTTTCTCTATAATTAAGAAAAGATATCAATGAATAAAATATGAAGGTATTTTGAAAACTCACTTTCAATAAAACTCTAATCAGACATAAACTTTTATTTAACTTTTAAATTTATTAAAATACTAAAATTCGATGTGCTTTTTCTTCTACGATGGAATCAAAAATTTAAACTATTCCCTTTTTAAAATCTTTAAATGGAAATTTTCTTTCTTTCTCTTAACAAATGATTCATGAGCTATTTTAAAGCATGGTCACCAATGAAGAATAAGGAAAATTAATTTTCTCTTACCAGAACTGAACTTTCAAAATCAAATTTGTTTTAAATAGGTAATGATTAATTTAATTCTAATACCTATGAAGTTGCAGAAACATTATGTGTTAGAAAATGAGAAAAATTGTGTTCCTAAAAATTGTTTGTATATATTTAAAAAAATTTTAAACTAGCATTTAAAATATTTTTCTCATCTAAATTTTGGAGGTAAATTCATGATCTTTTGAGTAGGAAGCTATTTGAACCACTGGATCTTCTCTGGTAGCATCCTCTCCTTCCAGGTCAAGGTAGGTACATTCTGTTTCTGAAAGCCATAGGGTTATAAGATTATCTCCCTCCTCTGACAGTTGGATGAAACTTGAAACTTTCCTAATTATAGTTCCAAAACAAAAACAAGAAAACCAAATTATATAAAAATAGAATTAAAGTAACCACGGAAATACAAATGGTTCAAATATTCAATTTTCTATGATTCAAACCTGAATGGAAGCAATACTATGTGTTTTTCTGAATGAGTACCGAATGCTGTGTATAAAATACTGTAGTTTACAGAAGTTCGCTGGACTAAAGGATTAAATCCTTTTTCTGAATATCAAATTGCTGCTCTCATCCTAATTATTAGCCCTAGGGTATTTATTTACCTTACACATAAAGCATGTTCAGAGAGGCCAGGAAGAATGTACTCTTGAGAACCTTCTGTCTTGACACAGAGCCTTAGAACTCTGACACTGTCTTGAGCACAGATTGTTGGGGTCACTCCTGGGAGTAGGGAGTATAGACCCACAAAAACAATGGCAAAAGTGGTTCAGTTTCCTCCTCCCACTGGTAGGTACACACAAGTCAATAGAAAGTGGCCAATGTACCTTCTAAACGAATGCAATATGTCTAGAATTTTCTTCATGTTGTTACCTTAAAGCTGAAATCTAAGTAATTAGCCAGTGCACTAACACAGACCGTTACTAGTTTTGTGGTTAAAGTACTTACTATCTGCTCGTTTATGGTCTTTAAAGAATGTTATATAGTTTTGTAAACTATGTTAAAGTTTCATCATGCCACAGTGTAAGTAGATATACTTCAAAACATCACAAAGTATACATTAACACACAATTTTGCATGGTAAATTGAAATAATCTGACTAAATCTCAAAAGCATTTCCCCAAATAACACTTTCATGTTGAGGTCTACCATTTTCTTCCATTAGGTTGTTGCCTTGTTTCAGAAAGTTGTGAAAATATGTTCAAACGTTGAAAACAGCAGTGCAGTCAGAGTATAATTCACTGAAAGTCATTTACTGAGTGCATGGAAGGCACTGGAAAGGTTTTTAAAAACAATACTTAGGAAAAATACCAGAAAGAGGGGACTAGCTAATTTTTTTCACCTACCTCATAAAATCTGGAAAAAAATCAAAGCTAATTAGTATCTTCTGATGACAGAATATCTAATATTTCCATTTAGCAATGTACACACAAGTGTTATGTACTTTTTAAAATATGTTTATATGTGTACACATCTATGTAAACATCAATCATAAGATTTCTCCAAGTAATTATATAAATATATTTTATTTTAGTCATATTTTTATATTTTTGCACTTATTTCTAGTTGCTATACGTTTCATACTAATGAGAACCTTCTCCACTATGTAAAGTGTTCAATACATTGTATAATCTTTTGTCAAATTACTATAGTACTCAATGTACAAAGCACAATGCTAGAAGATATTAAACTTCTAAATTGGCAAATTTTTCTTTGAGAACCACAAAAGCTGACAAGGAATGTTAGCAGCTTATTTAAATCATGATACTGGAATCAGAAAATCAATGCTATTTAGACATTTTCATAGTCTTTATTGTTATGTGTTCAGGTTTTGTGATTCAGTCACTTCATTTAAGTTGCTAATTTCTTATGTAACAAGAAATTAATAATTTGTCACTTTTAGAGACTATTGAGTTGGCAGAAAATCATAACACATATCTTGTAATGTTTAGACAATGTAAGATTTATATTAGAGAGGTTATTCATAAAATTTATGTTAAGATCAAGTTTTCAATTTAATGTAAAATTGTTATATAATATCTTTTATTTTTAGTAAGATGCAAAACTTCATGAAAATTATCCAGTAAATTTGAAAAATAGTACTATTAAAGTCATTTAATTTACATCAATTTCATTCTTTTTTTAAGTTTTCTTCTTGACCTTTGGTACCATATATATTGCCATATCTCTACTTTGTACAAGCAAAAGAGAAAATAAAATATATAGAATACACAAAGCATTATCACCAGGGTTTGGAATAAATATCTGTAAATTTTCATATGATTTAGACTGCATTATATATAAAATAATCATTTTAAGGGTAAGAGTTTTACTCTAGAAACAAATGAACATGACAACTCTGACATTCCTTAAGAAAAAGATCCCAAACCATTCTGTAGCCTATACTAAGTTCTACAGACTCAGTTCCACACAGTGCAGATCAGCGATTATCAGCTGGTGGTAATTCCACCCACATGGCTGATTGCTGATAGCCACACCCAGTTTGGGGTGCATCGGCTTATAAGGAAAAGAAGTGCTATTGGCATTAAGTGGGTAGAATCCAGGGAGGCTGGTAAGCACACAAATGAGCAGTATGGCTCCCTTGAAACAAAGATTTATCAGGTGCAAAATGCTGGTGTTCAATCAACAGAGGCTGAAAAGTCTGGAATGGAATTCTGAGCTGAAATTCAGCTGGGGCAGTAACTAGATAATGACAGTTGCTCTTTAACTTTCCCAATCTAAGTATAATCCATATAATCCATATATTCTGAATAATAATGATAATAATAATAATAATAATAATAATAATAATAAACCTTCCAAATTAAAAAGAATTGTCAGAACAAGAAACTTGCAAAAGGTCTAGTGTGTACATGTGTTGGTGGATCTGAATAAAAAGAATTTGTGAATTAATAAAAAGTAAGTCACTTGTCATACTATCGAGTTTCCTTCATGATACAAATAAAGGTCAGCTCAAATGCTCTCATTCCACACATTTTGTAAAAGAGTTAATTTCATAGTCAATGTGTCCTCTTCTTGTCTCATGCCCATTAATAAAATGACACAAAAATTAGAATTCCCTAGAATGACAAGGTCAGGTATTGAATTGTTTTTATAAAGATGCTCATATTGATAAAAATACTTCTTAAATTTTAAACCATTTAAAGATTTACTCTTCATGTTTTACTGTTTTCAAGATATATCACAATAAATATAACATTTACCAATACGGTAAATTTAAAAAAAAACATATAAAAAAACTCCTATTTTCTATAACTATGCATTTATCTGATATTTTAAAATAATAAATCCTGAAATTAAAAGTAAAACTGATCATCAATTCAACAAACAAATCATTGAAGTATAACAATGATATACTTTTCTTGTGAGCGATATTCAACAAAAATTTAGAGAAATAGTTTATATGCATGAAGATGAAAGAGAGATTCAAAACTGTTCACATTCTTACACATGATAAGGGTAAGAGCTTAAAGTAATCAAAAACAGCTGTCAAGAACATATTGGTTTGCTTGACATGAGACACAGGGAGAGCGAACTCAGTAATACCACATGTGGGGGAGATTTGAGTTCTGCCATGGATGTGCTCACTTCCCAATTGAAGGGCGAATCATCCCCTCCAGTAGAGGATGAGGACTACCTACCATATGTGAACCTTGCACGTGTGTAACCAGTGATTAGAAGATAAGCTATGAATGGTGGAAATCACATTGGAAACCAATCAGATTCCCACTAAGGAATATGTTTGTCATCAGACCCTGTCCTTGTTCTGTGCAAATGATCTTAACACTAGGTACACCCTGAAAAGATAAATTTATATATCGATTGTATCACAATGCTCCATTGATACTGTTTTAATTGACGAGAGCAGGGAACTTGACCCTGTAAATCATCATGTAAATACTGTAGTTAGGAATCATGGTTGAATATTCCCCAGAAGAACCTATTCTATTCCACTCAAATAAGGATCCACAGCATTTACACTTGGGATCTGAAGGTTTCACTATGACACTCCAAGACTCTATCTCCTTTGCCTTTCCTCCAACCCAGCTCTTGTAATGGAAATGTGTTTGGTTTATGATCTCTGCTTTAAGTCTTCTCTCATCTTTCTTATTTAAGACTCCCTTACATTGTCCACCTTTGATCTGTACTATTTTTCATTACAAATTCTTTCTTGTACCATGCAGTCCCAACTGACTCCTACTTTCTTTCAGTGGCAATTATTGTCCTTCTATTGATTAACGTGCCCTCTTTTCCTCATAGCCTTAGTTTCTGTCTGTTTAACCTTGTCCTCATCTATGGCTTTTCTATGTTTTATACAAAGGGTTCTCATCATTGCATCATCCCCAGTATCTCCTGTTACTGCCTTCTTTTTCTCTTTCATATAGGATCTTTATTTGTTTTTTTAAATCAAAAACCTACATAGCATAAAATTGTCCATGGAAACCATTTTAAATTTAGAATTCAGCAGAGTTGAGTATATTCATGTAACAGTCAAAGAGATCACCAGAAATGTCCAATTCTGCAAATTTGAAGACAACAAACAACAGGTAGGCGAACATTTCTTATATGATTATATTTGCCTGTTCCTGGCATATATTGGCATTTTTCCTGACCCTTCTTCCAGGCCTCTTACTCTTGTTTCTATCAACTGAGAATCAGTTAACTCTGGGAATGGAGAGCCCTAGAAAATATTTAAGAATGACTTGGAGGTTACAAGCCCTACAGTGCTAAGGCCTTTCTTTAGCCCATTGCCTTATCAGAGGCTTCTGGAAAGTCTATGAGAGCCTAGTTTTAACTGCTGCTGTCATGAAGTTTGCAGTCACCTGGACAGCAAATGATGTGGCACACTGTCAACACCTGCCTAGGGACTGACTGAGAAAAGTCCTCATTGCTTTGAGAGGGTGAAAAAAATACAATAAGACCATGTACATTATGAAATGACACAATTTTGATGTAACATACATTTACCCTAACCAGACCCCTGTCTTTGTTTTAAAGCAGTAAGTGGCTGTGAGGAGAACAACCCCTTCGAGGTTATTTATGAAGGAAAATAAAAGACCATTCTTAGGCCTACTACACTTAGTATTTCTTTTTCTGATAGGGTCAGTTGAATAGTAGAAGAATTGATTACTGAAAAGCTGTCAATCATATGCCATATTTCTACTATGCTTGAAATTTTTATTTCCTCATATGCAGTTAGATTTTTTAACAACCAAAAATGCAAGAAAAATAACTGAATTTCTATGCTCTTTAAAATAGCTACAAAATTTCAATCTTATTTGCATTAGGGAGATTGTTACTTATCAAACATCCTAACTGCTCTGAAAGCAGAAATCATCATATACAGAAGAAAATAGCACAGTTGAGAAGAGTTACACTTAGAGACTCTAATTTAAAAGCCTATACCCCATTCATATGAACATAACAAATTGTTCCAAATGCGTAGCATGACACAATTCAAAACATCCACAGTCGTAGTTGCTGCTAACACTACCTGGACAGAGGGCAGTGTTATTGCAAACCCTTGATTCTCTTAATGGGCCGCTGCAGTGTGTCCCGTAAGGTGATACACAAGTTCTGGTTCGCACCTGCGACCCTTGACCACAAGTAACTGAGCATGTGCTCCACTGGGACCACTCTTCCACACCAGATTCACCTGCATGCAAGACAACAAATAAACATGAAATACTGTCTTGATTATTCATCTTGTAATCATTGTCGCAAACTAACGGTGTGACATGCATGAATAATTCCAATGTAAATATACGACAGTATATACAAAGGTACAAAACATATCATAGGAACATGAATGTAGAGGAATGTATACAATGCTGATACAAAACCTGCTTGTCATGACCTTGTTAACAAAACCATTCTTTGCAATGTCCACTGAACTATCAACACTGTGAATGAAGCTATCAACAGTTTTCTGTGAGGATAACTGCGGATGTTTTCTTCAAGCCTATCTGGGGCCCTGTATTTCATGTCCAAAGGGGCAGAATGTATTTCTTTTCCGATTCTGAAGCTTTGGACGGGATGTTTTTGTCTGTTCTTGCCTAGTTATGTATTGTAGAATGCCTTCGTATTGCTAAAGACTCAGTGGGCTTGAAAACTAGTGAGCAAGTTGACAATTTACTCCAAATGGATTTCCTCCCCTTTCATCCTATGCTAGCTATTAACTTTCTGCTAATCTATAATATTCTTTTGCTCCCCTTTCACCCCTGACCTAAAGAAGTAACTTTTTAACTTCCGGTGAATGAAAGCTTCTCTATCATTTATATTAACTGAACATAGATCTAAAATTTACTCCAAAATCAGGTGTTATGAAGCCAGTTACTGCTGGGTTTCATAAAGGTTGTAGTGGCTGACACTGCACTGAAACTATGTCTAGTTTTCTCATTATCTAAAACCAATGTATGAGGAGACAGGAAACATCAATTTTTGAAAAATCACTTGAGTAGGCTTCTAATCCTATTCTAGCATCATGTCAAGAATGGATTTAAAAGCCTGACTTGAAATTTTGCCATTGATTTACATCAAACTCCCCTCTAGTCATATCTGCAGTGTGTATTTATGCTAAGCATGCATGGTGTTGTCAAAACTTTTTACAAGGGCGGGGTTTCTCAGAACTTTCTATCACTATTTATACAGGACAAGGAACAATTTTGCTCCATATCATGTGTTCAGTATAGAATAATAATTTGGAATATAGTTCCAAGGACAGAAATGTCAATCCATTTGTCTGTCTTGTTTTGGAGAGTTAGTCTATGATTTAGGGGTATATTAAATGCTAATGAAGTAGCTGATTTACTAACTGTTGCTGAATGAGTAAAGAATGTGTTTGCATCAGACAATCTTCAGTGAGAAATCTACTCTTCAGAGTTAGTCCACTGCTAGAAAACCTATTTGATGAAGATGTTGATTTTATATTCTGCTATAATCCACTTTCTGATTTTCACGGGGGCTCAGAACAACTAGTCTGCAGAGAAATACTATTCTATTAAAACTCTGTTAGCAGGATCATGAAATATGTGTTCTTATACTAGTCTATCATTACGCATGCAGAGGCATAGATAACAATTCATCGATAACTGGTTATCTATCAGAAGGCCACACGCTGGTAATTTGAATGTCAGATCACATTAATTAGAACTTCTTCTAAATATTGAAACTGTAGTTTCATTTGGGTGTACAGTAATAGATTCCTCTTGACCACTTCAATATTTTTTCCTTTACAAATTGATATATGGCTAATTTTATAACTATCTACTTGGATATCTGTAGTGTTTAAAGTTATATCTCATAATTTGCTTTATTACATTATTATTTAACAAAACAAAAGCCATCATTTGGTGAGTCTAATAATAGGATGATGGTTAAAACTATCTGCACATATGTGTATACATACATACGTATACTTAATAATTAAAACATTAAGCTTAGAATTAGGAAAAAGTAATGTATACTTAATGACATGCCAACCTGCTTGTGATGAGGCTGAGTATAACTATTGGGGCTCTGTGTTATCAATTAAAAGCCAGACACATAAGAATAATGTAAATTCTGGAAGCGAGATGACAAAGGTTATGAGAAAAAAATTAGTTCTACTTTTCCACAAACACAGTTTTTCTTTCTCTCTTGCATTGCAATGACAGACAATATTAAAAATTAAACGTAGCCACGAATTCGTATCAAGGCCCAATTTAAAGTACAAACTCATACATGTATTTGGCTCCACGGCTATGATTCTGCATGACACTGAGCAAGAGAACCAGTGGGCTGGGTTATGAGGCGTCCATCATAAATGCTAAGAGAAGCCTTCCTCGCAGCTCATTTTGCAGATGAAAATTTAAATAAAAATAAATACATGCATAATCAATTTTATTTCAAATGCAGGCTCAAAATTTGCCACTGAAATAATGGTCTAACCATCAGCTTGATCTTGTTGTACTAAGTGTGATTTCAAGTGACATATTCCCTGCAATTTTTATGTTACTTCCTTTTTTCCTAAGGTGTGAGGGTTATCTAGCAAAGCACATCGAGGTATGCTAGAAATTATCAATATGCTTCAAAAGAAAGATATTTTAATGCCACTGAAGTGGTAAAGCATGAATTCCGCAACATTTTCAGTATATGTTTTTGGAGATAGCACAAACTCGTCTATTGAAAATGACAAAGCGAATATCGAGGCTCTTTATCCTGGGATGAATCATGAATGGAAACTAAAAGTATGCGGTCAACTCTGCATGGACTCTGGGGCTCCTGGGAAAAATCCATTTATATTTTGAAATTCTAAAATAATTTACCTAACTAAAAAGCTACTTGTGAAAATTGAGTGGGATCAAGTACAATAGAGAATTTTAAATTATGATCAACATATTAATATAACTTTTGCTAGCATGTTAAAATCATGAAATTAGAAGCACATTTAATGTTATGTTCCTATTTTAGATCACATATCATGTATTCCCAATGCAGGCAGTTTTCCCTTGTCTAATAAATGGTTATTTTTCTAAACCTGTTTATAAACTAACTTTATGCCTATGATGCTGAATAGTGAGAACCATTAACATTTATCTTATTCTAGCTTATTGGCCCTTAGCTTGGGTTTATCCTTTAAACAGAAATATTTATATCTTATTTTATATTATATATATTTATATATTTATATATATATATATATATACAGATATCTAACTTAGATTTTTATCCTACTTTATTGTATGTGTTAGGTTTAAACTCTATGTATGTTGTGTACTATGTTCATACAGTGCCCAGAGTGACCAGAAGAGAGTGTTGAATCCTCTCGAACTAGAGATAACACCTGGTTGTGAAACACCATGTAGATTATGGGAACCTAACATGTGGCCCCTGCAAGAGCAGTAAGTGCTCTTAACCACTGAGACATTTCTCCAGCCTCATCTTAAACTTTTATAGTAGCCTAATTAATATTCAGACTTGGCTCGGTTCCTAGCATTAGCACTAGTCCTCTAGTTATTCTGATAAAATAATGCTACCTCATAAGAATGTCATTTAAAAGTATTCACTCACCCTGCCTCTGTCTAGTAAAGCTTTCTTAAAATGAAAGTATTTACTGATTGCATTGATTTTTAAAGCCAGTTCATTTATTTGAGAACAAATAAGGCATGATAGCTTTTGCTTTCTTTTTCCATGACAGGTATAACATATTATGACAGGTATAGCATATTATGACAGATATAGCATATTATGACAGGTATAGCATATTATGGCATTTTACAGTTTTATTTTTTAGCTTCCCTCGATTGTATCAGTTTTTGTTCTCAAATTATGGTTAGCAAAATTTCATGACTGTGTATATGTAATATTATTACCTTGATTTGAAACAAGACAAGTTCTATAAATAAAACATCAGTTTGTAAAATGTTATTGTGTGACAATTCTATTAATTAGTCTATGTTAACTTCAAAAGAAACAATATTTTAAAACTTTTAGTAATGTAAGTGCCTTGCTTTCAATTATTAATCTTAAAAATACTATAATGAATTTTCCTTTCTTAGTTCAGCATGTTAATTCAATATTAAAGTACGTACAAATACACACGTCTACATTTGTGTATGCAATGTTTGGTTTAAAATGAGTTTATGATCCTATTTCCTATAAATCAAACATCAACCAATATTTCTAGAGTTTAATATGGTATGATCTTTCCGAGAAGATAACAATATGTGTAAGTGTTTTTAAAATTGGGCCCAGATTTATTTAAGCAGTATGTCATCTACTTACCAAATCACTTGTTAGTGAAAGAATATACATTGTGTAGAAAAAACAATGACTGGAAAATCAGAAATAAATGTAAAAATTGTGATTACCAATTTCTAATTTTACAAATCAACATTTCATGACATTTAAGTTTGTCAAAATGTTTTCATTAAAAATTTAAATTGTCTTAATGTAAACAAGCATTAATAAATGGAATTTTAAAAAAACTTTGGCTTAAATTGGGTAATACTAAATGAACAAGCTAAAGTTACTAGATCCCTGGATACTTAATCTTATGGTTCTCCATTTCACTCCCCTTGTTGACAAGTTTGAGGAATTAGAGTAAACCAATCTTTGCTATGCCTTTTGTGTAAAAGAAGGACAGATTTCTCAGACAGCAGATATGTTCTCACAGGGAGATGGATGCCTAAGGGACTGAGTGGTCAGTCCACGTTTTATCTCTCTATTGAGAGTAGAAATCCCCGAATCTCTGTTCACTGCTTCAATTATTTTGCTCCCAGTATTAGACAAAAGCACATTTTGGAATTTGGAAATCCACTTGAACTACAGAATACATTTTTGGACTTCAGTAAGCAACTGGTTAAAATATAAATCTCCTCTTAAATAAAGTACACCAAAAGCAACCCTGTAAAGAAAGTTCTCACTTCTGGGACTAGCTATATCATATATTATTTTTAAAATTTAAGCTATGAGCTTACAAAATTAATTCTACATATTCTGTTATGAGAAGCTGGGCTTTAATTAATATAATAAAATATATAATTTCTCTATTACCAAGACTTCAATTCTGTATTAATATTTGAATTTCTAAGCATTAAGCTAACGTACAGTGTTCTAAACAAACACTATCACAAAGAACATATGAACTGAAGGACACATTCATTCTTTTGGAGAATTTCATTAAAATTCTCCGAATAACATGTCACAGATTTTGTTATATACACATGATTTCATATTAATGCTAAAACAAACAAGAACGAGTGCATAAAATTTTGTAAAACCACAGATAAGCTTAGTTTTAAGTTTTGAAAAAGAAAAGCAATGAAAGGTTGGTCAGGTTTGCAACACTGCTTTAAAGATCTCCAACTGGGAGAGCCCCAGGCAATGTTGCTGGCCAGAACTCTAGAATTCTTACTACAAGCAGCCAAATTATGGCCACTGTAATTTTCCAAACTCTACAGACTATTAAAGCATAAATTCTGTGTGTATATATTCATGTATATCTATGAATTTCAAAAATTATGTCAAATAATGCACTTTTCAGTCACTCTCAAATTTTTAGGGAGTTAATAAATAATTTGATTGATGTATTATTAAAGAATTTTATAAGCCAGAAAGTCAGTTTTGTTGATATTTAATTAGATGGTTAACTTTTTACTATTTATCTTCCGCAACAGATTTATTTCCAAATCATATATTAAATTATAAAAAGTCTAATTTCTATATATTTTAGCAGCAAGCAATATTTATAGATAAAATGGCATATGGAAGCATATTTAATGTATCAAATTTGGTTACATTGAATCTCATCAGCTTAGTCCTATTTAAATTAAAGTTAATGAAAGTATCAAATCAAATAATTCTTGAAAAAGTAACTTTATTGCTTTCCTTTCAAAGTGTAATGATCCATTTTAGTGGCTAATTAACTTAAGGAATTAATAATACGTAAATTCTAAAGCGTCCTATACCAAGAGCAAAGCAAGTCTTACACATTATCTGTGTACTTTTCATTCATAGCTACTTTATTTATGGACTTTAACTGGTGACAAAAAATAGCTCAAAAAAAATCAGCTCCAAAACTGACAAATGTGCAGCAAAGGATCATGGAAACATGCAGTGGTTTCATTAAATTAACAACAACAAATAGAAAAATGTAACTAACGTATTACCAGTTTGTGCCATAAATTTAGCAGCATCAGCTTGTTCCTGAGGGACCCTTTTCTCATGGACAGATCGAGGTCGCTGACTTTTAATTGTATGATCTCCCATCATTCCAAATTCTAAAGACAGAATAAAGGTATATGAAAGCCTGTGTGTAGACATTTCTCACAAATTACATTCCTGTCCCATGCAATATGTTCCTGCACAGACCTAGAAGTTACTGATAAATCCACAGTTCTCACTTTTCTAGTCTGATCTGCTTGGAATATGTTGAAACTTTCTAAACATCAGCTAGAAAATCCGTATCATGAACAGCTTTCAAGAAACAATCATAACAGTCAATCAACGATACATCTGATAACAAGTCAACTCAAGTAACAGAATATATTGTATACTTCTCTGATAATGTTCTGAAGCCACATATCAGAAGAAAAAAATGCAACCCCACTATTAATTGTTCTTCCTCAAAGAATTCTGACTGGGTGTCTGCTGCCTCTGGCTAAATGCTTGTCACCCCAACGAGGTTTCCAGCACCTTCAAAAGGAATGAACAACTATGTACTCTAATTTTCGGAGGGAAGTATTCAGACAATGGATTGTTTTTATATCCAGAGATGAGGTAGCCTTGGTTTGCCTCAAGGGGTAGCTTCAGAAGTTCTGAGTCTTCCTTGGCCTGAATCAATCAATTGAACACTTTCTCTAACCACATGTAAGGCTATGTGTTCTTAAATTTTGGGTTCAAATGACAGCATCTAAGTTTTTGTTATTTAATTATTCTATAATAAGCTACTAATAAAGACAAAAATATTATCTGTGCCTAACAGACAATTTGAAAGAAAGTGCAGAGATGGAAATTATTCAATCAATAAGTCAGCTTCTGTGCAGTGCACTTACAGAACTTCATGTGCTTAAATGGATTGTAGCCTCAGGACTATGAGTTTGTGCTGTACTCACTGAACTCTTACAGTGATCTAGTGAAACTCAAGTCTACCATGTAGAATGCTAGATGGCTCTAATTCCTAACAGTTTGTTAGGAAAAGAAAATTCCTAGCAAAAATGACATTGTGGTACTTTCTCTTAAATTAAATATGTTATTGATCTCTTGATACTTAAGAGTTAAAAGTTAAGAAAGAAATTTGACAAAAAGTTGTTTTCCTCTTCAGCTCCTTTTCTCATCAATTTTTAAATGTCCTTCTCCTAAAATACAACTTGTTTGCCTTGTATTTTGTAAGGGGCAATTCTACCAACTCTTGTCTTTTATGTAAGAAAACGGTTAGTTGTCTGTTCAATCAAAATCATCCAGTTATAACCCCAGAAAAATCAACTCTAAGAAATCCTTTCTAGATATTCCATTAAAGAATTCACATCCTGATATTTGAGAAGACATTTGAGAAGTCTAAATGTATGCCTTTTTTGTCAGTTTGGATAATATTCAAGGATAGAAAATGGAAATATTTATAAAATATCAGTTTGCTAGAAAAAATACAATCACTATTTTTCTATTCCCGCCAACATTCCTTTATTCATTCATATGTAAACTATGTGTTGTGTGAATCATTTCTCACTAAGCATAGAAGTATCTAATTACCTTTAAATTTGCTATTTAGAAAAGTTTAACTATAGTTTTTCACTACTATATACCTAAAACCATAATGCAGTTGAAATGTCACTGTATCTTCAATAGCAAACAAATATTAATGATAACTTATATTAACACCACACACCACCTTTCCACTTAAAACTTTAATTTAGCTTGCATGTTCTGCAAGTATTTATCATTTTCAATATTTATATCAGAGTATATCTTTCATAATACTGCTGGGGCTCTAATGCTCACACTAAGGTAGTTTTGGCATGAGAATGTAAAGGAAGAAAAAAACCGCTTATCCCATATATTTGACTTTTAAGTTACAAAGTAATAACATAACCAATTTGATGGAAGACCATTCTTAATCTCAGTGGCAGCATGGTAATAACCTGTAATCTATCTTCTGAGGAAAATATTGCAACATTAAGGAAAGTATGATCCTGATGCTTAAGTCTGTGGGTATTGTTAATTCACTACTGGGGTAAGTTAAAAAGTATCACACTAAATTTCTAATAATTTCACAAACATAAGCAAGAGTCAAATGTTTACTTTTAAAACTGAATTTAGACTATTATTTTGTATTACTAGCCAAGTCATTTCTATATATCAAAAAATTTACAATACAAATGATACTTCCGTATTCAAGTTTAGCAACCACCTCTCGTCCATATTTATTGATGAACAGTATATCCTAATGAATGTTAGTGCTGATGCTTCATCCTTGGTTCTAATATTTAAGAAAATATATCCGTCAAATATTTATAGATTTAATTACATCATACACAAACAAAATTTTAAAGTGGCGTTGCTGATTACTGTGGCAATAAAATTTAACTAGCAAGTTTTTAAAAATGAGAATTGCATTTTTGTTTCTGTGGGGAGATCAAATCTAGCATCTTAATATACATTAGGCAAGCAGTCAATCAATGTGCTATATCTGAAAACAAAATGACAATTAATATGTAGTCCTGTTATAGACAAATTACCTAATTATATATATATATATATACATATATATATATATATATATGAGATACACCACTGATTTCCTTTTTTAGAAGGCAAATGAGAATTATGGTGGCATGTAAATATATTCTAAGCCTATTAAGACTAAAGTATCAAATTGAAAATGAAATATGCTCCAATCTAACCAGGAGTGGAGTGTTTCTATACAATATCTGCATTCCAAACTGTTAGAAAATATAAATCTTTTTCATCTAATTTTAATAAAAAGTAAGATTTACAACAAATGTTCCATATAACATAAATAATGGGTTTTGAAGCATTTATGTTGCTTTTCACTTCCTTCATGATGGCATTATCTTTGCTTCTAATGAAAATAAAGGCCTATTGGATCATTCAGTTGTCAGAGACAAAACTATTTTACTAGCGTACTCTCGTGTGGTCAATGTAGTTTGTAGTATTATGATTTCTGGATAATATAAAGTCTTCATCAATGGTTGATTCATAGTCATACAATCTGCATTGGCAAAGATAATATACTACATTAGTTACACAAGAAAAATAACCAAATAAAAAGATGCTCTGCATTGGGGAAAGCAATGGAAAGCAAGCTGCGAAATCAAATGAAAAAGTACAGCAGAAGAGTGCGTATGGTGCATGGCGTATGGAAACAGCGAGTTATTTCTTGTCTTTGCGTTGATGGCATTGATGAAGTGGTGATTAAATGGCTGTTCATGTAGAAAGCCCAAGATGACTGAAGATGACTAGCAAGCTTTAGGGTTTTTCCCTCAGGCATTCACTGTGCTTCTTAATAAAAACTGACGTTTCTGAAAGTTAGATGCGCGAAAGAAAGGTTTTGAAAGTCATCTCCTTTAAGTCTAGGCCTATGGCTTGATTAAGCATGAGATCCTTAGGAAGAAAATGGACATTAGACTCTACTTTAGATCACGAGCTGTCAGTAATGGGAATTTTGTTTGGAAGTTGAGGAAGACACTAATATGGGATTTAATTTATCAAAAAGTTAAAATACATCTACTCAATATTTTACTAATGGGTTTAGTTTAAATATATGGACAAGCATTAATACTGTCATTTAATGTCATTTAATGTCAGACTGGCTTTAGAATTTACAGACTTCCCTTTGCATTTCCACCAATATCAACTAACCCAAGCAAGGTCACTATTGCTTTTCACAGAGACCCGAGTAAGGCCCTGTTGATTCACTGTTGGAACTGCACTACTGTTGCCAGTGAACGAGGAGCTGTACCCTTGCTCAAAACTGCCTCCAAGGGAAGGTCTGCTCCTTCAGCAATGTCTGTAAAAAAGACACCCTTAATTTCAACTTCTTCAACAGCACCAGAAAGCACTTCCACTTCAAAATATTATGCCATTGCCTTCGTCTCCTTGAAATACTGATTTGCCTAGAATCACCACCAGATTTGTATTTTATCTACAGAGATAAAATTTATATATTGTATAGGTATACAAATATATTATTTTTCCTATCACACACGAACTTTTATTCTCTCTCTCTCTCTTTCTCTCCCCCCCCTCTCTGTCTGTGTCTGTCTCTATCTGTCTCTCTCTCTCTCTCTCTCTCTCTCTCTCTCTCTCTCTTTCTCTCTCTCTCTCTCTCTCTCAGAAAGGATCTCATGTACCCCTAGCTGTCTTGGAACTTGCTATAAAACAGAGAATAAACTTGAACTTTACTACTGAACAACATATTCACCACCCATAACATAACTTTAAGTACCACAACTAGAAAACTTAAATGAGATTTTATTTGTCAAAATGTAACAGGAGAGAATATCAAATATGCTGCAGTTGGCTGATGAAAAAGGTGCATCACTTGTTTAGTATAAGATAGTGTAGAGAAGCAATTCTGTTAAGCCACAGCATATTCTATGTAGAAAGTTGATTAAAGTTAATGTATTCTAAGTTCACATTTGTGCTGGTATATAATTATTGAACTTGTCATTTATTTTCATATTAATTGGAATTATATGGCACAATGATTCTGTATGTAAAGACATTCTTCTACATAATGAAGTTGATAAATACGTAGATACTAAAGAGAAACTAAAACTACCACTATTAGAATATTTTCTTTTACTTCTGCGGTTTCCTAATTTTTCTAAATTTTTAAATGTATGCAGACTTGAAATTTGCATATTCTTACTTCATAAACATCTGCTAAGTACTTATATATCCAAATGTTTTATGAAAAGACAGGAGAAAGAGTCAATGATTGAAGTATTCACAATCAAAAGTGTCTCTAAAAGTAGCATGCATTATCAAAGACTATAATTTTTTAAATTATATACACTAGCTAAGATGATCAAAAACACCTTAACAATATTTACCATTGATTACAAAATAGTTTAGCTTTCTAAAGGACAGAATCAGTGACTAGAAGACAACTTTCAAAGAACTCAAGAACGAAAGTTGCATAGTAAATTGATAAATATTGAAAAATATTTAAATAAAACAGAAATGTTCTTAAAATGCTAGGAACCCAGGAAACTCATTAAATTTTAATATGTCAATGGTTTGTCCTTGTTATACATTATTTTTATGCTTTATTACCAAATTTATATCACTGATTATAGGGATAAAGATGTTCTTTCTCACACCAGTGAAACAAAATTTTAATTGCCAAATACTCTGACATAAATTACTTTATTAGGTAGCTAACATACTTCTACACATGAATAAAGCATTGAATAATCAAGTATGTGTGACCAGCGTGCTCACAGAAGAGTTTTAGATGTTCTGGCACATGTGAGAAGTTGTCAAGTTTCATAATTTATGTGATGGTTATAAATGTGTTCACCAAATATAATTTCACACACATTTGCAAGTAAGGCTATATATTGTTTATCTTTATTTGAAGCATAAATATGAAGCAACTTTATAAAACAATGGATTTCTCAAGAACTTTTAGAGTACATATCTAAAAATCACATGTAAAACATGTGCACAGGGCACAGATAATTTGTGACCATCCACTCATATCATCATTGTGATCCTTCCTTAGTGCCTATCTGCTGGGAAATGTTAGAAATGAGGACATGTTGCTACAGGTTAGAAGTCATCAATGTGTACATTCACACAGGAAGTTTTGGTAAATATTTTTTATACATTATCCAAGTATATGGACTTTTGCATATTTTCGTGTGTGAACTACTGAATTACTGTAAACCAGTATCACTGATTTGCCTCAATTTTTTTTTACTGATTATTAATCAGGAAAATAGACAAATGAACATATACTTAGTAAATGCCATCCCATAATGTGATACAATTTCAATACTAAACTAGCAGTTGAACATAACTTTTGCTCATTTATGTCAGTATAGCAGTGCTAAATTCCAATGCTTTCTTCTTGCCTGCTCTAATACATTTTGCTACCGACAAAATCCCTTGAAATCAAAGTTTATTTCAATAAACTTTGATATTAATGCGGTCTGACAAGATCTCAGAGAACCTGAAATATAAGCAACCTGAACTGTCTTTAGATAATTTTTTTCCCTGCTTTTTCCAAACTAGAACAGAGATTGGGTTCTTTCTGGCCCAGTTTCTGACATGTAGATGGGTCCTGTATGAAGAGATTTCAAAAGTGTGAACAAGAGAATGGCAACAGCAGGCAGAAATTTGTCCCTGAAGCTTCAGTGGAAACAAACCAGCAATACAAACACAAAAGTGAATGGGTCAGATGTTATGGGAGAAGCCAGATTTTCAACTTAGAGGATACTGGAACTTTGGTTAGAGAATACAGGAATTTGAAGAGTAGTTTATTTGTAGTCAGTCTGTGGTGTGTGTGTGTGTGTGTGTGTGTGTGTGTGTGTGTGTGTGTGTGTGTGTGTGTGTGTTTAAGTGTACCATGTTCTGCATTGCCTGCAGAGTCCAGTAGAGGGTTTTGGATCCCAGGGGACAGCAGTTTCAGACAGTTGTAGCTGCTATGTAGGTTCTGGGAAGCAGGTGTTAACCCTCTGGAAGAGCAGTAAGTGTTTTGACCACTGAGTCATTGTTCTAGCCGGTTATGGAAACTGGAAGCTACCACGTGTTGAGGTTCTGGCAAAGAAAAAGTTAATGATCATTGATCATAAAGTTAAGAGGAGACATTCAAGGGTGTTCCTGGACATTAGAATGGAGGGGAACCCAGGTAAATAGAAACAAAAACATCTGTTGCTTTACTAGGAACCAAGTGTGAAATTATACTGCTACTAATAAAATGTGAAAATTTTTAAGGAATTTAAGCAAAAAACAAAGATCCATGCCTTGAATTTCAGATATGCACTTTAATTGAAGAAGGGAGAGTAGATAGGAGAGAAAAAAAATTGTAAGCAGCAGAAATTGCTAAGCAACCCTGCCATCTCCTAAGTGTGGGTAAGTGAGTAACTCCCATTCATTCAGGGTGATCCTTCCTTGGACGTCTAAGTTTTAAGTGTTGACAACTAAACCTATTTTCAGTACTCAATGTTTTCAAGAATAGAATTTCACTTACTTTTATTTGAGTCTTGTTCTGCGTGGTTATGTATGTGTAATGTTTGTGTGGGTGTGCATGAACATGGGTGTGTAACTGCCCCGAGAGCACAGGTTGATGTCAGGTATCTTCTTCAATTGCTCTCCATGATATTTTTCTTGAGATGGTTTTTCTCTTAGCCTTGAATATGCTGATAAGCTCGGCTGGCTGCCTTGCCATACCAAGTAATCCTCCTGCTTCCAGGATCAGCATTGGGCTTAAGGATTGTGGGTGATTAGAGGCTTCTGTGTGTGTGCTGTGAATCTGATCTAGGGTCCTCACGCTTGCTCTTCAGCACTTTACTGATGACACCAACAAAAGCTTTCTATATAAAGTCCATCATCTTTTTTTTTTTTTTTTTTTTTTTTTTTTTGGTTTTTCGAGACAGGGTTTCCCTGTAGTTTCTAGAGCCTGTTCTAGAACTAGCTCTTGTAGACCAGGCTGGCCTCGAACTCAGAGATCCGCCTGCCTCTGCCTCCCGAGTGCTGGGATTAAAGGCGTGCGCCACCACCGCCCGGCCAAGTCCATCATCTTTTAAGGAAATATTTAGTTTGATATTTTCATAGGTCTCACCCTCATATGCATTACGGTAATACGTATTTTTTAAGAAATTATAATAAAATTATTCTTCTAAAATTTTAAATTATAGCTCATATTAAATGGCACCTTTAAACTTGTCAAGTTATTTCTCATTTATTATTTTAACAGCACCCAGAATAATTTGATTTAAAGCAATGTTACTGCATTAGGCTTACTGGAAATTTTATAAGCTATTTTACAAAGATATTACATTATTTAAAGGAATTATTTAATGAAATGTTCAAAAAATAATTGATATATTATTTCATAAAGTGTGCCTTATTCTTACAATATTAATAAAATAAATGTTATTCAAATTTAAATCATTATATACATGGTTGTTTGACCAAAAAGTAAATATATAAGCCTTAGGTAATAAATCAGATACTTTCTCTTTTATAGAAAATATTGGTACCTAGAGTTGCTGAGTCTCAAGGTTTGCTTTTATTTTCTGAAGGCGAGAGAGGGTTTTTTTTTCATTAATATTTTTTTTCATTTATTTTATATACTGGCCACAGTTTCCCCTCCCTACTCCCCCCTGCCCATCTTCCATCTACCCCCTTCCCATCTACTTTTCCTTGGTCTCCATTCAGGAAGGTGGCAGACCTCCCACTCGCATCAACAAAACTTGGCACATGTGGTTGAGGCAGGATCAAGTTCCTCCCCACTGAATCAAGTCTGGACAAGGCAACCAAACCAGCATGGGGAATATATTCCCAAAACAGCTCAAGTACCAGGGGCAGGTCCTGAGCCCACTGCTAGAAGCACTACAAACAGACCAAGCTACACAAGTGTTACACACGTGCAGAGGGCCTAGGTCCGTCCCATGCAGGCTCCACAGCTGCTGTTCAGAGTCCATGAGTTCACCAAACCCAGGTCAGCTGTCCCTGTAGGTTTCCCCATCATGAATTTTACTCCAACGACTCATACAATTATTCTGCATGAGAGAGTTGTTTTATCTGTTATATGTGTGTGTGCACATACGTTACAGAAAACATAATATATACATATGCATTTAACTTGTTGAATATATTGGTGAGGAGATGTATTTTCAGAGTATACAGAAATGATCAAGTAAGTGGTTCTGGCCACATCTCATTACTACCCTCATGTTTCTACCACTTACTGCCAAACAGTTATATATACACATGACATACATTTACTAAAATAGACATCAGGCCTGACTTTCTTAATGAAAAATACTCTGAAACATAGTGTCTTTGATTTCTTAAGTAACCAAACACTGACTTGGTGCTTCCTTAACCTTGTAGGAACAAATAAAGATACACAGTGAGCAATCTCCGCATTTTTCTAAGACATCAGATACTCTTCCATAAGTTTCCATGCAGTCAAGCTGACCTCCATAAAGGAGCAGCATTGCTCGCGAATTCCAAGTTCTACATGGCTGTGTAAGAATGATGCACATTCCCAAAGCAGCGGCTAACCTACTGAAAAAGCGAAGGCTACGTTAACTGGCCTGCAGGCAAACAGTGTGGATGATCAGATGGCGAGATAAGGAAATGGACAACTAGGAATTTTATGAAGCACTTTATGAAATGCAGCTCATATTTGACAGTATCAGGCCTGAACTCGGTGCAAATGCAAGTGCTGGCTAAACTATCTCCAAATTCTCTCTATGTTCTAAAATTACACTTGTTCTGAATTCTCAGGTTGGAATTCAGTCTGGGAGTGACCACCTCAGCCGACCAAGAGCCTAGACACATGACTATGTCTGATTGAAGGTTATAAAGATGTACAGAAACGCCTTTACATATGTGATTGGTTTTTAGTACACAAAATATTATCTGGTTGTCTCAAAACATCATGTATCCAGTCAATATTTAGGAGTTTTTCTTGATCCATTTCTAAGTAATGATGTAAGGTTTATCTTGCCTGCAAACCTCCAAACTTCCTAGTGCATATTGAAGTAAATATAGCAAGCATGCTCTTATAAGTGTCTACACTGGATGAAGTTTTTTAAGAAAAGGAATATTTTTCAGTGGTATTAGAGAAATGATGAAATATATGAAATATGAACATGAAATATATGTCCACAACATCACAGATGAGAATCTCAATACTGGAGATATGGCAAAAAAAATAACAAAGATAATTTTATATGTATGAAAGAGGCTTTGTAATTGCTCTTAGTCAGACATGTAAGATTTATAAATATATAAATATTAACTAACATGGTAGCCCTTCATAACTTAATTGTAAGTTACCATCCATATTCAGATTAATAACTTTTACTTAATGCCTTTGTTTATAGATTGCCTCAATTTAGACTTCACGTAAATGATTCAACAATTTTATTTAATGTCTTTGTTAAATGAATATTAAATTGTGGATATGATATTCATGTCTTCACGTTTCAAATTTCCTCTTTTTATTTACTTGATTTTCTTAAGTGTTAACTTAGTCTTAATCTCACGAGAAAACATTTTTTCCTCAATTCTTACTTATATGTAATTTAATTATTTTACTTCTGGAAACTACACTTAGAAACAAATATATTTTAATGTGGATGGCCACAGTGATACAACTTTGTAATCTCAGTTCTTGGGATGTTAGATCAAGGGAATTCTAAATGTGAGGTCCATTGGAGCGCAGGACTGAGCTCCCAAGGCCCAAATGAGGAGCTGAAGGAGGGAGAACATGAGCAAGGAAGTCAGGACCACGAGGAGTGCGCCCACCCACTGAGACGCTGGGGCTGGTCTAATGGGAGCTCACCAAGGCCAGCTCAAATGGAACTGAAAAAGCATGGGATCAAACCAGACTCTCTGAACATGGCGGACAATGAGGGTTGACTGAGAAGCTGAGGACTATGGCACTGGGCTTTGATCCTACTGCATGTACTGGCTTTGGGGAAGCCTAGTCTGTTTAGATGCACACCTTCCTGGACCTAGATGGAGTGGGTTGGACCTTGGACTTCCTGCAGGGCAGGGAACCCTGACTGCTCCTTGGACTGGAGAGGGAGGGGAAGGGGAGTGGAGGGAGGAGGAGGGAAATGGGAGGTGGGGAGGTGGCGGAAATTTTTAATAATAATAAAATAAATTAATTAATGAATTAAAAAAATGTGAGGTTGGCATGAGCTGAACAGTGAGTCTAAGACCTGGTTGGGTGGAGTATGTAGAAAGAACATATTTCAAGCAAAACAACAACAAAAAAACCCAAATCTGTACTCTTAGATTGAGCAAGGCAGATAAGAAATTAAAAGTCAATTGGGGCAAAGTAGTGAAGCTGTCCCTAAATAAAAATAAAGGAAATCTGGAGCTAATTAATCGATGGTAGAGTGTGTCTGCTTTACTTGTTGTGGGGTTCAATATCAGTCCTGAACAAAACACAATATCTTAAATTTATTGATCTGTAGATATGTGTATCTATAACTATCATATATGCGTTTCTATACACACATATTAACATATATATTAAAGATACATGTAAGAATTTTGCTACCAAAGAATGATTGATGAAGTATTTTCTGTGAGGAAGCATTGTTTGAATTTGATAGATAATTTCACAAATCTCTTGCAAATATTCATCTGCTATGCTTAGCTACAAGTAGCACAGAAAGGGAAGGCATGCATTGCCATCTTCTTGGTGCGTTTGATGCTAACGGATGTTCAACATCCCTGTCTGGCTTAGTGCTTTCATGCTGACTCCAACTCCGCCCTATAGTATTATATCATTCGTGCATTGTTGCTCCCTCTATCTGTGTTTCCAATTCTTGGCTGTGAATTTGGTTTTGTACATAAATATATAGTTGGACATTTTAAAACATATCTGATATTCTTTATTTTTTGGAAATTTTAAATGATTACATTTTTTTACATACATTACAAAAGTTAAACCTACATTTATCATGCATGAGTTTCTCTTTAGTAATCTTTCCTATACTCATTTTTCGGTCTTTGCAATTTCTTTTAGATTGGTATGAATTTTTATTATATTTTCTCATAGAAATCTTAATTTAGTTGTTCAAAATATTGAATACTTATTGTTTGATATGCACAAAATAATTCATTTTTACCTTACCAACATCTGTATACAGTATCTATGATACCATAAACAAAACCAGAAGTGTGTTGTCCCTTCCTCTGCCTTGACACCTGCATGCCATTTATAGCCACAAAATCCTATCTGTACCCCGTTTATTAATACATTAGACTGAACTATTAGGTCTTCTGGCTTCATATTTTTTTCTTAATCTAGTTGGCTACCTATCTTGATATCCCACTTCAATATTAGGGCTAGAAATAAAAAAAATATATTTTTTCTTCTCCACTGAACTTTGAAGATAATTAGAACTTCATTAGTTTCCAGTGAAACTATTTCTCTTGCTGAGAGCATTCTAAAAAATATATTGTTGGGAATTGAGTTTAGAACCTCCAACATGTTAAGTAAAATACCAAACAACCTGAAGGCCTTGGATCTTTCTTTTTATCCATGGAGTTTTGCAATATTGCCAGTATTATAACCAGGCAATCATGCTCATTCACCATGTATGGTAAGAGATGGTCCCTTGGATTCATCACCAGCACTTTAGCAGTATGCCTGCAATATGCTCACCTACTTAAATAACTTTCGTATTTCTTTGTTACTTTTATGTTGTTGAGCTTCTGAAAATCTCAAGTCTACCTTCATGCCAGCCCCTCTATACTCACTAAGAATTTCCTTTAGAAAGAGTTCCTGGTTTCTGATTTTAATAATGTACTCTTTAATAGAGTACATATAAAAGCAAAGAAAATCTCTACTTTCTATTTCATTCTCTGAACCATTCTTATTATCAGAAACACTCTCCCGAGTTCACTTCTCAGTCACCCAATAACAACAAGCAATGCGACCTCAGACTTTCTTCCTCAAATGAAACTCTTGAAAGTGAGTTACCTCTTAGAAACGATCTTGTTCATCTTGATCCCCTTCACCATTTGACACCCTCTGCCTTTCTCTATCCCACACTTTTCTTGCAAAGCTCACCTTCCATAAAGCAAAGCTGACAGATTTAATTCTCTTCCTCTTCAATTTCCCCCTCTGTGATTTTCATTGCTTAGATACTCCATCCACTACATAATGTACTTACCCCAGGTTCTGCTTCAACGTTGCCTCACTCAGAAATCCCACTCCACCCTACACAGCCAAATGTTATTTTTAAGTACACAACTATCTTTGATACTGATAGGCCCACCAGGGGCTGGAGAGATGGCTCAGAGGTTAAGAGCACTGGCTGCTCTTCCGGAGGTCCTGAGTTCGATTCCCAGCAACCACATGGTGGCTCACAACCATCTGTAATGAGATCTGGTGCCCTCTTCTGGCTTGAGGGCATACATGGAGGCTGAACAATGTGTACATAATAAATAAATAAATCTTTAAAAAAAGACACTGATAGGCCCACCATTATCTTTTAAACTACCTATGCTAAATATTTGCATATTCTGTATGCAAACTTAGCCTTTATGAAAACAAGCTAATTATTTCTCTTAGGACAGCTGCTTCTGTTGTATGTTTTAAATTTCTGCTTAACAAACTTTCAGTTCCCAAAATAAACATTTGATGAATAAATAAGTAGCGAAGTTGAAAATAAGTCGAGCAGAGATAGTATAGGAAATACCTCAGATTTATCAAAACATCATATGGGCCATTCCTGTATGTATAGAAAGTAACTGGAACAGCCAAAGACATAAAATAAGATTCCTTGCCTAATAGAAGAGTAACAATTATAAGCTAGCTGAGGCTGTCACTCAGAGTAAATAGAGCTAATGAGGACAGCTGAGAAAGGGCTTAAAGTTAAGGAATCTTGAGGACGTAAGTGATCTGTGAAGGTGCATACATTTAATCTTAGCATTCTGGAAGCAGAGGCAGGCAGATCTGTGAGTTAGAGGCCAGCTGGGTCTACAGAGCTATCTCCAAAACAGCCAAAGCTACACAGAGAAAAACTGTTTTGAAAAAGCAGGAAAAAAAAGGAAGGGAGGGAGGGGAGGGGAGAGAAGGGAAGGGGAGGAAAGGGGAGGAGAGAGAGAGAGAGACAGAGAGAGAGAGAGAGAGAGAGAGAGAGAGAGAGAGAGAGAGAGAGAGAGAGAGAGAGAGAGAGAGAGAGAGAGAGAGAGAGAGGAGAGAGAGAGAGAGAACAAAATCTCCTTGCCCTTTATTACAACTACGTAAAGTGGGGATTAAAGGAAAGAGAATTGGTTTCATGTTGAGGCTGACATGAGACAGTAAGGAGAAATACTCCAGAGGCAAAATATGAAGCAACAATAGAAAACCAAATACCTACATAGTGGGAAGTGTGGTCAGGTAGCAGTATATATCTATCTATTCCCCAAAAGAATCTCCAATAACTAAAAGGAATTTGAACTCCTCATTCCCAATTAAGGAACAGTGCAAAGTGTTTCTTTAAATTTATGACATTAAAGGTTACCTTAGAAGGATGGAGAATCTGTGATCCAGTGTGGTTAAGAATTGGCATAAGATACCACATTTGGTATCTTACATCAAGCAATCCGACTTCAGACTTTTCCTCCTCAAACGAAACTCTTGAAAGTGAGTTACCTCTTAGAAACTATCTTGTTCATCTTGTTCCCCTTCAGCCTTTGACACTCTCTGCCTTTCCCTATCCCACACCTTTCTTGCAAATCTCACCTTTGAGCTTTTCTTGCAAAGCTCACCTTTGAGCTTTTCTTGCAAAGCTTACTCAATGAAGTTAGTAATGCCCATTAACCATGACAGTAAAATAGTAATGATTTTTGCATGTTTGGAAATTAGTTATGTAACCGAAGGATTAGAAATAAATCAACAAATGTTCCAAATTATTCATGAGATACTAACTCTAACTATTCAGTTATAATGAGCTTTACCATTAAAATGTAAGAGAAATAATTAAAATTAGCTTTGGTAATGAGAAACTGTTTTCGTTTGGGTTATAACCCCAAAAGAGTTTTAGCTGTCATTTTGCCAGTTACTTATAATCTCTGTTCAAATGTATACATTGGGTACATTATTCCTTATCATAAGTTTGAATACAGTTGGGATATATTGGTTTTAAGATAATTTATTGAATTTTCACACGTTTTGCCTGGTTAGTACTAAAGCATAGAGGCAATATTAAATGTCAGCTATACTGAGGCTCAACAGGTTACATTTTTAAATGAATTCATGAAATTCAGAACTTCTAGACTACTTAGTATTTGACTGTGATCTCTATTACTGGGTATATTAATAAATAAAATGTGTGTGTGGAGAAAGGGACTCAGTAGTAAGAGGGAAGAACAAGAGAAAGGACTGCCTCAAAAAGAGTAGTTCAGTGCCAGAATGACTTAAGAAATATATTGTTAAGTCAAGAAACTAAAGCAGTATAGACAAAAAATCTGGTAAGAAATCTAGAACAAATTTAAATTATTAAACAATCAAAATATTAAATCATAAAGCCCAGTGATATACAAATAGATTCTTAATAGTTCTTAATAATTAAAGCTCATTCTATTTGGCTGGGGAAAAGATAACCTAAATTAAGAATAATTACAATGGAAAGATTAGAAATAAACTACATGGTTTATTTAGGCAAGATTTAAAAAGTGAGCCAAATCTCTGAGAACTTTCTAACTATCAGCAAAGCATTTAAAAGGAACATTTGGTTTATAGAAACGACTGAGCTCTTAATCTCTGCAAATTCTTATACAGAGAGCATATGAATAATGAATATCATAATAATCCCTAAGATTTATCTCTGAATCCTGGAGTTGCTGAAATTACTACCTTTTGGCAACTCCATTTTCTACCAACTTTAAACTTCTGACACCTCTATATTTCATACATGTTCAAAACTTGTCAATGGCTCATCATTTCCACTATAAACACCCTAGACCAATGCCTGCTAATCTATTACTTGGACTATGGCTCATAACAGCCCATCAACAACACTACTTCTTCCCTCTATCGTTACTAGGACAATTTGTTCTGTTTCAAGTCTATTTTTCACATAGCAGGCAGGCAGATATCTTTGAAATGTAAAACACACTATATAAAGTCGCTCTGCAGTCACCTTGTCTACAGGGCTTCTCAGTGTTTCAAGCACAATGCCAACTCTCCCAGTCACAACAATCTTATTTCACTTGCTTAAAAATGTATGGCTCATATTTCCCTGTGCTAATTGATTTCCTTAATTAGAAAATTTATAATCATCACATGGCTGAATCTTTCTTACGAATCTAATTTAGAAGCTTCACCTCCTTCCCTTCCTGATTACCAAACACAAACTGTGTATTCTGTCATCCTCGAAGTTCCAATTATAATTCTTTAGAAGTCATTTTCTTTTTTTGTTACGGTTGTAACCGTCAACACACAACACTCTCAAGTTCATCAGAGTAGAAATTTTTTCAGTTGTGTTTGTCACTATAACACATAATGCAGGGGACTAAAATAATTTGGAAAATTAAAGAAAAAAAGAGATAGCCATAAAGAAGAGATAATTTTTATTGAATAATGGCAGCACCAAATTATACTCACTGCATTCTAGATGAACTCTTCAGTTTTCCCTTCCATAACAAATGTTTCCTTTTATAGTGTCCAAATTCATATTTAATCTACTGAAATCCTTAAATTGCCGTGGTTCTATACTTACTTTCTATTTAGTTTTTCAAATGTGTTTCTTCCTTTTTTTTAAAAGAAATAAATGACATTTCATTCTTCATTATGTGTACATATGTGTGGGTATTCGCACATGAATGTAGCTGACCACAGGGAACAGAAGAGGGCATCAGATCTCCCAGAATTGGAGGTATAGGTGTCTGTGATGTGTATGTGGATGCCAGAAAAGAAAACAAAGTTTTTGACAATGAAATCATCTCGCCAACCCAAACATCTGGTTCCACTCTACCCCTCTGTCATTTGTTTGTCCTTTCTATATCATTTTTGTCTTCTACACTCTAAAAATAATTTTTTTCTTCCCATCCTCCACTTCACACTTTTCTCTCCCCCTCCCCCCCCCCCCCCCATCCCCCCCACCCCCCTTTTCCCATTTTTTGTCCGGCAATCTTGTCTACTTCCAGTATCCAGGAGGATAACTATATGTTTTTCTTGGGTTCACCTTCTTAAATAGCTTCACTAGGATTTTTTTACGAATTATAGGCTCAATGTCCTTTATTTATGGCTAGAACCCAATTATGAGTGAGTACATCCCATGTTCATCTTTTTGGGTCTGGGTTACCTCACTCAGGATGGTGTTTTCTATTTCCCTCCATCTAAAAATAATTTTAAATTTATGTCTTTTCATAGTTTACATTTCGTTTCCTGTTCTTGGTCTGTTTTTAAAAAAGTTTATTTTTACCTGAAAAAATCATGTGTACACGTGTGTCTGAATGTGAATTTGAGTACATGAGAGCAGTACCAGAAGAAGCCAGCGAGAGCATCAGAAGACCTGGACTAGAGTTTCAGGTGTTGGGCGTCACCTTAAGTGGGTGCTGGGGACCAATCTCTGGTTTCTACATGAGCAGCACTCAGTCTAAACCGCTGCTCTTCTCCCTGAACCTTCTGGAGATCATCATTTTTAGGTTGTACCTGTTGATTCTTCTGCATTTTAATGCATTGTTAAAATTAAAGTACTTGTTTTATTTATTTTTAATTTATTTAAGGGATCACCTTACACAGTATTTTCCCTACCAACTCAATAGACTTCTGTAAGCCCTCACTATTAAATTTACAAGTGTTTTTCATAGCAATACAGATCTTGATTTGGAGTTATTAAATGATGAAAGCACAAGTTCACTCTGAACACCGTAATGTTATTTGTAATGTTCATTTTTTATTCTTTGTTTGTTTGTTTGTTTGTTTACAAGAGCTCATCCCGTTATATACTTTCCAGTGTGGTATGTAGGGCACTTAGTGTTATCTTTTTTATTAGTTTATATTTTTATTTCATATATAACAACAATGGCTTTTAAATAGGTTTTTTGGCTTGTCCATCATCACACATTAATATGTGCTGTGTCTGAGAATAAAAAAAGAGAAAAAAGTATATCAAATCACTGTGCAAACCATAGTTAATCTCACACTGTCCTCAACAGGAAGTTGGATCACTGAGATAGTTTAGAGCTTAAAATTTTGCATAGTTTCCTTCTATAAACTGATGCACAGCTGTGTGGCATTTCCATGATATAAAGACCCAAGGAGAATTAACAAGAATTAGGAGAATGTCTGTTCAGAGAGTTTCCATCTCAGCTGTAGGTTCCTTCTATTGCTTTTTATAGGTTTTTGTTAATCTGTCATGGGGAGGAGACCTTTCTAAATTAAGAGCCTCACAATGTGAAGTGATATAAGAGGCTTTGCTGTTGAGTGGTTGTTTATACTACGTCTTCCCCATTGTTGCCACCATGGCCGACCAGATGCTTTTGTAATTTTCCCTCACCCAGGGATATCTTTATTGAAGATGAACAAGATAAATCCACATTTCAAAGGAAACAGTTAGGAGTGTGAGTGCGAAACTGTATTAGATTCATTTTGGAAGTAGCATAGAAATAAATAGACATACAAAATATATTATAAATAAATTTCTTATATCTATGTTACTTAGACAGAATTCTGGAGTCCTTCGAGATCACAATGCTTTTAAACTCTAACAAAAGCTGTAACTACCAGAACAATACTCAGTTGCTCTTAATAAATGCCTGAGAAAGAACTAAACTCTTCCAGTTGACAATCTGTTAATCACTTAATAAATGTCACAGTTGAATCACATTAAGAATTTAATTTTTTGTTGTAACAGTACTCTATATTTTGCTCAAAGCCTAAGGTTCCAAAGAACAAGAATTTCCCATTACCTCAAAACACTAGTTTGATCTCCAAAACAATCCTGGAAAAATATTCCTCCAGACATTAACAGGGAAAAAAAAAGGAAAAAAAACACAAGCAACTCCCACATGATGGTTGACATTTTAGAATGACCTTTGTGTAGAATAAAAAGTCATTTTCCAAAAAGCCAAAATTCAAACTTTCCCAGAAACGAATTTGCAAATGAATAGACATTATGAGCTAAAAAAGGAATTACTACCCTGGATAATTTTTTCCCCCAACATTACTGAAATCAGTAAAGTGCCCAGATTACAAACAAACTGTCCGTCCATTTTCACATCGATTCTGCAGCACTGTCAACCCTGGCTTGGCAACTCTGCCTTTTTGTTTTTTAAATCACAATAGCTTCCTTCAGAGCCTTTGTAAATACAAAACATATTTTTTACCCGCATCCAAACTGCCTCAGTGAATTTAGTAATTTCCACACTCAGATCAGGTCTCTGGCTCACTGTCTTGACCCGTGATGCTGCCCAGTGATCTCACTCTGATGCTGCAGACACTTACTCTATTCTTACAGGAGCGGACTGTCTTAACACAGGGTGACAAGAACCACTTAGATCCTACCCTGAGACAGTTCCATGCATAATATCAGGACACACAGGACAGAATTCCCATGAAAATGGTCATTCTAAATGCAACGCACAACTGAGAGAAGCATCAGGATTTCTCCCGTCTAGTCTTGAGATGGCTGCTACCTTTCTTTAGCTCTCACTTGCCACTGGCTTCGGTAGAAGAATAAAAGTTGGTAGAGGGATACAGCAATAAAAATTGTTATTTCATTTATATGCACGTGCCTATGCTGGTTTTATTTGATAGATTTGCAAAATTTAAAACTCAAGGCTTTTAAGAGAAATATGGACAATTCAAAGAACACATTCATCCCAGGCTTCTAAAATCTAAATTACCCTAGATTCTAAATTTTCTAACCCTTTAACATGTTGATGATTTTTCAGTAGCAACTTTAAAAATGTTAATTTTTAACTTCGTCAATCATTCTCTTGAACATGATTAAAAATAGCGACACGTCCAATATTTATGATTATCCATTACAGAAGTTTTCTAGACCAACAGACAATAAGTAATCAGCAACTGGTAATAATAAAATTATTTTAAGAAACTGTTTTCCAAGAGAGTTGAGGGGTTAAGGAACTGCTTTTTTGTTTTGGTGGTCACAGAAAAAAAAATGACTAAGAACAAATAAAACACAATATTCTTCTTTTTGAGGTTTTACATAATGTTATATATCTTTATAATTTAGTGCTCCTGAAAGTTTTGGATAAATAACTACATATCATTTTTTTTTTAAACCAGAAAAGGGATCTTTCAAACAGCATTAGTTCTGCAGACTTCTAGAACATTGCAGTGAGGAGAATCACATTTGTGCATCCACACGGACGCTGATAAAAGGTAGCCATTCCCAAGTCTGCTTCCTCTCTAACTTTGTGAAGGGAAAGAAGCAAACTGGGACAATGGCTGGAGGGAAGATTAGAATGGAATATTTGGGAAACTTTTTAACCTAATTTGGAAAACTCATTTACATTTTGTAGATAATCAAAACACCGCTGTGAAACCAGACAACATGGGGCTGGGCCTCTTTCCACACGATCCCGGTGATGGCAAGGCTGGAGATGGAGGTCGGGGATCAGCCTGAAGCAGGCAGACTCTCAAGTAGGACACAGGTAGTTTGCTTGACCAACCAAGCAGAAAGGGAAGTCTGCTACAGTTGTAATTGCTACCAAAATAAAGAATATCACATTCTGCTTCAAACTACATCGATCCGTATGTAGCTTTTAAAATTTTCAGCCAACAATTAGGTATTTTTGCTCAATCCTGATGGACAGTAAGTGGAGATGTTTTCTATTATTAAAAGAGTGGAGTTATTAATTATTTTTAACACAAGATTGTCAGGATAGAGCTATGTGTTTGTGTGATTTACATAAAAAATGAGAATGCCAGTAACAATGAAAACTTGAGGCTTAACTGGAAGACCCTTTATTAGACAACTAAATGATTACTTTTCCATATGAATAATGCCTTAGTAAGCTACAACATGGTTTCAGAGCTACCATTTGAGTATCAATTCAAGTGTAAAACCTGAGATTATTTCAGAATCAGACATGAAATGTAAGACATTTGGGAAAGCCCCAATGATTGAAACAAATTCTCTCTCCCATGCTTCTCTCTCCCTCCTCCCATCTCTCTCTTCATGGTGTGTGTGGGGTTTATGCATGTGTATGTACATGTGTTGCATACCAAGCATCTTCCTCTCTTCTCCCTATCATATCTTTCCTAACTTTTCACTTCTGATATAATCGAAAAATAAATACCAAGAAGTCTGTGAAACCACTGTCAATATGGTAACCCTTCAACATTTATTGACTAATAGGTTACACTCTGCACTTTGAACTTCGGATCATTTTACTATTGCTCAAGTTTTGATGCTCAAATGGGAATTTTACTCATCATGCATCAGCACTGTTGAACACCCGAGGTCTTTTAAAATGAAGCAACTGTCTGTTATTGAATAGGTAGAACAAAAACAAGAGGGGGAAAACGCAGTGTCCAGAAGGGAAATTCCCTCTTTGCTGGTCTGCGCTGCTTTAGGAGCCACTGCGTTTTCCCAGTGTTTCACCTACTGTATTCTAGTTCTGCATCTGGAGATAAGTGCTTTGGCTATGGATCTTATTTTCTGAGACATCCTCTCACTGAAACTTAAGTCCATGGCTTAAGTGAGGCAGTCTGGACAATGATCTTCAGAGCACCCTACTCCCGTGCTGGAGTAACAAAGGTGTGCTCTTCCCTACAGCTTTCACATGCACCCTGGTCATGAGAACTCGAGTGCCCTGCTTACACAGAAGGCGCTATACTGGCTACACCATGCTCCAAGACCCCTCAGCAATTTTTTTAATCAAAAATCACACTAAAAGCCAAACTTAAACACACTAGTGATTCATCTTTTAAATATGCTATAGAATTAAATTCTCATGTGACACTAAGAATTTTTTAAAAAACATGCCTCATTTGATATTGTGGTAGAAACAATGACACTCTAATAGCCCAAGCACTAGGAAGTGATAGTTGTCAGGGTTTAAATTGGCTAGTTTGAATGTTCAGGGCAAGGATGCCTTGGAAATGATTTCAATATGGAAGCAAAAGTTCATAGGAGATATAAAAAAGCAGAAAATCTGGATGTCCGTGATTGGACATATATTCAAGGAAATGACCTAATTATATATGAGTTATCAGTCATTATTTGTTTTGCAACACAGCCAAGTGCAGAATATTTTGTTTGGATTACATATGAGGAAGGTGTATGTGAGCGGAATTGGAAAAATCTCTATAGGACATTTATCAACTGAGTAGAAGTTCATACTACTTTCAGAACTTCAATAAAACTTTGTGTGTGTGTGTATCTGTGTTAATGTGTGTGTGTGTGTGTGTGTGTGTGTTCACATGCACTTATTAACTGGCTACCTCCTTGTCATGGAGCCAGATAGAAGTAGCATGTCACTGAGCCAACACATTCTTGTAGTATTATGGCTTTTTAGTTTTTGTTGTTTTTGTTTTTACTTTCTCTATACAGGGCTTCTCTGTGTAACAGCACTAGCTGTCCTGAAACTAGCTCTTGTAGACTAGGCTGGCCTCGAACTCACAGAGATCCACCTTCCTCTGTTTCCCAAGTGCTAGGATCAAAGGCGTGGGCCCCCACCTCCTGGTGGCTTTTTAGTTTTTACAGCAAAGATGTATTCATGTAGCAGTTAAGGCGATACTTTCAAAAACAATCAGCATTTACTTTTTCTTAAAAGCCTGCATATTACAATAAAAGGTCTATTAATGCCCTCATTGTCATAAGACTATATAAATGCAACAGCAGATTACTATTTAGAAAGCTATTTAAAGCCAGGGGTGGCTTTGGAAGTGATTATTTCAAGGGTGAGTTTTAGCGATCTGTGACTGAGAGAGAGGTTGTTAAGCGTCCATGAGGAGGTTCTTTCATCTCCAGGGCACTCCTCTGGCTTTGGAAAGCTTGTGATTATTTCTCAACTCACTCAGCTTTTCAGTGAAGATCCTGAAAGGAATGAAGGTCTTGCTGAGGCCCAGTTCACTTCCACAGACGTTTTTCAATGCACTAACTGCTTCTATCACAGGACATGGAGTGATCTGTGCCTCTCTCTAAAGCTTAGACTATGATTTTAGGATAATTATTTTCATGTGTAAGTTCTATCCTTCTGATGCCATTGAGTAGGAAACAGCATTGGGTGGTTGTATGAGATGAAAGCATCTAGGCACAGTCAGTCCTTGCTCAGCGTGGAGACAGGCTTTGGGAGAGATCATGTGCTGTGCTGACATCACGACACTAGAAAGCAAGCAACATATTCACAGGGGAACTGGGGCACTCTCCACATCTGCTGGTGAGGTCCTGTATTAGCTGTTGCCCTGGTCCTCAGTTTCTAATGATGAGAATACACACTACAAGCCTGTGCCTTTAAATCCTTAGTAAGAAACTCCTAGTGTACATTTCCAGTCTGTACTTAGGTTCTCATTCAGACATGTTGAATTGGAACCTCTGCTGGAAGGCTTCTGGGTGATGCTGCATCATCACAGCACTGCTGAGGAATCAAACACCCTTTACAGCCATCACAAATCGTCCACAGAAGCATCTGGCTTGGAATTATGTAAACTTTAACCATTATGAAGCATTATACAACATCTATATCTCTGTTTCCTATTTAAATATTAGAATACTCTTCAGTGCAAATAAGCATTAGATATATATGACAAACAAAACCTTGTCTAGGATGTGGTCTTCAATCTATGGCGGCAAGACGGAACCCCAGAGGTTTTGACCAGCTTTATTAATTTTACATGCTAACAACCCTAGACTTTGGGATTTTTTTTTCATATCTGTATTTAACGTACATTTTCAATCTTATGATTCATACTGATATTCAAATTTCAGGCTGAAATTAGACAAAATACATCTTATATACATGCTACTGAAAGCTAGCTTTCCTAAGTAAATAATTAATTCATCGAGTGATAATTCTGTTTATTCAAGATTTTCAGGAGGAATAAATAAAAAATGGCTTAGTCACCAGTCTGAGGGACTTGAAGGCACTGTAAATGTTATAGACAGTATGACCAGCTTTTTGTAGGTAGCTCTAAATGTTTTCACTCAACATTAGGTCTAAGTAGAATTTTCTATTGAGAAAAGTGGTAATCGGGATTTTCTTGAGAAATTTTCATTTCAAAAGGTTATTTGTTGATTGTAAATTATAAGAGATGTAGAGAAATAATAACACACAATCGTATTTGTGTTTCTCTAATTTTGGCCTATTCAATGTTATAAACCTTCAGCACTGTTTTTTCTTAGATTTATTTCAACTGAGAAGTGACATAGATGTTGGGAGGTGTCCAATTTCAAGTGTGCCTAGAAACACATGCAAGTCTCTCCGATAGTGTAGAAGACTATTTGTTTGCGCCTCTCACATGAGAAGGAATTTGATGGAACCTAGAGTCGTGGTGCCTGGGTATCGAGGATAGAGATGGCCTTGGAAGCATAAGAAGCAAGTTTGAAGCACCTTTAGTGAAAGGGCCCAGCAGTCACACCACTGAGTCCAGCAGAATCTGGTGATGCAGAGATCACTGGGGGGAAAGCTTTCACTTATCATCCTAAAAGAAAATGATTGTTATATTGATATCTGGCTAAACAGGATTTTCTTCCACTTTTATACCAAGACAATGGAATTAGTTGCTTCAAGGTCTTATTTCTTTAAAAAAAAATTTCTTCGTTCTTTCAATATTACACAACTTCAATGCTGAAATCTGAACAGGTAAATTCTTCTCTGTAAAGTTACTCTTCAGAACCTCTTACTCTACATATATTTAAGAGAAACTAGTTTCTTTCTTTTTCTTTTTCTTTTTTGGCACACCACTGGGGAAATGAGTAGATAATATCCTTTGTGTACTGGCTCATAATGAACAAAGCAAACAATCTCCAGTCTACTGAAGAGATGACATGTTGTTTTGTGCTTAATGAAAGATAAATTAAAATCATTTGACATTGCCATATGCTAACAATCATTTCCTGAGCAGAAAGAACATTACCACAGATGGCTTGATAGATTGTCCTAGAAAGGTTGCAGGGAATAAACCCTCCATTCTTGCTTTAGTTGTTGGTGTGAAAATAGGCACAATCTTTAGTGAACATGATGGTTGAGAGATTATGTCCATGTCTCCCATTTTGAATCAGGTGCACAATGTGAACAACTTTCACTTACTTGGATAAATCTTTTAACATAAAGGTAAAAATGCATGCAGTAAGAGATTGTGTATATCCTCATACTCTAGATGTTGATCCAACTGCTGCCAATAATCATGTGTGAATAAGAAGCCATTCAGACTTTTAGTCATGACAATTATTGTACAAGTTCTTAAAATTAATTTATATAATGGAAGCAAGGTGTTTTTTTTTATCAATATCAACTATGGCCAATATATAAGATAGGTAGTATTACTATGTTCAAAATATCCCGAAACTTAATATGTGAATAATATTCATATTATTTGGCATTTGAAAAATTATAAAGTATTACTGTATGTAATGATAAAAGTGATATTTTTATCCTTTCCAATTATTTGTTTGTTAATTGCTAAGTATTATACAACATGGTTTCCAGTGTGCTAATATTCTAAGCATTATCTAAACTGTGCATATCATACTTTGTGTATTTCTCAGCTTTATGTGAAGGTGATCATGATAAGGGAAATGGGTGTCCCATGTTGCAAATTGGGTTATGAGGAGTCTGTGGATTTTTCTTTATATCATTCTCCATTTTCTAGTTTGTACTAGAAAAAGCAAGTTATCATTTTTGTGCTCTAGTGTAGAAGCTCAAACAAAGATTAAGCCATCCCTACAAATTATTTAGTTTTTAACTAAACTATAATTGCATTACTTCCTTTTCTCTCTCTTCTCTCAATCCTTTCCATGTCCAGCATCCCTCACTCCCTTTCAAATATAATATACATATTAAATACCACCTGGTGAGTTAGCTGTTTGCATCTGCACACACACACACACACACACACACACACACACACAAATTTCAGGATTGACAACTTGGTACTGGATAATCAATTAGTGGGCTCATCATTTGGTAAACAATAATTCTCCCTCTCTTAGCACTCCTTTGTTGCAATAGTCCTTTGTCTAGGAGTGGGACCTTGTGACATGCTAATTTTAAAGCAGGAAATTCTAGATAAAATGTTCTTCATGTACACACAACTGGGCAGACTTGGAGAAGAGAAGTAGAGTTCATAGAAACAGCAAAATCCCATTGAAAGGTCTAATGGAGAGTAAAGTTCTTTGTGAAAAGAGACAATTTTCTGTAGTGTCATAAGGGTGGTTAAGACATTATTCAAATGGAAAATATCCAATATGACAGAAGCCTTGTGAAAAAGGAAGGGAAATCTACAAACAGAAATCGAGGGCAAGCAAAGTGGGGCCTCGGAATAGGATAATTTGGCTTAAAATTTTTTTGGTCCAAATTTCTGATGAAGCATGAATGAAAGTATAGGAGAAGAGGTCCTTGTGCTCACAGGTAAGCCCTAGCGAAGCCAGAAAGAAGTTAAACACAAATGGTTATATCTTCAAAAAAAGGAGATGTATACCCCAGATAAGCCCTAGCGAAACCAGAAAGAAGTTAAACACAAATGGTTATATCTTCAAAAAAAGGAGATGTATACCCCACCTGGAATGCTGGGAAAAGTAGTTTTCAACCTTGTGATCTTCTACTATCAGTAGGGCTAGGCTTTCCCCCAAACCCCCAGAATATTGCTTGTTTATTCCAGACTTCCCACCTCTGCCCAAGTCTTCAGCATTGCTTCTCAGCCCACAAAACACATCCATACAAGAGATGTCATTTGTACATTACCACAGCCTAGGCAATTTCTGTTACCTTAGGGACAGGCCAATTCACCTGAAGCCCACATTCTGTTATGTTTACCTTCGTCATTCTCCTTATCTTGAATGTTGTTTCTATAGAAGTCAACAGAACTCATCTCCGTGGAAGGAGTCATATGTACATTGTAAAGAATTTCAAAGCATACATGTCTTTAGCTTGTTGTACACTCAAGGATGCGTTAGCTAACTGCCATCAGGAAATTTTTTCCATAATTATGCTGCACTCAAATATGTCTAAAATAAATGACCTGGTGTCAGGTTCCAGAAGTTTGAACTATCACTGGCTAACTAAAGTCATACTGAAAAATGTTTCATTCTTGCCACTCCAAGGATCATTTCACGCCTGACCATGATACTTGCAGGGGCTCCCACAGGTGATGGTAATTCAGCCAAAGCCATGTATCAATTTGATGTTGGACCTCAAGCTAATTACGTGCAGCACAATATCCAGTGTTGGGCAGTGGCAGGACTAAGGAGCTTATACCAGGCATGCAAGCCCGAGAGTGCAGAATCAGTGTTCTATTCCATTCCATCTTGTTGAGTTTTCATGTTTGGTGTGATATGCATTCTTGAGTTATAGTATTTCAAATATAAGGTAGTTCTGTAAGTACACAAAACCAGCATAAATTAGGAGGCATTTTTGTCTATATTGGTAAAAACTAATACCACTTCTATTACTAAAACAGTAGGAATAAGCCTTATCATGCGCACACTATTTTTCTCTCTTGATCTTAAAATAGGTCTTCAGGACAGAATATCCTGGACAGATTATCATTAGTGGGTAAAAATTCTTTTTGCTAAGCTTGTGTATATCTTCTTTATTGTTAGAATAGTTATTTTATTCATAAATTCACTGGGAAATGACAGAGAGGAGACTGGTTGAATTTAGCAGAATGGATCACCCTATCTACTGCTTTAATAACTACTTGTAGTATTAAAGTCATGCGGAATATTATTTTACCTATGTAAAGATGTGTTGCATTTTTTTATGTTGCATTTGTTTAATTATGAAAAATGTGTTGCTATTTCACCTTGTCTGCCTAACGTACCTGATTTGTCTAGGAAAAAGCTGAATGACAAATAGCAGACAGACAAATGACAGGCAGAGAATGGATAGGCAGGGAAGTCAGGCAGAGAGAATAAGTAGGAGGAAAAATCTAGGAACAGAAGAAAGAGAGGAAGAAGAGAATGGGGAGAAAGAGAGGGACACACTTAGGGCAGAAGTCAGGCAGTTGTCAGCCAGACATGGAGACAGCAGGAAAAGTAAGATATACAGAAAGAATGAAAGGTAACAAGACCCAAAGCAAAATGTCGATAAACAGAAACAGATTAAAATAAGAGCCAAGCTAGGACTGAGTATTTAAAACTAATAAATCTCCCTGTCATGATTTGGGAGCTGGTTGGTGGCCTAAAAGAAAACCAGGTACAGAGTTATTCATTGGTGATCATTCAAATGTAATTCAAAAATCTCCAGGTTTACTTCCTATTTGGAGGTGTCTACCCACATACTTTTTCCACTGACCTTCTTGCTATTACTATTCTAATCATGTTCTTTTAAAAAGGTTTTCTGATGCCATGCTTGAGGTAAGGACCTTATTCTTGTTAAATGTATATTTTGCGATTGAGGGAGAGTTCATCTTGGCCCATCAACCATATTCTCTGTTGTCACTTAAAATCTAGCTAACTAAGGTTTACATGACTGTTATAATATTTACCAATCATGATTAGCTAATCTGAAGTCTTTCAGGTCTCCTTAGAATACACCTAATGTCCTTTTGTGTTCTATCATGCCAATAAGAATATCACTTTCAGTTCTACTTCCCTGAATACTATTTTTAAAATGCTTTTCTATTATAATTGATATACTTATGAAAACAAAATATATTTATTCATGTATATAATGGATAATGACAAACTTACATAAATTGGCACACATATCTCCTTAGTTTTAAATGAAAAACAGATTTATTTATTTTTATTGGATGTAACTGAGTGTTTTGTTGATATATTTAGGTACACTATGTGTGTGCAGTACCTTTGGAAGCCTAAAAAGGGTGTTGAAACCCCCAGAACTTAATTTACAGACACTGGGTACCAGTATGTGGGTTCTAGCAACCAAAACCAGAGCTGCAAATGCTCTTACATACCAGAGCATTTCTGCCGCCCCAGTTTAAACTTTCAAAACTTCTTTAAGCTGAGTATTAACAACCATCTATTCTCTTATGGGAGATATAACATTGATTATACTTTGCTGTGCCACCAAACACTAGAAAACATTCTTCCTATCCTAGTAACTGATTCCTCTCCTTTCTCCTATTTTGTACTATAAGCTGTATTTTTTAAATAGTGCATTTAAAAATGTATTTCTGAATACAGTTTTCTTCAAAGCATGCTCTTAGGACTTTTATTATAACAAAGTGGGGTTGAGTGCCAACTGACTCCAATGAGGCTTGCTCAATTGGAAGAATATGCTTGGATCTCACTGAAGAATTTCCCCAAAGACAGTGTCATATGAACAAAATGAACAAAGAAGATCTGCTCTAATAGAGAGGGCAAAGAATCATTCTTAGCAGTGGATGGACTCTTTTTGTTTGTTTGTTTTTGGCCAAAAGAAGGAAAGGGATGTTGTGTGTCTTTCAGAACTGGCACACTCATTGTCTAGCTCTTGGATGCTCTGGTTTTGAGTCATCTAAACGTGACCGGAGCGTTGTATCCAGCAATTAGCCACTGGAATTCAGAAAGCTCCATATCATCTGCTCTTCTGCCTTTCCATGTCATATTATGAGACTTCCATGTTATGAGACTCCCATGTCATATTATGAGACTCATCTTCCTCCAGTATCTCACAAGGGCATCCCTACAAGAAATCCCCTGCAATCTCCATTGTCCCATCCTATTTCCTTACCTCCTGGAGAACATTGACCAGTGCAGGTCTTTCTATGCATCTTTGGATTAGAAAAACTAAATCAGAAGTGTTGTTGAATATAAAATTATGTCCATTTCTGCTGTTTTTTTCCTAGTCATTCACCAAAATCTAGCTTCTCATAACACTAATTCTCCATCAAGTTAGAACAGTTATACGGCTTATTGCTATGCATCTTGTCCTGTTTGATGTGATTAAAGATTAAATTCCACACTGTTTTTATAGCCTCTAAGTGTGGTCCATGTTGTGGCTGTTGCTGTGGCTTAGATACAAAGGGGTATTTTGATTTTTAAATATAAAAATTTCCTTTTGTTTATATACTTATAGGCTTCAATCACACAAACCATCTATTAGGAATAACTTTCCCTAGCCAGAAGGATGTTGAGGGTATTGTGATGTATCGAAAGGGTAGACCCAGCATAGGGACATCGTTTTCTTTGATGATTAGATCAGGTGGTAGTCTTCATAATTTAACTTTAAACTGCAAGTGTGACATCAACCATTCAATGCCAATCTCTGTTTCATTTCTCTTATTCTCTCTTTCTCCCTCACACCTACAAAGACACAGGCTGAGGTCACTGAAATGTGTATATTACTGTTAAAAGAAGCTGACTATTACATTTATTTTTAATCAGACACATACAGCAAGAGAGAGAGACAGCAAGCTAGATAAGTTGTATTGTTATATCTACATTTTAAATTTCTCAAGTTAGACTTTTATTAAAAATAACAGGTGTCCACTGCACATAATTTAATGTATTTTAATTATTTATTTATTTATTTATATAGTTTTAAATTTTATTTTTATGACTTTTCTACTCATTGGTTTCTGACTATATTTACAGTACCAGGCATGAACTTCCTTATGTCTTAAATAACAAGTCAGACATTTTATTTAAAAATTAATACTTTCATAAGGCTTTTTCCCCAATAAGCAGTAGAGAACAGGTTTTAAAAAGTTTTTAAGAACACATACATGAATGGGGCTGAGTGTTGTGGTTCATTCCTGCAATCACAGATAACAGAATTCTTATCAAAAAGTGCCATTTGTGGAGTAATACCTCAAGCAAAAATGTTGAGAGCGTTTTTATTTATCCAAATGTTGAGAGCATTTTATTTTGATGGAGGTAGGAGGATTTTTGTGACTTAAGACTGTCTAGAGCAAAATAGCAAGATCTTATCTAAAATAAAAAGACAAATGGATAATCCCTCAGAGGACAAACTCCATGTTGTGAATTCCCAAGTATCAGATCTGAGCATTCCAATTCTAGTGACATGTGATGGATCTTGATATTTTGTATTTAATCTAGTGATTTATTCATCTTGAAATGCTGCTCTGAATAGGTGGTAGCTCATCACTGTCACATTTAAGAATCCACAACTTTTATATGCTCGTGTTCACAACTATGAAATGTTTTTATATAAGAGATGTTTAGTTTCTGGCTTCACATTCAAAGAATGTAACTAATATTCTTCCCCCTCACACACAGAAAGCAGATCTGCGGAGTAACACAGGGACAAGGCTGTTCAATTCCAGTTCCATAGTCTTCCCCAAGTTAAAAAAAAAGCTCTTTTTAGACATGGTAAAGTTTAAACCCTGAATGTTAAGTATTCACTTACTATATGTACAAAACTAAAAACAAAGAAATCCAAAGAACAAAAGACCTCATACTCCAAGTAGCATGACCCTCTTTGAAAGTCTTCATTTGGAAATATCATCTACACAACCCTGAACTGAGCAAAACCTATCTCAGCTGATCGAGCAGCAGGACCACAGAGATGCTGAACCACAAAGAAGGTTATGCCAAACATAATGTGCTCCAGAAAAAGATTATTATCTTAATGATCTTATAGAATTTTGGTGCTTTGTGTTTAAAAGGTATGCTTGATGCCATTTTTTAATCTACTACTATTTGTTACCAAAATATTAATCTTGATTTTGAAAACATAAGGATTTGAATTTTAGTTTTTTCTCAACAATAATTCTTTTTTGATAACTTAAAGCAAGCAGTCAGTTAGTTATTACAAAATGAAAATAAAATCCTGTCTGATTATGCATACCAAGCACTGAAATAAAAATATGTTAATTCACAAAGCAAGTGGATTAATAGTTATTTGAAGTAACAAATTAAGCTTGTATCTTAACTCATACAACTTCAAGTGAAATGTTTATTTCAAATTACTGGGGTACGCCACATGCTTCTTAGACTCATTTGAATTTTTGACATGAGAACAAGTTCGTGTTTTGATGGAGCTATCTAAATAATTACTTCATCTGCATTTCACAGGCCGTTAATGCAATTTTTTCATACTACCCAATCCATCTGTGTATACAACATGAGTTCATACGGTAATTATCTGCTCTCTAATATGCCCCTTTGGGCAAAGGAGGCAGATAAAGGGATCACTTGCAGTCATTTAGGGACTTATTTTGTAATTGTCACCATTTGGGAGTCATCTGTCTTTTATTTTCTCAAGTTTTCCCTACCTATGGTGTCGTATCCTAGCAACACATCAGAGGCAAGACTCTGTAACCAACTTGGTGAGGGAATCTTTCTTTAGAAGAGACATCCTGGAAATTCAACAAGTATCACAGAAAAACTTTTAGTAGCAACATGGGACCCAAATAACTATTCGGAGAGCTAATGATAAGGCATATTTTGCTTTTCTGGAGAAAGGAGTATTAATAGGAATCCTATGTTTCTACTTGGGAAGTTTTATTAGTCTCTACTTCAATAACCATCGTCTATTATGCAACTGATCCTGAAATAAGTTATGCTTGGCTCAGTTGGTGGAGCAACTGAAGAAACAAATGGAATTTTAAAAAAGAGACATTCACTGGCATCACACTGAAAGCTGTTTAGAATTAGAGAAGAGCTCTTAAAGAGTGTCTTTTATATTAATATGCTTTATTAAATAATGGCATGTATAATCAAATCCTATGTTATCTGCACATATACATCCTATGCCCTCTTAAGATCTCTTATGCTTTTCCATTGGACTTCGGGAGTTATACATCTGGATAAAGGACAGACCATGGATAAAGGAAGGCATATGCAAATTTAAGTAGAGATTGGATGAGAATTGGTCTTTTAAAATTCATTGTCATTTCCCAGGATCTTGGTATTAAGACTATGCATGGGACAGGCGGCGGTGGTGCATGCCTTTATTTTCAGCATTTGGGAGGCAGACACAGGAGGATCTCTGTGAGTCCAAGGCCAGCCTGGTCAACAAGAGCTAGCTCCAGGACAGGCTCCAAAACCACAGAGAAACCCTGTCTTGAAAAACCTAAAACATAAAATAAAATAGTATGCATGGGCATGAATAATTACATACATTCAACTCAATCCTCAGCTTGAACTTGAAAACAATTTCACACCGTTAAACTCGGAGTTTAGAAATCAGTTACTTTCACTCTCATGGATTCGAGTATGGTGTATTTCTTTCCAGGTGTCATTGATACTGTTGTCTCCTTCTCTCTCTATTCCACCTTAATTCACACACACACACACACACACACACACACACACACACACACACACACACACACAGTAGTTATAGAATATGGAGAATCAAACTGAACAATAAGAAAAAAAACTGGTTGTCTGGGAGACAGATTTCCTATTTGCCTTTGCCAGAAGATATATAGTTTTGTCCCAAATGCTGAAAACAGTGTTTCGTGTGTATAATTTTTTTATATTTAATTTTAAAAATACATACCTTAAACAGTATCGTATTTTAGCAACCTTTAATCTTGCACTGTCAATATCATCCCCAGTGCAATGAAATTTATTAAAATATCCTATGCTTATTTAAGTAATGGAAACAGTTCAACATACCAGCTGCTATATTGAATCCTACAATGACAGTAACTATTTTTGGGGGGGGGGGAATAAATTGGTCTTTATTTCTCCTGCCATTTCATGAAATAAGAAGCTATTTGCCGCCTTCTCTAAGAAACTGCCAATCTAGAATCCATAGCTTTTATTTTGTTTTGTTTTTCACATGGTAAATGGCAGTAGTGTTCACTTTCCACCATGACAGAAATGCCAGAAAATGCCCTGAAGTGATATTATCCAATGCTCCCATGGTTCACACAACTCTAAAGCTAGTGAGATAGATGGCCCGGTGGGTAAAAAGCCTGACTTGAGTTTGACGCCTAGGACTCTCCTAGTACATTGCTTTCCATATGTATGTGCTATTATGCACATGACCCCTTGCGCACACGCGCACGCGCTCATACACACATACACACACACACACACACACACACTAAATATAATAAAATTATCTTTAGAGAAATCTAAAGAATAAATCTGATGCAGCTATTACAGAAATAGTCAGGAGACAAACTTTCTTTACGTTAGCAGCAAGCTCCAGGGGAAGCACAAAGGACAAAAGCTTTTTATTTGATATTTCACGAACAACAAAAGTTATATGACTTTCATCCCTGTTAAGTGCTATCCAAGTAGTATCTTTTAATTGATGCCATTTTATCCTTTTTGTACAAGGGGTGTCCTAGCTACAATCTGGTAATCTGTGAAGGTTCCCCAGGTACTCTTAGCCTGACTTTTTTTAATGCTATTTAAAAAACAGCCAAGTTAATTTGTTGCAATCTCTCTTTAATGACCACATAGTTTTGGGTCAGAGAGTTTGACTGATGTAAGGAATGTTCAGTCCAAACTAACTGTTACATACCACAGGCAAGTAGCGATAGGCAAGAGAAAAGCAAGGAACTTTGAGCTCTGCTCTTCAGGAACAGAGAGAAACAAACAAGCAATGGTTATAATACATAACAACAAAATAATTTGAGTGTCAAGTTTATCGGCGGAGTCTTGGCTGATTTCGAGAAGAGGCTCAAGGAAGATCTAAGGAGTAACACTTAAATAGAGATGTGACACGGGGCAGTGGTGGTGACACCTTTAATCCCAGCATTCAGGAGGCAGAGGCAGGCTGATCTCTATGAGTTTGAGGACAGCCTGGTCAACCGAGCTAGTTCCAGAGCTATTACATAGGGAAACCCTGTTTCAAAAAAATCAAATAAATAAATAAAATGTTTTTTTTAAAAAAATGGAAATGTGAATGAGTAGGAAAAATGGAAAGCATGAATAAACGGACGGCGATCACAGGCAGGTAGAGAAGGCCCACACCAGGAAAATGCCAGCCTGTGTGGAAAAGTCAGGAATTGGTGCGGCTGTGGCTTTCCTGGGAACACTGGGATCAGAGATGCTTCCTTGGCACCATGCATTAGTTGTATAGAAATTATTAACAAACCAGGAAATGTCCCTAGTGAGTCTTAAGAAGAATGTTTTAATTTGTATTTTAGGGATTTCACTTGAAGGACAAGAGGAAAATTGATTGAAGTTAGCCAAGAGTGCTTGAAAATTCTGCATAGCTGCATCACCAACCCAGCAGTTTTGGCTGCACACAGTATTTACCCTCTCACACGTGGCTGCTGGCACCCTAGGGGCTGCTCATACAGGACACCTCGCTGTTGCAGGGACAGTTTCTGCGCAGTGCTGCTCTGGATCACCATTGTCCACGTCATCGTGGTCTTGGCTATTCGGGTCTCCACCTCTAAAGGCAGAGTCCAGCTGTAGGGCTTCTATCTACTTTCTTTTCCTTGGCTTCACTCATTACCTTCCTGACTCCATTCTCTGTCCACACCCATGCCTGCTTCACCTTCAGCACCTCTGCTGCTTCTACAGAAGATGCAGTTTCTCAGCAACTCATGTTTCAACATCCTGGGACTAGAGTGGAAAACAGTTGGAATTCAAGGTTTTATAAGTACTTTGTTTTCCTGTATTCCGGAAAGACCCTTGACTCCTGTTATCAGTTAGTAAGGATTTCTCAAATCTCCTTTCCACTGACTGGAAGCCATCTTGCCTGTTGATTTCACTCAGGCAGGAATTACATATGGTCACGCAATCATATATTATCTACCCTAATAAGGCATCATATACTTTTATTTCTGTTATTGGTTAATTGATTTTTACTAGTATTATAACTCCTTCAGGAAAAGTAATTCTAAATAACATTGACTGGAAAAGTATTCTTCCACCAAGACTGTGACCAAAAGCCTTGCAGATACATGCCTTTTACAAGTCTGTCATTGACATCTCACATTTCCAATTTCGTTTTCTTTCCTTTCGGAGTTCGTTTTTTAATCCCAGTAACATGGCCCCTTCACTTTCGCCTATCATTCTTTGTTACCTGCTAAACTGGCCATCCTAATTTATGATTGTATTAATTACTCTTATATCAATCACAGTGACAAATACTTGAATATAACATTAGGGAGGATGGGTTTATAGACCCCGGCTTCTTAGCACAATGTGTCAAGGAAGAAATGAAGGGAGGGAGCTCTGTGTATGAGAGCAGAAAAAGGAAGTATATGCAATCCTGGTAGCAGTGATGGCAGCCAGAACCAAGAGTGGGCATTGCTTCAGAGGGTGACTTTTTGTGATCTACTTCCTACCCCTTTCCCAAAGCTTCCATATCCTTCAAATAGAACCATAAGAAGGTGAAGGAGAATTAAACAAATGAACCTGTGGAGGATGTTTCAGAGTCCAAACATAATAATACTGTTTATAAAACCTATAATTTAAAGACAATCACAAGTGTTACTTGCTCAATGAAATCTTGTTTTAGTTTCAAAACCGGTGTCTTATAGTGATTTCTACTACATGAAAAATCTCAGCTTCCCTTTCTTCATGGTTTATTTTTTGAGTTTGCATACCCCTGCATTACAGTGTTGATTAATATCTCATAAATCAAACTAAGACCAACAGCACTGTATACAGATTTATAGCCCTAAAAGTATCTAATATGATAATTTGATCCTATACAATATATATTGAGATTTAGTTAATCTTAATGAAATATATTCCCTTGACTTACAAAGCATCAAATAAGTCTAAAACTTCCTGTAAAGGTGATTCAAATAAAACTATGAAGATGTCCTTTAAGAAAGCTTAGGGAACTGAAGCCTTCCTTCACTTTGAAGACACTCCAATGGATTTCTTTAACCTGTTGAAATAAGCATAAGATGTTCAATTTTGTCATGGCAAACGCATTTGCTAAAGATAAATTGAACATCATGTCTCAAGTAACTACTTACCCGGAAACAAACCTCTGTCAACATTTCACTCTGATTCTGTAGACCAAACCAATGCCGAGAATGACAAAAACCATAATTTGTTTTGGGACATTTAGCACAGTTCCCTTGATAGGTGGTATACAAAATGAAGAACAAACACACTGAAAAACTGAAGAGCTAAGTACTATCTTGATTTTTGTCTTTAAACTTAATGAGAAGAGAGGTTTCAGGAAGAAAATGTCTCTAGAAGTTCAATCATATTGCAAAAGAAATTTCAAGTATTATTATTTATATAAATCTCTGAAAATATTTTGAACTTTATAATTAATCGAAGGTCACAATTAGAGTCTTACAACAATATTCATTAGTAGTTATAATCTTCATCTAAATGCAATCATGCCTCAGTCTGGAAGGATTAGTTCTCACCATCTCCTGCCTAAATGAAGTATTTTGATGTTGATTTCCTTGAATAAAATGGTGTAGTATTTATACCTAATCTATGTATAATGCTGTATATGCTATGTTAATTGTACAACCTTAATTTAAACTAATTTAAGTCTTAGATGAACATTTATTACTCTTTAAAAAATAATCAGAAGAAAAGGATTAGATACATATTGAATGCAGAAGTTTTCCTAATATTTTCTATCGTAAGCCTATCACATGTAGAACTTCCTGATACGAAAGGTTAGATGTATATATCCAAAATATGTGTGCAATTATGAAACTGGAAATTATGCACAATAATTTGGAGTTATTCTTATAAATATTACCAATAAGCTAGTGTATTGACACACAAATGGAATTTGAAAATAATCATTTAATATATTAATTAGAATATCCATACTTTTATATCAGGATCTTCCTTTTTTAAAACCTTTAATTCACTTCTATAGACACTGATGTCTTTATCTATCAGGGATATTTATCTAACATTACTGGACCAAAAATGGAATAGTTTTAAACAATGATAGAAATATTATGAATCAACGAAACAATAAAATTTCTTAAACATACATGGAGAATGGTATTTTTCTCTAATTGTTTATTCAAATGCCATCCAAAAAAAACCACACACACTGTGACTAGCAGGCTATGAATAGCATCAATTATCAGTCTTCTCAGCATATGAAAGGTTGCATTTCTGTAACAAAATTTATAATTTATTTATGTGATTAGGGATTGAGGTAAGAGCATGTTTGATAAATATCAGTAGTGACTAGTTATGTACAATTACCATTATGGATGATTTTAATTATAGTGATTTATATTATCTAGATTTATTTAGCATAGAATTTGTTCAAATATTTATTTTTAAAAATTACCTCTCAATAAGATGACATTTTGGAAATGTAACATGATTCAGTCTAACTACAACTGTGGAATGTTATTAATAAATAAAAACAAAAAGAAAATATACATATGTGCACACATATCCATGAATGAAATTCTTTATTTCTAATTCATGAATGTTCTACTTTTAATTGCTACGTACTGAAAGACTTGACAGCATAGTCCAGGTCATTGTTGCCAGCATGCATTTGTTAGAAAGGCGATGCATGAGGAATTACACCAAGGAAGTTTGGCTCCTAAACAATGGGTATTGAATTCTGGGTCTATAAACAGGACATTTAATGGGAGGTGGGGACCTAATGCCCAGAAAATACCTATCAGCTGTCCTAGCAAGACAAAGTATCATAATTAGACAATATTGGAGAACCAAGTCATTAGGTCTGGAATGTGCAATGGTAATATCGCTGCTGTTCTGAAAGCAATTGAGGGTACAGCCTCAGCATGGGCAATGCTTCTCGTTAGCAGGCCAGTTATGCATTTTATTGGGAAGTGTTGTTATTGATTTTCTGAGTCGCAGTCATCAAACATTCGAAGTCATTAAATAGTCACAAACCCTTTCCTGAATTTATGAGTTTTAAACTTCTGCTTATGTAGAACACCGCATTCTTTCTTATATATTTACATGACAATAATTTTATAATCCTGTCTTTTCTTGTTTTTGTTTTGTTTCTCATTTATTTAATCTCTCTAAATCTCCTTTCCTTTCCACTCTCATATCCATCATCCTATGCTTTTAATGCCTCGGGCTCGTATTTCTACCTGACATTTGCCTGTGTCTTCTCTCTAATCTCTGCTCAGGCTTTTCCACTCTCTTTGCCTTGTCAATCTGATCCTGTCGCTTGTCCGTTCTAAAGACTACAGGGTATCCTGGCGACACTCGCAGTAATTTTTCAAATCTGAGGTCTGTCCTACTAAAACCCTATATACCTTTTGAAAACAAACAGCCCTTTTCACATTTCTCCCCATCCTATATTCTAGCAACAACTATTCTGGACCCTCTGTTCCTAAGTTCAAATTTTCAGATTCCACATGTAAATGAGATCACAGCATTTATCGTTCTGGGGCAGGGTTATTTCACCTAGCATATAATAAATAGTAATGCATTAAATATTTTAAAAATCAATAAGCAAGACTTTTAACATTTTTACCACATCAAGAAATTATAAGAGTCTGGGATCACAGACCAGCTGTTATAATGTCTACTGTTCAAAATAAGCAATACAGGTGTAAACCTCAGGCATAACAGTACCTCTGAGGGAGAGATGTTTGAGACTGATGAGTCCAGGAGCTCCCTAGCCTACCAGTATAGCCAAACACCAAGTTACAGTGAGAGACCCTATCTCAAAACACAAGACAAAGAAAAACAGGATGATACAGGATGCCAAACTTTGGCCTACCTAGATACGTGCACACACATACTTACTTAGGTGCACACTAAAATATAAACAACAAAATAAAAATTATTAAGAATTTGATTTAATGGATTTGACAGGTAGGTTATTAATCAGCAAACTAAGCCAAATGAAACCACATTGTATCACAGATTATATATTATATATGATTACATATATATGAAACAAAAATATGTTTGTGTGTCAATTAAAAATAAAAATATTCAAAAACTCCCTAGATCTGAAGATTGGAGACCATATTCCCATATTCTTTGGAATCATAACATCTTTTAATCCCGCCACCAAACTGTAATCACATCAAAATAACTTCCAATTACCCCATATATATGCCTCCACTAATATTTGGGCTTTTATAAATCCTTTCAGAACATTAAACTTCTAAGAATTCTTTTAGTGCCACAGCTTCTTGCCATATGCACGATGATTAAGCAATTATCTATGGCAATTATGTGTGGCTTCCTAGTATAGTTCCTCTACATTGTCTTGCACTGTTATTTAAATCCTTTGGGGTGAATTTTCTTTTCATATGTTTATGTCATTTCTTTCCACCTGTCTTACAACTCTGATATTAGGTAACGATTTTACAGTAGTGATCTTTGACTTAGGGTATGGAAGTATGAAAATGTTGAAAGAACATTTAAAAATCCCACATGAATTTTGTCTAATACTATCTCCCTAAGGACCCAGCCTTAATCAAAGGACAAATCTACGACACATTGCAAACGTCGGAACTTTTTCTTTTGTATCCTCTCCCACCTCCTTCCAGCTGTGGCAAATTTTCTTACTATTTATAATAAAAGCTCCTACATTGATCTCAGTATTTACCTGATATAATTTGAGTGTAATTTCTACAGTCTTTCCCACACCATATCCTGGATTCCTGGGTGATGTGTCTGGGGTTCTTCTGTAAATTCTTTCCTTGGCCTGTGACATTAGACTTTGCTTATTTCTCCACAGGGTTTGTTCTTCTTGCTCTTCGGATTCCAGTGTAAAACTCTTACTCTCAGAGGTAACACAGAGTACTGACTCTCAGTCTAAAATCCTATTATTATTTTCCCAGACAACCTCCATGGTGTTTATCCTCACTTATCAGAGTTCCTATTCATGTGGGTGTTTATGTAATGTCTGCCTTTTCCTGTACACCTAGTCTATGAGTAAAGAAACTATCAGTGTGTCTAACATAAAGGGAGAATTCACAAAATATGTGATTAATATCATTAAATATATGAATGATTATATTTAAGATTATATTGATGTTGAAAATGAAATAGTGGTTTCTAGAATTAGGTGAACCATAAAAATTCTGTAAATCAAAGCTGGAATTCATTTTAAATTGGGAGAAGTTTGGTCCCATATGCAGTGAGAGGCAAGACCTCTGTTTCTACCAAAGTGCGGTATTTCAAGCTCCAGGCAAATGCTCTTCTAATCCTATTTAATATATATTATTACAGACACATAGTGGCAGAATAATAATGAAGGGAGTATACTTAAATTCTTGTTGGAATTCAAGCATCATTAATTGAATTTTAATGTAATAAATTAGTTGCCTATAGTTTCAAAGTCATCTTGCGTCAGTGCTTCACCCCATATATAATATAGATAAGAATATCAAAAACACTGATGGTAAGATACCTATTTATTTTTAATTTCAGTAGTTTAAGAAGGGGCTTGTTCTTTTTTTTTCAATCATTCCCCAAAAGACAGAATAGTAAAGATAAATGTTATAGCATGGTCAATTAGGAAATGCTTAAGGAAATTAATTCTTCTTCAGTGCCTTTCTCTAAGAACAGTTTCATAGAATATTTAGATGAATCAATCATCATAATCATTTCTTGATCTGAGACTGTGTCTCATTTCAGACTTAAAGATCCTGTAATAGAAATGATTTCTGAAAGAACTCCATGCTACATTAGTTCATCTTCCCAACAAAATTATTATTAAGGGCCACTTTAATAGGAGATTATGTCAAAAGGTCTTTTTGGTTGTTTCCCTGTCTGTTTCAAATAAATCAGTAGTTGTGTATGGGGAAGCAGGCCTGTACTCTGTTGCTGGAGAAACTGAGATAGGAGGAACAGTTGATCTCATGACTTCACTACTAACCTGAGAAACATAGCATGGACCACTTCTCAAAAAGAAGAGAAAAGATGAAAGGACCATTCCTAGTGCACAGGGATCATCCTGAAATACTCTTCATCAAATACCTAAACTGAAGTCTTAAATTGCATCAGGTAAAAGAAAAGTCCAGAAGCCACTGAAGAGGATGACGAAGATAGATGACTCAAAGAGCAAAGTTCAATTTAAAGGGAGAGAGAGATAGGATATGTTTACAGAATAAGGTAAGGGGGCGTGATGTGAAGGGAGATTACGAATCTTTTATGATCTCCAAGTTAATAACAAAACTAGTGATACCCAAATGTTAGGTTTTCACTGTATTGTTTAATAAAATGAGACAGGATTACATATCCAGAGAATTATTGCACATTTACATGGAAAACTGCCAACAGGAAATGAGTAACTCATATCCTGTGGCTTAAATGCTATCCTCAACAACTTAATAGCTATTATTTGTATGCAAACTACATGCATTACCAATATTGAATCACTACTTCAAAAGACTATTTTGTGAAATTTTGAGACTCTATAATCCAAATGTCTTTTTCCTTTTGGTCATAGAGCAATTATTTATCCATTATTTTCTACAGAAATGAGATCCATGTTATGTTCCAAATCAAAAAATGTTAGAGAATATTTATGAGATGAATAGAAAATAAACATACCTAAATCAAAGTTAAGAGCCATAAAACATTTACAGCTGATAATGGACCTAGATTATCAATTTCTAGGAGGATACTAGTGTCAGAGAGAAGATTTATGTATTTCATAGGATCAATAAAGAGTAGATTGTATGATCCCAGACCTGGGCACACAAAATCTAGATGTAACTAGAATAAAAACTGAAATTATAGCAATGTTTAAACATATCAAATATTTTTTACTTTATATGGAACAGATAAGTATGGTAATTATATTATATTTAATCAAGATATCATAAAAGATTTATAGAAAGCAATGATTAAAGGGTCATTTTTAAAGACAGATATTTCTGGAACAAGAGCCAAAATGCATTCCAACAAACACATATCTCTGAGACTTCATGATCCCTCATTTCTGAGATGGAGCCCCCATCTCCATGGCCTTATATCCAACTTACTCAGAAAATGTCTGATTAACTGAACAGATTTGACCTATTCAACATATATCCACCTTGTGCCCACATTATGATAGGCAAGGAAAATACAAAGTGCTTGCCTTAAAGGAGCTGTGGGTTTGACAGGAAGTATTATTACAATTTCAGTAGAAAGTACTAGAGGATGCTGTGGGATGTGACTTGAGGACTGTGTCACTGGGGCAGTAAGAAAGCCTTTCTGAAGGGAGACAAAATGGCAAAGAGAGACTCGATGAAGGCAATAATCCAGAAGTGTTTACAGTAGACTACAATTTAAAAATGAAAGCATGCTGTTTAATAGAAAACTGGAAAGAAACTCAAAGTAACAGGATACGGAGGTGGGTGGGACGAGATCTGAAATAAGACTGTGGAAAGGAGACAGGGTAAACAATAAAGCGCATGCTCCGCAGTCTGTCCTGTGAAGCGGAGAAGAAACCACAGGGGAGAGAAGAGGCACTGAAGGCTGAAATCTACAACAGTTACCTCAAGAGAAAGATCACCTCCATCACTGACAAAAGATGAGAAGGGAACAAGATGTGTACTCCTTCATTTCTAAGACTATTTTCTTGATACTAAATATAGAATTATACCATAACCTTTAAGTATACCTTCAAAAACCATGTAAGAAATAGTAGTTTCAAAACTACTTATCCCAAATAATTCAAGACACAAGTTATCGCCATATTGGCCCTTATTTGCAAGATTTGCTTTTGATGAAAATTATCTGTCTTTACTCTCCGATCAATAAATGATCAATTAAAACACATGCAGGAAAATATTTTCCACACCCATTTTAAATGTCTCATTAATAAATAATTAAATTAATTAATTAATACAGAGGGCACTGAACATTTTAAGCCTTGTACTTTCATAGTCTTCCTTCTCAGCCTTGATACAGCAGGAAAGGACTCAGTCTAGCCTTTGTTGACTTCCCAAAGGAGGCCTTACTCCCTCTGAGGGGTGAATAGGAGTAGAATGGAGTTAACTGGGGGGCAGGGCAAAGTAAAGGGGAGGGAGCCGGAACTGGGATTGGTAAGTAAAATGAAAAAAATCAAAGGAAAAAGATAAAACACATATTCCTATGAGGAACAGTAAAATGTCAAAACACTGCCTATAACATGTTAAGCAGCTGATACTGGTAAAAATGTTTTCTTTAATGCACTCATTTGTTTTTAGAGACAATAGTACTCATCTTATTTTTCCAATATTTTCTTCCTGGATGTGCTCAATGTGTAAATGTCCCATGATTTATTTGAGCTATGAAGTTACAATTGCAAGCATTTATACATATCTTCTTTTTAGATTAAGAAGGACTGTGTCAACATGCACTGATTCAGAACTTATTTACAGGAGACTGTGTCTTAGGAAACTTGGGCTTGCCTCAAGAGTAACAGGATCCATAACAAGCATAAAGTAATAGTGATACAATATGAGATATGGAGAGATTTATGGAAGAGAAGGAGAAGAACATAGTATTTAAACTCAATAAAACATAAATTGTGGCAGCCTAAGATTGTTTACATACATGAGAATGGCATATGGTCTCACTTATTAAAAGAGAGAATGCATACATACGTATTTAGGGAATTGGAGGCTTCGACACACGTTTGTAGGACTTACTAGGAGATGGGTCACACTGTATTAAATACAATAGCCAGTTCCTTACAAAGTACTTCCATCTTCCCTAGGCAACGAGTCTGCTTATCTCTGGTCCAAAGTCGGAATTTAGTCACAAGAATCCTTAGGATAGTTCACCTGGTCCTGGTTTAACTTTGGTATATGGTACTTATCCAAAAAAGTGTCCATTTCTTTTACATTTTCCAATTTTGTGGCATACAGGCTTTTGTAGTAAGATCTAATGATTCTCTGAATTTCCTCTGTGTCTGTGGTTATGTCCCCTTTTTCATTTCTGATCTTATTAATTTGTGTGTTCTCTCTCTGCCGTTTGATTAGTTTGGCTAGGGGTTTGTCAATCTTAACACAGTGAAGGGAACCCTGATGGCTCTTTGGCTTGGAGAGGGGCGGAGTGGGGGTATGGGTGGAAGGGAGGGGAGGGAAGGGGGAGGAGGAGGGGAGGAGATGGAAATTTTTAATAAAAAAAATGAGAAAAAAATAAAATCAACAAAATTAAAAAAAATCTGTAAGTAGAAAATGATGTATATGATTTAAAGTGTTATTTGTTTACTTATTTACTGTGTATGTAATGTGCCCATCAGTGTGTGTTTGTGAGTTTATGTGTGTACCTTTGATGTCAGAGGTTTTTTTAATCAGGTATTTCAAATAACACTCTCCATCCCCTTTTGGAGACAGGTGTGTCACTGTTTATGAAGTTCACCAACCAGCTAGGTTGAATGGCCTTCAAGGCCCTGAGATCCTCTTGCCTCAACCACAGTGGCATAATACCTCACTTTGCCAGAGATATTATGTGGGTGATAGAATTTGAACTCAGATCTTCATGAATTAACAGTGAGCATGTTACGCTCTGAGAAATTACCCTGACAATAAAATTTTGAAAAATCAAAAAAAAAAAAAAAAGAATCCTTAGGATAATACGCCAATCACCAGTTTGTGATATAGCTCCATTTTAAATGATTTTCAAACAACCTGGTCATATCTCACTACAATTACAAAGTTTTTGTTTTTATTTTGTTTCCTCCTCTACTCCTTTCGGATATTGGGGGCGGGGGTTCAATGAACCAGAGTGCACCTTTTGGCTAAACAGGATGGCCAATGAGCTCCTGGGCTCTGCCAGCCTAGGCCTTCTACTGTTGAGATACTAGGCCCCAGTAGTCAGGATTCGCTAGCAGTTTGCATGGGTGCTGAGGGTTTGAATTTAGATCTTTTGAATTTAGAGCTACACATTATGTAGCTCCCGACTGTACCCCCACCCCCGCCGCCAGACTCCACCAAAAAGCTTCACAGCAGATGCAATTCTGGTAAATAAAAATTAGTTTTCATTTCACTTCGATTAGCTGACTATTGATGCATGTTGACTTTGACTGCACTAGGCAGAATTTGCTTCATAAGGAGTGAAAAGCCTCAAAACCAGTTTTGGCTCATCTGTCTAGAGCGGTTTTGAAACACAGCTCAAGTGACAATGTCATACCACTGGTACTATGTATGAGTTAAAATGTAAAATGTATGTTTGAATTCAGAACTTAGTTCTTTCACTTATTCTGCCAATCTTTCCCGGTATCTCATAGAAATTAACTGTAATTGAAAACCACTGGCCAAAGACAAGTGAGTTTCCTACAGTGGACTCACACTGGTAAATTCACCACACCTCAGGGTAGGCAGCTTGCTCAAGTGAAGTTGCTCAACACAGAATGAACTTGATATTTTCGTGGACTTTTGTTGCAGTTTTCTGTTTGGGCTGTTTGTTTCATTTTACTGGTCTTTGCTTTTGCTTGTTTATTGATTCTCTCTCTCTTTTTTTGGTGTGTGTTTCTTCTTTTTATTTTAGTCTTTTTAGGTTGTTTTTTAAGAGAGAGAAAGAACATAGTATTGGAAGGGAAGGGAAGTGGGGAGAACCTGCGAGGATTGGGAAATAGGGAAACATGATCAAAATATATTGCATTAAATATATTCTTCAATAAAAACTTTAATAAAAGGACAGCAGATTCATGGAATTGGAAGTTTCATAAAAACAAGGAAGAACTAACTCATTAGATTACTTAGAAAAGAGAACAGTTACACATCATTTTGATTTTTCTGTTCTCTTTCCACATTTCCTCTATATCAATGACTGCCTCTTAATCCTAGCATTTTTTTTTCTAAATAACTGTTTAGAAGTCATGATTGGTTTATGTTTTTAAAGAACGTACTGAATCTTAATTTAAATCTGCTTAACGTACATAATATTGAATTTTAAAGAATTTTTTTCTGTGACTGTGCATTGCTATGAACTTTTAAATTTTTATACTAGATAGTATATTCTATTACCATTTTACTAAGTGGGGAATTGCATTTCGTGGTTACGTTTTATAGCAAATTCTGCAGCTCCATGGCAATTATAGTTAAAATAAATACAGAGAGAAACTGAACATTCTACGACTGCATTACTTTAAAATATCTCAGTTTGGAGATTATTCACTTTTCCCATTATTTCCCTTTTAAAAATTATATTTGCACAGAAATTGTAAGTGATAAATATTTTAAAATATTACACTAGGTTTCTCCCAGGATTGCATTATGCTAATATAAAGTTGATTGGTGCAAAGACATGACTATCAAACTATTTTAAATGCAGGAGAAAAATAAATTTAGCTATGTTTTAGGTACACAGAAATGTGCATTTTATATAATATGCTTAATATCTGATTTTATTACCTATAGATTATGAGGTTTATGAACAATTAATTCATGCATCTTATTTTTAATTTTCTCCTTCAGTATAATTTAATTATCACCATATTTAACAGTACTTCATGAATATCTCTTTGGTGTTGGCTCTTTCATATTTACATGCATTGGTTTTTTGGAATAAAACATGGAATAAACATGAAGTTTCTTTCAGGAAATCACACCTATTTCTACTTAGTTCCTATTGTCTGGATTAGGCTAAACCCAATTCTGTTCTCTGATGGGCTTTCCATAGAAGCAATTTGTTCTGTCCAATCATAGATGAGAGTCAGTTCAGCATGACAATAATGTTTGGGATGACATTGAGACTTTGGGTCCAGATAATGATTGACCTCCTTAGAAATCTCACTGTAACACTACAAAGAGGTTGTTCAGGGTTAGTAGGAACTTTCTTTTCTATAAGTTGACCAAAGATGAATGCAGCTTCCTTCATTTGCTTTTTTCATTTGTTGTGGGTATGTGCACATGAGTGCAGGTACTTTGAAGGAGCAGAATAGGGCATCAGACCCCCTGATACCGGGTCACAAGCAATGTGATGTGACTAACCCAGGGTGGGTGCTGGGAACTCAACTCAGATCCTCTCCTAAATCAGCAAGTGCTCTTAGCTGCTGAACCTTCTCTCCAGCTTTCAGATTTAATGAGAATAAAAGCAACAGAAAGGAATGAGAGTACAGAAGGAAGACTTGGGGTGCGATTCCTAGCATTATTTGAAGTTTACATTCTACTTTATTCTCTAAACTTTTCAGTAAATGTTGGTTAATTTTCTTCCTTCTTGTGAACTGCAGACACATTAACCGCACAAATTAGCAGTATATCTGGTCTGTATATTTATAATCAGACACTTTCTAATTCTTTAATATAGCCATCATAAATACAAACATATGAATTATGAAGCACTGTTGTATAAAATTTCCAAACTTTTAAAAAATTACTGCACAATAAGATTTTTAAACAAAATTTCCAACAATCCATTAGGAGCCATTATAATTACCCCATTTTCAATAAAACTGTTTTAGAGGTACATAGTAAATATGTTCATTAGTCTTCTGTTCACCTACATCTTAAATTAGCTTTAATTGGGTTACTGGATATTTTATCTATATCTTGTATAATAAATTAAGCACTTACAATCTCCTGATCTTAAATGGGGATAAAAGTGTTAGAACATTTTCTAAAAATGCATAAGAATAAAAGCCAATAAAAGAGGAAACACTCTATTCCGTATTTTTAAAAGTTATCCCAGCAGATTTACTTGAATATACTAAAATAAAACTGAGTGAAATAAAGTAATTTAGAGTTTAATCTGATAAAAAGTTAATCATATAACAATATGAATTAGAGACACGGAAAAGCTAACATAACCCTATTTGAAACTTAAACACTCAAATTCCATGAACGTTAATGGTTTGTGGTAAGGCCGACATACAGCTTGATTCTGGTTAGAAACTCAGCTACTAAATTAAAATTGGTTCATACTAATTTTAGATGAATAAGGCAATGCTGGAGTTAAAGATGAAACTGAGTAGATCTACAAAATTGCTTTTCAGTGATGACTATCCTATTTAGTAACTAAGATGGATTATTAACCAAAAGGATTGATATAAACTGATATAACATTAGTTTTGAATTGTGTTTCCCTTTTGATTTCTCACATGCATAAATGTAAAGTACTTTTAAATCAATAATTCATAATACAAAAATGGTGTCATTTTATCTACAATACTTCAGAAGGAATTTTCAGATATATCTAATTACCTCAAATAAAATATATCTGGGATATAAGCTGGGAACTTACCCGTTTGGAAATACCCTGTGTCCTGAAAATGGCATTTCAAAGATGCTGGGTTCTGATGGGCACAAGTAGCTTGTGTGAATAGGCAAGTATGTTACCGCATTCAAGTCATTAGCATAAGATAGAGATTGATGAGATACTGAATGGGCTACAAATACAAACATCATACATTTCAATGCTTTCAAAAACAGGTATTACTTTCATCATCTTTTTCTTAATGGTGGCAACCTTTTAAAACTCTTCTCAAATGCTGCCACCTAAAGGTGAAGTTGAGAACAGCCTAACAGTGACATTTTCTAAAAAAAAAATACTTAAATATTTATATTAAAAAATTGAATCACTATATTACAGCCAAATATTAGATTACATGTAATTTTATACCAGAATATACAATGGATGAAAACATGTTTGACTAATCAAATAATTTGTAAGTATTTTGTCAATTACTTTAGCAAAGAAAGCCTCAAATACTTTACATAAGAGGCAAAAGAAAATAAGTAATGAAAACTTTTGGAACTTTCTCACAGCTTACAATGAGAAATAGGTTAAAGGTTTTACTTGCTAATGTGTTTGCACGAGCCTCCTTTTTGTCAGTTTGCTGTTCTGTGCAAGATAATATCTTTAATTTTGATACAAAGTAAGTAAAGGTCATATACATAAACCAGTTTAATTCTATAAGTATATCAAAATTTATAAATATTTTGGGGAATCCTAAGTCCCACCTCTAATCAAGACAAATTTGTTGTTTCCAGACAAAGGCAATGCATAATGTAATTCATAGATTAATTACTATTTTAAAGATGTACTTAATTTTATATTATGTGTGTGTTTTACTTGAATGTCTGTCTGTCCACTAGGTGGGTGTCTGGTTCCTATGCCTTCCTAAAAGAGATACCAGATAACCAGATGATAAAGAACAGAAGTTACTCATAGTTATGAAGTGCCAGATAAGTGTTGGGCACCCAGACCCTACTACTACTTTCTTTCTAGACCCCATGCAACATTTTCAGCTATGTTTAGTATCTAATAGAAATCAATGCACTTGAGAGGGTGTGGCAGGGGAATCAGGAGTTCAAGGTCAATCTCACCAACACAGATTTGGAAGATAACTCTGGCCACGGGAGATATTTAATCAAAACTGATTTTAAAAAACTAGACACAGTAGGCATATTTCAATGGTTTCTCAACACTTAACACCAATAATAGAAAACAAAAGCACGTTGGTTAAGAAAAATATATATTTCAGGCATAGATCTGAATTTCTATTTTGAAAAAAAAACTGCCCAGTGATAACCAGTAATAATGTCTGATAATCTCATTACTTTGATTATATATATTTACATTCTAGTATTCATTTCAAATTTTGTATGAAAGCATTGCCTACCGTCTTCTTCTTCCAGAAAGGAGCAGAATGATGCTTTCTTTTCTCTGTTACCAACATAAGGCTGTAGTTAAAATGATTCTATTAATCAACCTGAGCCATCTCAATAAAGTGAAACTGTTCATTTTTGGTACCCCAAGGAAGACGTCACTCTCCAGCAACACTGGATAGTGGAGGTGTCCTTCACAAAGCAGTGGATCACATTTCTGATGACATTGTTTTAGTTTGTCATTTAATTGTTGTATTGATCTCCTTGAGAACGGAGACCATGTCTGACCCTTCACTCTGACTGTCAGCTCCTACTTGGAATTCTCAAGAGATATTTGGTGAGTCCATAATCCACTTACAATAAAAGATCAGATAGTTCCTTATTAAGTTATACATTCATAGAAATAGTCATAAATACAGTGAGTTATTATTTCCAAAAATGACTTCTAGGAAATGTCATTGGAGTTCTATCGTTTGTGCATGGAATACAAGAGAAAACACAAACAACATGTTTGCTATATACTGTTTATATAATAGCAGCATTGTGGTTTCACTTGGCAAATACAGGGCACATAAATATGTGCCCTGTTGAGTCCTTAGGAAATTAAAACGTCTGACAAATATTTTCAGGAAAATTCACTTTTCCTCTATTTTTTATATGTGTGTGCATGAGCACTTGCATGAATGCATACATGTGTATATGTACACATGCATGTATATGTGGTGGGTTATGACCCATGTATGTGAGTACATCCAGAGACCAATAGATGGCATTGTCCCATATTGGAACAGAAGATGCAGATAGTTGTACACCTGTGAGAAATGAATTGAGTGTTGGAAACTGTTCATGGGTCCTGGACAAGAGTAGAAAGTATGTTCAACTGCTGAGCTTTGTCACCAGACACATAAAACTTTGACATTTTAACACCAAAATTATTTACTTAAAACGGGGGGAGAGGAGGTGGGAGTGTCATGTTTTCTTTATTTTTACCTAACATGCTTAAATTGTAGCAATATCATTAATCTTTAAGATACAAGAATACTTTATATGAAAAACATAGCAACAGAACTCACCGTTCTACTGAGTAAGAAATGGCTATTTTATTCTTCAACTTGAATAATAATACAGCTGCACTCATTGAATATTGTGTGCACAAAACAAAAAAAAGAAGTGAAACATCTGAATCGTGCCAAAAAGACTGTCCAGTAAAGGAAACTAGGCTGCTTCAAGGCTGAGAAGTAGCTGAACAGTAGAGCATGCCAGACACAGTCAAGGCCCTGGGTTCCATCCTCAGAACTGTGCCCCAATATGATAAACTCAAAGTCTTACTGGTCACATGTATTTGCTGCTCCCTGTGATTTTAGTGCCATATCTTGAAATAGGGAAAACCACATGTACAATATGAATAATGATTTCCTTGACCTGCTTAGCCCAATCAAATGCATCCTGTGATGCAAGCATTTACTGATAAAAAGGAGAGGGAGCCTGAAATGGCCCTTTCCTATAGCCATACTGATGAATATCTTGCATATCACCACAGAAGCTTCATCTGGAGATGGATGGAGATAGAGACGGAGACCCACATTGGAGCGCAGGACGGAGCTCCCAAGGCCCAGATGAGGAGCTGAAGGAGGGAGAACATGAGCAAAGAAGTCAGGACCATGAGGAGTGCGCCCACCCACTGAGACGGTGGGGCTGGTCTAATGGGAGCTCACCAAGGCCAGCTCAAATGGGACTGAAAAAGCATGGGATTAAACCGGACTCTGAACGTGGCGGACAATGACGGCTGACTGAGAAGCCAAGAACAATGGCACTGGGTTTTGATCCTACCACATGAACTGGCTTTGAGGGAGCCTAGTCTGTTTAGATGTGCACCTTCCTGCACCTGGATGGAGGAGGGGAGGACCTTGGACTTCCCGCAGGGCAGGGAACCCTGACTGCTCCTTGGATTGGAAAGGGAGGGGGAGGCGAGTGAAGGGAGGGGAAGGAAAACGGGAGGTGGGGAGGAGGCGGAAATTTTTAATAATAATGATAAAAAATAAAAAAATAGTGGAGCCAAGAATCAACAGTCTTATGAAAGCAGAGAGGGAGAAGAAGGTTGTTATCAAGGCTCTCAGGGAATAAGCGATGCCCAATATCCCAATCTGTAGCCTTTATATTAACATACAGGTTTTCATGAGCAGCATCAGACATGCAGCCAGGCTGGGCTATTTTTTTTTATGGTTGGAGAATTTAGTCCATGCACCCAATGTATTGTGATCAAACACACCACAATTATAATTTCTTTTGCTGTCCATAACATAATGTTCGTCATCAGCTCACTTTGATCAGTATACATGGAGCTCTATTTACAGTCTTTTAGGGAGTTACAAATATTATTCTGTATATCATGATTGAAAATTTACAAGAGCATATTTCTGGACAGCATCATTAGACAAACTAGCAAGTTCTACCAAAGGAACCAACAGTTATGCCACACATCAAAATTTCATGCATGGAATTATGACTAAACATAGTTTTATAGATATTAAAATATAGACTATTAATATAGCTTTAGTCTTTCTAAAATTACATGGTTTTTCTCAAGGTATAAAACTAGAATTTTTATTTACTTTTATTATGTGTGTATGGAGGGGGAGCTTGTGTGCCACAGGGAGGGTGGGGGGGTCAAAGAGCAACTATGTGGAGTGAGTTCTACCTTACATGAGTTTTGGAGACAGAAATCAGGTCTCCAGTGAATTCCAGGAGAATTTGCCTGCTGAGCCATCTCTCCAGCCCTAAAAAAAACTATATAAATAGCATTCTCAAGTTTGTCAAAATATAAGCAAGCCTAAATATATTGACTCATTTTAAATCAGTTCGAAGCCTACAGAAATTTCTATGTATAATTAATTAAGAGAGCTGGGTTTTACCAAAACTACATGCTCTTTAAGACAAGAAAAAGTAAATGTGTGTTTAATAGTCAGAAGTTCATTATACATAATCCATAATATGTATTTATGATGAATTCATCGTTCTGAAAGGCAAGCTTTGAAATGAAGTGTTATTGGAAATGTAATAATAAATCATGAGTGTATTTGTGCTATTCCTAGAAGGTCATGTTGTTTAAAACACAGAGTACTAATCTTTATATGAAATTCTATATATATTTTTCTGCTCAGCAAAAGTACATTTTAAATAATAGCTTTTACTACAGCAAACCTTTTCCATGGAAGAAAGTTCAACACTATAAAGAGTGTCCCACAAGAAATGTACATGGCTAGTATTCTAGAATGTCAAATTTTTTCAGTTAGGGAAAATTGGGAACTGTGCAAAATCTACCCAGGCATCTTCAATACTCAACAATTACATTTCTATTATTTAATATCCAATATAATTTTAGAGTTTTCATTTAATATCTAGGGTATTCTGAGTTGTCCTAACTAACTTAGAATGAAAAAATATATGCTAATTTGTTAATAAAATATAGCTCTAGTTCAAATGCATTGAATAACCATTAGGGAAATGTAATAAAAGCATTTTGAATATTTAATACCCATTCCTAGTAAATGAAGTTATCATTATTTTATTTTCCCTCTCATTCACTCCCTATAAGCTAATACTTTATCAATATTATTTTCTGTGATGAAGAACATATATATTGTACATCTTATTTGGTTTTTTACTATCGGAGCCTACAGTCAACCCATGATCCTAGTCCTATTACTTAAAAAGTTGTTAACAATTATGAGGTGCTTGGGTGTCACTACAACATCTGCTACAGAAGACGAAGGACCTGGATTCAATCCCTTGAACTCACAAAAAAAGAAAGAAAATATTGGCAACATGTATATTATTTTTACTGATTTTTTGAGCTCTATATTTTTCTCTGCTCCCCTCCCTGCCTCTCGGCATCATGCATATTTAACTCCAGTGTTAAAGAGACAGATACAGGCGACTGTCTGGGGCTCACTTTAGGCTAGCTCTCCAGGCTAATGGACATGCTCCATGCCAATGAAAGACCCTGTCTCTAAAAACTGGCAGGTGACTACTAAAGAATGAGTTGACCCAGACATTTATGAACATGCAGTTATGTACCCCCATTAAAAAGAACACACATGGATACATTTACACACACAAAAGGGAGGGAAGGAGGAAAGGAGAGAGGCCAGGAAAGAGGGAGGGATAAAGGGGTGATGGGAGGGTGGAAGGCAGGCAGGCCACCGGTTAATCATTCAGTTTCCTTTTGAACAAACACCATCTTTAGTTGCAGGGTTCAGTGTTCCTTATTTTAATCCCATGCCTAATGCACTGACTCCTATTTTATCTCTGGCACATATAGAAATCACATCTGTTATACAAAGCGCTGCCCTAGTTCTTTCTTCTCTAGGGATTAATGGCATTCCATTCAAGGGATTCTCATTAGCTTTCAGAGCGAAAAATACATGAAATATGGCTGAAATCCAAGCAACAGTCTCACAAAGATTAACCAAGCCTAAAGCCAGAATATGTTCATCTGCTGTTTAGGAACTATTTTTATCCAGATTCTTCACTGATAAACCATGTGGGGAAAATTAATTCTATTATGTATCAATAGTAGGTATTTTACGGTACCTTGCTGGACTTGTAACAATTTTAGCAGATTCAAAATTCATAAATTAATCTGTAAATTTCAACCTTGGTTCTTTTTCTCTTCAGTAATTCCAACTTTGAATTATGAAAATTGGAGAATGATCAGTCTACAGGGACTTAGTGTTTCTGTGAGTCTAACAGCTAAGAATAAAAATGTGTATTTTTCCCATATTCTTCATCTATAATTCTTTTTAAGGTGGCTCTTTAAAAAAATGTGTCTTGATCAGGGAAGAATACAATGGATAACAATTCAAAACGAGACTCTTGAACTTGTCTAACTGTGCTATCATACTGTGTCGCACAGAGAAGCCAAGTACTAGATGTCCATTTGAAATCATATTTAAAGACACTTAAAGGGGAAAATAAACACATGCATCATAAAATCAGTTGTGACTGAACTTTGGGCATGTTATTTCAAGAAATAAACACTTAATCCACATGATTAGGTAGAATAAATCACAAAGTCAATAAAGAGCTCATAGGCGAAGATCTTATTTTTGGCAACTCCTATGGAGGAAAGTAATTCTGTTACTTAAGGTAAAGAAAGATGAACATTAAAATGGTTCTCACACTTTCAATTCAATAAACTGTACACTCTATTTTATATTTCTTCTCTTACCTTCTTTGAAGGTAATTATCTTAGCCTTTTCTTTTTTTCAAATAGTAATACTGCTCTAATTTTACTTTTCACATTTTATATGTTTCTTATATATTTCTTTATATAAAACTTCTACATGGCAAAACATAGGAACAGATGACTAATACATTACAACGTATTTTTATCATGTTAGTAAATTCCACCTATCAAGAATTTGTCCTCCAAGATAATTTTGCATTTCATGAAAACTAACAGGAGTTAAAATATCTTAATTATGTTGCCATACATTATTAATGTTTCCAGAACAAAATTATGGTATGCATTCTACCTGGTATATTGGTGTCTAAGCCTTGAACATATGGAAATTTATGTTTTCTAAACATGAAAGTTACAGTAAGATTACATAACTTATGTAATTTATCCACAAAGAATAAATGTTTAGGGTGGTAAAAGAAGTTTTATTTACTGAAAGACAATGGAACTCCATAAATTGATAATTGGAATGTACTTTAAATATGTCTGTTGAACACAATATCTCCTGTACATGAAGAACTTTTATGCTTTTTGTCAGATAATTGACTCATGTACGAACAAGTAACCTATTATTCTTCCCATTTATGTAAAGTGGGAAGCACTTCTTTGAGAAGAAAGAACTCTAGCTGGTGTTCAGGGAGTCATATCAACTTCAAATTAGTATGTGGGATAGGGACATTTGGAAATACAAATGTTCAACTCTTTAACAACAAGCTTAACAAGAAAAATGCTTATTTTTTAATGCTGCAAATGCATTTTGAAAATTAAATGGAGTTCTTTTTTTACTTAGGAAATTATTTATAACCACCTCACCCAAGAGAACCTTTTTTGATTGTGAAGAGTATAATTCTAAGAGTCCATTAAATGCACCTGACCAAGTTAAAGAATACGTTGAGTGGGGCTGAATGCATCTCAGGCCCTCACCTTTTCCGCAGACAGTTATTTGTTTCCTGATTTCTAAAATGTTAATACTAATTACACATTATTCAAAAAGAATGGAATAAAAAAATATTTTATTCTCTTAACTGAGACCTGAAGGTGTAAATCAATTTTTTCCAGCCCCAGACTTTTATTTTTATTTAAAGGAGTACATTATTCACAACAATTGCGCTGTTCTTTGATTTCTTTCAGGTAACCGGGTCCTTTAATAATGGCGTCTACGAACAGTGGTAAAAAGCTGGAATCCAACAGAAGCACACGAACCACAGGAAATCTCTTATTTTCACAGATTTTAGAGGAGAGGATAGTTCGGTGAGCTCAGAGTAGAGAGGGTTTCTGAATTTAGAGGGGTCAAATCTGGGCTCAACCACAAAGAAAAAGGAAGGTACTGTATAGTATAAAAGGCAGAGCTTCATGAAGTTTATTCTATTCTTCCGGTCTACCATGGGCACTGCTAGAAGGTAGGACATTAACAGTTCAGGGAAGGTATGAGATACTTGAGGCACGGTGATATCTACCATGGTGATTTTGATTCATTTCTGATGTGGGATTCTCCTCCATATGCTGTGAATGGTTTATTACCATTGGTTAATAAACAGGCTACTATCTGCCAATGGCTTAATCGAGTAAAGCCAGACAGAAATCCAGAGACTAGAGAGAGAGCAGGCAGAGTCAAAGATACACCATGTAGCCTTTGAAGGGGAAAGATGCCTCCAAAACCTTAGCATTAAACCATGAGCCTCATGGTAAAATATAAATAATAGGAATGGGCTATTTAAAAATGTTAAGAGTTAGTAAAAAAGAAGCCAAGCTAATAGGCCTAGCAGTGTTTTAATTAATATAGTTTCTGTGTGTGATTATTTTGGTTCTGGATTGCTGGGAACGAAAGAACAGCCCCTTCCTATACAGTTCAGTTTTTGTCTATTTTATTGTTTTCTGTTTTTATGCCTTATATTTTAAAAAAATGAAAGTAGATGCAGAGAATCACTGTGAGTCCAGCTGAGAAGGTGGAGAGACTATATGAGCAAGGGGTGGGATCAAGATGATGACGGGAAATCCACAGAGACAACCTTGTGGGAGCTCACAGATGGACAGCTGGGAAGCCAGCATGGGACTGACCTGGACTCTATGTATCTGGGTGACAGTTGCGTACCATGGTTTTTTATGGGGCCCCTAGCAGTGGGACCAGGCCCTTTGCTGATGCATGGCCAGGCTCCTTGGAGCTTACTCTTTATGGTGGGATGTCTTGTTCAGCCTTGGGGCAGTGTGGAGGGCCTTGATCCTGACTCAGCATGATATGCCTTGGTTTGTAGATTCCCATGAAAGGTCTTACCCCATCTGAATAGAGGCAGAGGAGGAGTGGATGGGCAGAGGACAAGAGAAAGGAGGAGAAGGGAGGAAGGAGCAGGAGAAAAGGAGAGAGTTGGTACACAAAATAAAAAAATCCTTTGTCAAAAGAAAAGGAATTAAACTTCACAGAATAGATGCTAACTGCAGATTGCTGCTAAGGCACTGTTAGAGTCAAGTTTAAATTTGTTCCTCCTTCATAAAATGTTGGCTGCTCAGCTGGTGATCCTAGAGTCAGCAACTGTTACCTATTTGCCATCAAGATGTTCTCTCTGAGTCCCTGTGACATGTGTTAGTTGGTTGGAGGAATTAATTCAAGGTTGGACTACGAAGTGGTACTTTGTTCTTGAACAATAGTTTCCATTCCCCATAGATCATAGGACAAGCTAGGGTCAGCTGGGACAATAACGGTAACCTTCTACCAAATCAAAGTTGAGCCTCCATCTGGTTTAAGCGCAGAGATGTGCTGTCCTTGAGGTCATGAGTGGGTTTTATCCTCTCCAGCACCAGGCTTTGATACCAAATATTTTTGAATAATGAAGGTTCTTCTCGGGTTCTATAGAGATAAACTCATACTGATTTCTGATTACCATGTCCTTTAGGAATGCTGCCTACACAAAGCAGGAAAAACTGGAAGAGAACAGTAAACAGCAGCGCAAACTCTTCCACTTTTGACACAGGGTCTCATGTAGACCACGGTGGCCTAGAACTGGACATGTAGTTAACGATGAATTTGAACTTCTGACTGTCCTGTTTCTACCTCCCTAGTGCTGGGATCTCACGGGTGTGCTACTCCATTAGGTATCTTTTTTTCAGTTGTAAAAGATGGACTAAATCAAGAGTCAAAAACTCAAATACTTTTAGAGGTTACAAAGGTTTTGTGAGTGGAGCATACTGTTTGCAAATGAGCAGGTGAAAGGGACCTATGATAACCTGGAAGAAATGTTTACCTTCCCAGCCATTGGATAACTGAGCCCCAATTGATAGCTAGAGGAGCTTCTTGTTCGAGTCCATCATGATTTCTCAAGATAGGGACAACAAGACTCTTACCTGTAATTTCCAAATGTTTACTAAATGTGTCAAAGTATCTGTGGTTAAATTCTGGCAATTAAATCAGTTGATGACTGTTACCAGACAGGTTCTAAGGTTCATCCAGAGCACTTGCTCCAATAACATAATGAGTTTGTGGCAGAATATTTAAATGCCATTCCAAACAGGAGAACTGGGAACATGATGCAATGGACTTTGATCAGAGGAAACTCACTGAAAATTATAAAGATGAAGGAAGATAAATTTCTTTCACAGAAAAACAATTTTCCTTTTTTGTTTGAAGCTGTATTTATATGTATCCCTTATATAAAGGTAAAGAAATAAAACAAAAGTTTATGCATTTTTGTATGTAGAAATGCATCTATAGCTGCAAATAAAGGGACTCCTCCTTATTTTCTCTGTCTTTAAAATGCTGTAGTCTGTACTGTCTTAGATTTATGAACCAATGATCAAATTGATTAGGGTATATAAATCTCACTTATGAGGCTTTACAGTCATCTTTCTTTTGCTTCCTAAATGCTTAAACTATTATTCAATACTCTTAGCTTTTTTATTCCAGATTTTCCAGTCTAGCAAGTATAAGTGTCCACAGACATAATTATAACTCTAAATTTGAAGCATGCATTTTTTCATATGCAAAACATAGATATTCCTTAAATTTTCCACTTTAGAAAACCTCCAAATAATCTTTCTAGTTTTAATTGTGGGTAAATTATAAATATTAAAGAAGTATGTACCTCAACTACAGATTATTCACATTTCTTGTAGTATTATGAATTGGGGAATCTTTGTTATTATCATAGAATTAACAAGTAAAAGATGCATATAATTTCAAATTTCAAAGATAAATGTGCAAGAATTATAATGCAAGCATCTCATTATCATTTTCTTCATGTGTACTTTGGCTTCCAGCTGACTGTGGAGAAGGACAGTCTTTGACATTAAATATATTGGTTTCATGTGATCTACTAGATGAGGGTTACTTTGTCTTGAGATGCTATCAATAAAAGATTATTAAAAGAGTAAAAGAGAATTGTAGAGATGAAGTTTTATGTGAAGTTAAAAAACATGTAAGTACACACACATTCACACAGGCACATAGCACTACCTGGAGTATGTTTATAGAGCTGTAAATCAGAATGTAGAATGTTCAATGGCCATAATCCTTCCCCGAAGTGTACATTATAGCAGTACTATAGGCTGTACCTCATCACGCATCTGACATATTCCTACACAGAAATATTGTAAAAATATGTATCATAATATTTATTCAAAACATCTCAGAGAAAGATAATAATAGTTATCAATGTTATAACAATTCCCTAAACAAGATCTTCCTATAAATAGCAGCATGTTAGACTCAGTAAAAATATTCATTTCAGGAGCAAGGGAAAATAAATAGGTACCCTTTTAATATATGTTATGAAACTAACATATAACTGCTCATACCAATTTTGTGCGTGACTTAAGAATTATATTGTGTGTAAGAAAGTATATGATTGATTCTCCACTAGGAATATCTTACTAAAGGTAACAAAATGTTTACTGGAATTTATTCCAAACTTTGACACAGAGAATGTTAGAGTAATTCCTCTTATGAAACGAGATAATATAATTGCAGCAGATTAATCTCTCATGGCTTTTCAAGAGCCAAAAGATTAGAGAATTGTTCTTATGTCCACCTTGTAAAATATGGAAGAAAACAGAGATAGCTTAAGTACAATTCATGATGAAAATGTTGTGGTATCTGACACTCTCCTCTCTTAAGCACAGTGGAAAGTAGCAGGAAGATTCTCATTCTATTGTTTAGTAAGATATCTTTATAGGTAATTTATTGATTAATTCATACTTTTTTCAACAAAAGAATAACTTGGAAGAGGAAGAAGAAAGGATAGATGGAGTGGAGCATGACCTGTCAGTCACACACTAAGCCTTGGGTCTAGGAGGTAAATGAGCCTCCACAACCATGCAGAAATTGAAGGTGGAGACTTGAGCGGCATAACAGAGACAGTATTTTGACATGAGGATGAGGTTATTCCTCCAATATTGAGTGTTCAAGATGGCCCAGAATTATCTGGTGCCTCTACTTTTAGAATGAATAGGAGAAAAATCCTGCAGTACCCTTCAAACTGTACAGTAGATATTTCACAAGGCTGCCAGCATTCCAGCTCTTTCTAGAAAGTACCAGTGCCAAAGGAGAAAAAGACAGTTCCTTCCTTTTCTAGATCCTTCAGCCATTGTGCTCAGAAAACAAGAGACCATGATACTTTAAATTAAAATTTTACTAAACCAGACTTTCAATAATCATTGTCATAGATAACTGCATATACTGTGAATAAGCTATTTCTGGTGGGGTTACGGTGAGCAGAATTTTAAAAAGAATGGGTCACTTACATTTTACCTAATAACTAACTCAAAATTCGTTCACAAACTTAGACCATACTATGAGCCAATAAGCACGTATCTCTACTTATTATTACCTAATTTTAGTTTTGGACACATACTAAGGAAGTAAAGAAAGGGGAAGCACAGATCAAGCTTTATCCTGATCAACAGAAGAATCAGTCTTTCATTCTCTCAAGCTCTCAAAAGGTTAAAATTACTTAAGTGTTTTCAGACAGACTTTGAATGTAAGAAGACCAGCTAAAATTAGGTACTATTGATTTATTAATAATGTCATTTAAATTATTCTATTTATAACAAGTACCAATTTTCTGACCACCATAATGGTTGAACATTCAGAGCCCTAGTTTCCACTGTATTTCCGAGTGTGACCATGCTGGTACCCTAAGCAGAGAGCGTACCCCGAGCTGAGGGTACACCATTAATTCTATTTGTTTTTACTAAATCTAGGCACTTAGCAGACACATAGCACAGAACAAAAATAACAGTGAGAATAAAAAAAGAGAAGTTATTGCACTTTGTCCTCATTTCAATGACTATTGTCTTAGCTGCATTATCCCTAAGATTTGATCATCTACCACTCATGGTAAAACACAGTGCTTTGAGCACCTAGCTGGAGTGAGGGCTGGAAAATCCACACTGCTTTCTTTAAGGTTGTGCCTTGAAAATGGCATACCTTATTTCTAACTCATTGCTTCAAATCAAGTCTGATGGTGGCTCCTTTCTAGATACTATGAGCTAGGTGGAAGATGTTAAGTTCTACTGTTTTAGCTTAGAAGAACACAAAAAGAAGAGTAGCAAGTGGACTGTTGCTAAGATATCATTTACAAGAAAGAGTTAACTGTAGCTACATATAGAGTAATCTATATGTATTTATCTATATATATTTAACTATATGTAGGTATAGCACCACAAAATAATTGTCTTAGTTCCTTTTCTAGTGCCATAATGAGACATGACCAAGGCAACTCACCGAAGAATAGTTTAATTGGAACTTGCATTTTCAGAGGAGGAGTCCATGATGGTCATGGCAGAGAGCATGGCAGGAGATAGGTAGGCATGGCACCGAGGCATTAACTGAGCGCTTGCATCTGATCCACAACCATAAGGCAGAGAGGATAGCACAAAGAGAACCCCATCTTGGAATTGCACGGGCTTTTGAAACTTCAAAGTCAGCACCGAAAGTGGCAAACTTCCTCTACAAAGGCCAAATTTTCTCCAACAAGGCCACATCTCCTAATCTTTCTAAATACTTCCACCAACTGAGGACAAAGAAATCTGTCATATGAGCCTATGGGGTATATTCTCAGTCGAACCACCACAGTATTTAAATATGAAAATGTACCCTGAATAATTCAATAAACATGTATTTATGAACTAAGCTTTATGTAAGAGCATCTTATATCTACAATAGCTTTTCTTTCATTTTTCCCTCTGAAGTGTTGAAACTAATTTTATACTTAACATAAACCATTCTAGCAAACTCAGTAGAGAGTAGATATGCAATTTTTGAAACTTTCAATGTTGAGGGTGCCTTTGTTATTTACATGTATTTAAATGTGTTTTTACTCTTTCAGAAGCATGGTGTACAATCACCATATCTGTGGATACTGAAAGGTATTTAGTTTATATTCTTAGAGCAAAGGAAAACATTAGTAAAACTTGACATTCACAAATCAAGTATTAAATGAATTCCACATCAAAACAAGAAGGAACAGGAGAAGGAAGGAAGGAAGGAAGGAAGGAAGGAAGGAAGGAAGGAAGGAAGGAAGGAAAGAAGGAAGGAAGGAAGGAAAAAGAAAGAAAAAGAAAGAAGGAAGGAAGGAAGGAAGGAAGGAAGGAAGGAAGGAAGGAAGGAAGGAAAAAGAAAGAAAAAGAAAGAAGGAAGGAAGGAAGGAAGGAAGAAAAAGAAAGAAAAAGAAAGAAAGAAGGAAGGAAGGAAGGAAGGAAGGAAGGAAGGAAGGAAGGAAGAAAGAAAGGAAGGAAGGAAGACAGTAAGAAAAAGGAGGGGGAGTAGATTTGTGGCCATAAGGAAATACTTTTGTGTTTGAATAATCTTGGAATCAGTCTCCTTTCTACAAAAACTGCCCTTCTTGGGCCTAACTCCTTAGGTAGAAACAAGTATGGGCAAGAAGTAAACTGGAAAAGTATGAGAGGTATGTTTATAGGCTAAGGTTATGGTAGAGCAGTAATGAGCAGCCCACAGATGCCTAACAGAATATCCTATCCAGATAGAGATGAAGAGAAAGCAGGGAAAGATCAGAAGCTCTTATGTTTTTGAAAGAAAGGGAGTAAGGCATCAAAGAACAAAGGTAAACAGTTAAAACCACAGGGACAAAGATGTACCCCAGTAATAGAGGAGGGTCATCTGTCTATGTGTTACTTTCATTGGTTAATTAATAAAGACAACTACTTGGCCTGATAGGTCAGAACATAGGTGGGTGGAGTTGACAGAACAGAATTGTGGGAGAAAGAAAGCAGAATCAGTCAGATGCCTCAGGCAGACTCCATGCCTCTCCTCTCTGAGACAAATGCAGGTTAAGATCTCTTCTGGAGCCATCCCTTCTGGTGCTACACAGATTACTAAATATGGGTTAAAGCAAGATGTGAGAATTAGCCAATAAGAGGCTGAAACTAAAGGGCCAGGCAGTATTTAAATGAATACAATTTGTGTGTTGTTATTTCGGGTGTAAAGCTAGCTGTGTGGGATTCGGGTGGAATGCAGCCCGAAGTTCCATCTACACTCCAGCTTCAGGGCAAAAGGGGTGGAGCTTAGAGTGAGATGTGCAGTGGATAAAAATGGACATTTCAGAGTTGACAGGTGTCAAGTGTCAACATTACAATGTCTTCTCTATAGCCCATCTCTTTGTTTAATAAAGTAAGGAGAGTTCCTTGCATCATCAGTATCTGTTCCAGGCTCTCACTTCAATCTGAAAAGGTGCAAAATAAATAGAGGAGACAATTGCAGAAAATTATCAACCTTGTCCAGAGATCTGCAAATGCCTCCCAACACAAGAAAACAAAGCAGTACACACACGGATAGATGAAAAGAAAGTCAAAACTTTAGAATGAGTTCAGAGATTAGATAAATGGTAGGTAGCTCATGATTATAAAATAAAAGTTCTACAAAATCTGGGTGTAAAATATATTTCCCTATTACATATTCATGATTGGAGATATCAGTCTCCTTGGTAGTAGAGAATAAAAATAAAGCTATAGCTTTCATGTTTGTTACCACCTTTACCATTACTTAAATTTAGATTATCATCTTAAAAACCATTTTCTGTGATTTCAATCATTATTGCATAATTTTAGGCTGGCTTTATACAAGATTTACTCCTAACTTTTAAGCATGACTCAAGTAGACCTCAGGCTAACAAATAGCTGAGGAGGGACTAACTCTTTCACTCAAGAAAATGCATATGCTTAGGGTGGTCATTATGACTGCTTAAAGAAAAATATTAAAAAAATATTGAAGACTTTCGGCTGAGACGTGGATCAGAAAAATTGCATGCCCCATGCGCACCAAGCCCTATGTTTGGTAGCCAACATTGGCTAAATTGGATGTGGTAACACACTTCTACAACCCCAGCACTTAAGATGGGAAACGGCATCTGAAGGTCAAGCTCACCCTTGGCTACGTGATATAAAAGATCCCTCACACGAGCACAAAATATATTTATGATTTTAGGCCATTTCCCTATTACTCACAGACATTCAGTTTAATAACATTTTATACAATTTCCATTAATGAAAAATGTTTCAGTTGACTTAAGAAGTTAATAATCAGCAAAGAATGGAAACATTTTAAATTATTTGTCAAAAAATGAATGAGAGCATTCATTTATTTTAAGCCCATGGTTATTAAATATCAGGCTTTAAAACCTTTTGGAAACAATACAGGTTATGGAATTTATGCTCAATTATGATACATGTTAATTGCTTTTCTCCAAAATGTTATTTCTTTGTCAGATATTGTTATAAAAATATACACAATATTTTGTTCTGCTGTGACCTACTATGATTAAATAAAAGATTAAAACTTTGCCTGTGGATAAAAGTATATTATAAACATTAATGAGTAAGGTTCCCTTGAAGGAAGGTTTTGGATCCTGAACACATACAATTAATTCTAGATATTTTTCCATGTATGGGATTATGACATCAGGCTTGGTCAGTAAAGGTATTTTGCTTCTGAAAAGTCCACATGGTTTACTGTTTAACATTCCAAATACAGAAGTAACAAGGTCCACAGAGTTTAAAAAAGTAACCCATTAAGCTATACACAGGGCCAACATTTATTACTTCAGACAAAATTCTAACTAACTTAGCATGATTCACAGAACACGTTAATTCACTTCCAGCTAAATTATTACTTGAGCTTTGACAGTTTGTGCTCATACTATGTACAGCACTGAAGGCTATAGATTTATATGAAATGAAAAAATATGCTGGTGACTTTAAAAACAATAGGAAAGGTTCATATAGGCCTTTTCCAGTTGCTTACAACATTTTAAGATTTAACATTTTATATCAAAATGGATATTATGAGCAAAACTTACTTATTTACCCTTGAAAGAGGCTGAGTTTATATAGCCTCTGTGAACCTAAGATGACAGCTAAAGTTTTTGTCTATAATCCTAAATGGTAGACATACTATTGTGTATGTATTGATGATATTTTTCTCAAATTTTATGATAAAATTTTAGTACTTTAAATAAATATTCACAATGTTTCATTTCTGCTAATATTCAACATGTGGTATTTTATTATATAATTTTCCAAATTTAAAAAATTTTTCAGTATTTACTAAGAATAAAAGACACAAATGACAAAAATGATCTGTACACTATCAAGGCTATAACTAAATAACTAAAGAAATCTGAGCATTCCTAATTAAGACACAGTTTTAATGCATTGTACATAAGATACATTTTTCATATCTAATAGGAGATAAAGATGGTTACCTTCTCATGGATGTGATAAATTAACAACTCTATTAAATTGCAAAGATTTAAAACCTATAGCAATAAATTAGAATGACCAGTGACATGACAGATAACTCACCAATATATGTGTAATCACAAAAGTGAAGAAAACTCAGCTTCCTGAATAAATGCAAATTAAATTCCCAGGGTTTTGACAATGGACAATTATAGAAAAAGAACTGCCTCTGATAGATGAATGAGCCCACTGCAGTACCTTCTTACAGTCCTAAAAGTTTTCAGGAGTATTTTATCTCCATGAAATGATAGGAGGAAAAATTAAGAGATACGTTTAAAAAATAATCCTAATGGAATAGAATATATTTCTATGACTAATGATGGACATGTTACTTTATGACTGGGGGTTTCCTTTCATGGACCAGGCTGTCACTGAACCATTCATTATCCTTCATCCTCAGCCTCTTGAGAGCTAGGATTACAGGCATGTACTACAATTAACCATGCGAGATATTTTAAAAATAAAAGGTTTTTTTTTTAAAAAAAATTCAATAAATCAGCCAGCATAAGTGTCTCAGAAACCTGACAATCATTAAAACTTGAGTGTTATTGGTGGAAAATCATTTGAAAATGTATATACAGAACCTCAAATACCAACACAAAACCTTTGGGGTTAATGTGTCGAAAAAGGTTGTATCAGAATAATCTTCCCCAAATAAAATGAGCAGAAATAACTGAAAATGTAAAAAGGTTTTCCCAACAGTATACATTTAATATCAATGAATGCAGAAGTCAAATAAAGAAGACCTAATAAGACACATGGCTGAAGACAAAAATTAAACAGTACAGGGCACAGCTTTGAAAAACAGCTAGTCTGAGATACACAGGACGAAGAAAACCTTCCAGCCATGTTTCTTTAGAGCAAACAGAAACATTTCACAGGGCTCCTCACAGGACAGAAAGAAAACAAAAAAGAAGGCCAAGGCTCCAAATAAATTATTGTGCAACAAAAGAATTTCTTACAAGTATTAGCACTACAAAATTGTGTGTTAATAACGTGAATTATACAAAACAAACTCAGATACAAAGTAAAAGAATGATGTAAAATTAAAATTAAAGACATATGAATAAACATTAAGAGTCCAATCCTCTTTTCTATAGCACTACATAATTAGAGATACTAGGAACAAGACTGATTGACTGAAAATCAAATAAGTGATACCGCGTACACTGGGGGGGTGTTTTAGAGTGAGCTATGATTTTTTTAATGAAAAGGATTAAAAGAATTAGAGACAAACAATCTCTAGATAAGAAAATGAGATGAAGAGAATACACCAAAGAGATAATTCCTGTCCCAAAACTAGACTCTACAAATGCAAGAAATGTATTTTAACCTGCAATACTCCCAAATGAAGAAATGAATGTCAACTTTAAAAGACATGACATGTTTCCAGCCAATCTATGATTTAATGATATATGCAACCTACTGAATACCAGTACCTGCAAGATCCTGGCGACACCAAATACAGCAATAAGATCATATACTTCCAGTTCTCAAAGGAAAAAAAGAACGAAACTGTTATCTACCTATGGGAGAATGAATCAAACTTCTAGAATCATTCTAGATCGGTAAACCATTCATCTTTAATGATAAAAGACACATGCTCAACAATGACGACGACAACAACAACAAAAAACAGAGATAATTCAATGGCCAGGTGCCCTTTGGAGGAACGAATTAAAATATTTGACTAATTCTAAAATACGACCAGTTAAAAGATAAATGAATCAAAGATGGAGAACCCCGGGGTTCACTGTGGAAAGAATGGAATGCTGACACATCCTGAGTCCAGATCCAGAGATCTACTCATAAAAGAAATGCAAATGCCACAGGTGAGTGATGTAAAAATAGAGCCCAATATTGTTCACATGAGAAGGACTTAGCATGTAACATGGGAGTCAACAGGCAACTGAAAAACCGACTTTCATAAAATACCCTAGTAACCACTCCCCCGTTCTCATCTTTCTTCTATTGACTTGTCGCTCCACCCATCCCCTGCTGTCTTCTCCCCGACCTGTCCCTTTCACTCCTTCCCCTTTAATTTAGCAGTTTTGTTGTCTTTTGAATAACACCAGTGAAACTGAAGTGTCCATGTACTCCTAAAACAGCACACACATTCTGATAGTCTCAAAATAAATCAACCCTGTACATTCATGTAGCCACCTGCCCGTCCACACATGCAAAGATCTTGCTGTGCTTTGGAAGAGGTGGGTAGAATTGTAATGGTGAGAGATGCATGGATGGTCTTCAGCTAGTGTTAAAATAGTTGCTTTGGAATGGGAGGAATTATGTTTTCATATGACATTTTCATTGGTATTTTAATTTTTAGAACAACGAAATCTATTTTGTTTAGGAATTAGCAGGAAATGTTCAACCACGAGATAACATTCCAGGGTTCTGTCACTGATCCCTAATTAAGGATTATTCACCAGCTTGCTCTGGATGATTCAGGTGTTGAACGCTCACGCACCTGTAGCTCTTCTAATCATCCCTGATGTTGCTCTACTCTAGATAGAGGAGGAGATTGTCAGTGAACTTTGAAACTGCAGGTTTAAGCATGTAAGTTAGAAGAGACTATTCCTTGACCTCCGCTGTAAATAACCTACAGAGCATCTTTGAAGACATCAAAAAATATGATTCGTTTCCACTGCTGAAAATGTAGTTCAAGGACATTGAATTTTTCTTGCAGCCCTTTTGCATGATTCAAGACTACTTCTCACCCGAAGATCAAAGCAAATGTTACGCTTTTGCAAAACCTTGACAAACAACTCTAACGGTCCAGTCATGCTGTAAGCCTCTGCACTTAGCTCACTCTCAGTAATCATGCTGGTAGAGAAATCTGTGCCTCTCCTTCTTTCCTGGAATGTACTTCAGACAGATACGGCCTTTTCCCCAACAGGGAAGATACATCAAAAGTCAATGACATCTTTGAACTGTCAGTGTTCAAAAAGCAGTGGGAAACTTACAGAATACCAATATAATCTCGAGATGCCTCCTATCTGTCAATAAGCAGTGGGCCTTAAATTTTACTATGATTAGACAGGAGTGAAAACAGACAGGAGGAAAATCGTGTCAAATGAAACAAAAATGCTGGTTATATGATTTTGATCTTCAGTCTGGACGTTTCTTTGTTCTGCTGGTTCAGAAATTATGATAATACACTATATTGAAATGTCTAAACATGTTTTCATGGAATTATATGAAATTCTATGGAAAAAATGTTATGGGTCTAAGTAAGACTCTAAAACTACAAATAAACAATGTAGCTGATTCTTAAGCAATACAAAATTACAATGTCTTGTAACTTATTTTCATTCTGAAAGTAAAATATTTTCATTAAAATATATAAGTAAAAAACCAAAAAATATATTTTCATTTTTCTGTATTCATCTTTATGTATATGATGCATATGTTGTGCATGTAGAAGGCACAAGGTCCTCGTATTCAGAGATAAGCACAAGGGAATGTCGAACACGCATAGTTGTCTCTTCAACAGCAGAGATTTATGTAGGCTGTTTTCCACCCAAAAGGCTGAGAATGGATATAGTTAAAAGCTTGGCAACACATGCTGTATGTAGGGCCAGGCCACATCTGACTCTTCCAGATGTTTGTGTTTATCCAAGATTCTTCCTACCTAGACCTTTATCTTGTGTATTGTTTCTCTATTAATAAAATCCATCCTTATTAGAGATGTCACACATACATAACAATAGCCAAGGTGGTCTTTGTGCTATCTGTAGGACCAAGCCACGCTTCTACGTTTATCTCAGTCATTTTCCCTAAAGCCTTATGTTGAACATTGTTTCTCCGTCAATAGAAAATATTTTTATGGAAGCATTCATATGTACTTTGTAAAGTTTTGGTGGCAGCATTCTTAAGCTTTGTCTTATACACTAAAATTAGTTAAATTGCATTAAGAAACTCTTTTTCAGATTTTTGCTATGCTAAGGTATTCCTAAAATGAACAGCTGGCATCAGACTCACTGGCTACCGATTCGTGTTGAGCCAGATTTCCTTTTTCCTCATACGGATCAGCACTCTGCTGTCTGGTATTTGCAGAGACACCTTCTCCCATAGACACACACACACAGCATGTGTACAACATCTGGTGTCACTTTTACCGCCCACCTTGTTATAGTCAGGGCTTCTCTTACCCACTGCTGTGGACATCTGCTCCTCTCCTGCATAGCGGTGCCAGCATTACAGTACTTATACTGTTACATACAGCTTTTCAGTGGGGCTTTAACCTCAGGTGATCAGCTTTGCACAGTAAGTGCTTCCCTCACTGGGCCACTTCCTAAGCCCAAACAGACATTTTTTAAATTTTATTTTTTAAAATTTTTATTTTCATTTTACATACCAATACCAGTTCCCACTCCCTCCCCTCCTTCCATTCCCTCCACCTCCCCTCCCCACACCTTCCATCCACTCCTCAGAGAGGGTAAGGCACATTGCTTTGGGGAAGGTCCAAGGCCCTCCCTACTATATCTAGGCTGAGCAAGGTACCCATCCAAAGAGAATCAGTCCAAAAAGCCAGTACAAGTAGTAGCGGTAAATCCTGGTGCCAGTGCCAGTGGCCCAGCAGTCTGCCCCAGCCATACAACCATCACCCACATTCAGAGGGCCTAGTTTGGTTCTATGTTGGTTCCTTCTCTGTCTGGCTGGAGTTGGTGATCTCCTATTAGCTTAGGTAAGCTCTAACAGCCATTTTGAAATAAATACTTTGAAAAGTTAAATTTCTTATTTTTCATTCTTTAACAATTCTTCATAACAATATTATTTTAATTCTGATTTTTTTAAGAAACAGTGTTGCTATTATTGCTGTTTATACCCAAATCTGAAATTCCTCTTTTGTATATATTAATTATCAAGATGGAAGATAAATTAAATGGAGCCTTGGACTGAATAACTGGCAGGAAAGAATTATTGTTTTCGTCTTATCTTCTCTTATTGCTTTTTCTTGAGGTAATTAAAAACAATTCCCATTCTTATATATTTAAAGTTTATACACTTTTGACTTTTATAAAATAAATGTTTTTAGCTGTAGGTTATTGTTAACAAACATTAGCTTATACTTAGGACTTATTCATGTGCTTGTGTGTTTGAATAATTTCTCAGTTCCATGACTTAAATTACTCATTCTCTAATATCACTGTTTCTTCTTTCTTGATGTCTTTCCTCCTCCTGCGTTAACGCTCTCATTTTCCCCAAATATAATTCTCTACACATAACTTCTGACTTATAGTTCACCTACTTCTTTTGATTTCATTTGCTTATGCTGAAGCTTAAAGTGTCCGAAAGAATACAATGATACCTGATTCTATGGAGAAATTGGGCAGATTGAAATTCCCAAGAGGAAACAATAGAAACTATTTTGCTTATATTACAATATAAAAGAGCAAAGTTATAATTTTACATTTTATAGCAACAAAGAATACAGAAATCTTTCTAATTTGGAATTCCCTTGATGACTACTTATAGTAAAAAGAGAGATAAAATGAGCATGGATGTCTCTCACATTCATGGGAATGAATATTTTTTTTTTATTTCTAGGAAACAGTCAGTTGAGCTCCATGTTCTTGCTTGTTTGATACGGGGTCTTGTGATTAGTGCCAAGGTGACTTCAAACTTCCAGAGATTCAGTATCCTAATACTAGGATAACTGGCATGCATCACTATACTTAGCCTATGTAGTTTAGTCCTTGCATTCAGTTAACTTTGATTAATAGTTCATGTGCCTTTGTAGAACACTTCCAAAAGATTCTTTGATGACATAAGGTAGTTTATGGAAATTAACTCAGACACAGTAAGAATCTGTATGTGTTGGTGGCTATTGTGGTTTCCGTGATAATTTGCTCATTGTCTCAATCATTTGGTCCCCAAATGGTGACTGTTGGGGAGGATTGGAAAGTTTGGTCTTGGTAAAGGATCTATGTCACTGGGTGCAGGCTTTGAGAGTCCAAAGATTCAGGCCATTCTTAGTTCTCTCTGTTTTCTGTTTATATTTGAGATGTGAGCTCTAGGCTGTTGCTCCAGGTACCATGCCTGCCTGCTGCCATGCTTCTCCATCATGACAATAATTGATTCACCCCTTTGGAACCATAAGCCAAAAATAAAAGCTTCTTTTTATAGCTGGCCATGACTATGGTGTTTTGTCGCATCAGCAGAAAAGGAACTAATACAGCCACCAGAGCTGAAAGAGCAGATACACATTGCAGGTCAGAGTATAAATTGGAAAAGCTACGTAACCTGTATAAACCAAACCAGCAAATAGATCAGATCTCCAACTCAAAATCTGGGATACTGATTCCTACCTTCAAATGATTTTTTCCGTTAAATCACTTGACTGGAATACAATAATTTATATTTAATAAGAAAGGAGTTGACTAATAGAAAATAGGTGATAACTCTCCTTTATTACGTGGCTGCTAGAGTTTGAAAAAGATGTCACTGAAGAATGAAAAGAGAAAAAGGAGAAATGAAATAAGTTCAAGTAAGCTCATGAGACATTTGTTTTTGTCGCTGTCATTGATATATCCTGTAATCCTGGAGTGGGTTCAAGAAAACAAGTTGAATTGCCACCTGTCCTCTCAAGATTTTAGTTTTCTAGTCCCATAGCCAACAGTAAATTCTCCCACTCGTCAAGGGGAGAGAAAGCAGCTGTGGTGATACTCACCTAGGCATATATGGTGTGCTCCCAATTTGTCTATGAAAATTCTTCCATTAAAATAAAAAAGAAAGAATAGTTCAGTGGTGAAGAGCACTGGCTGCTCTTCCAGAGGACCTGGGTTCGATTCCAGCCACCTACATGGTGATTCTAGCCTCCAGGCACACAAGTGGTGCACAGACATGGATACCAGCAAGATACTCACACACATACAATAATAAGATACTTAAAAATAAAGAATACAAGGGAAATGAGCCTAGGTCACTGGGTCACAGATGAGATCACAAACAGCTCTTATATACAGGACTCAGGTTCCAGGCACAGCCTGCAGAGGTGCTGTCCTTTCTCTAGATTTTTCTAGGCTAACATTTTTCTTGGACGTTTTCTTTCCTAATAGTGTTTTGACCTCTCTGTTTTTTTTCACATAAAAGTAGAGACTTTGGGTTAAAAAAATCAAAATGCGTAATCAAGGCAATGATTATGGAACCGGGCTTGGACACCCACTTTGATGAGCTTCTTCACAGCTCATCTGAAAACAAGGTTTGGCAGTGGTTGCAACAAATATATTTCAAACACCATCAAACCCTTTGACTGTGGCATTCTGCACAAAGAAAGATTGGGAAAGGAGAGGATTCTGAACTAGAAATCCTCTGAGGGGGCAGTTTGGCTGGAAAAATCCTACAATAACGCTATAAGTGACCAATGCACTTTTTCAAATAGAAAGAATCTAATCCCCGCTGGAAAGACCATCTTCATACCTATATCTGACTATTCAGGTAGGATATAAACTATCACTGAATGACAGGACTTGGCTTCTAGCCTACATACATCTTCAAAAGGAGCAAATGAAAGCATTCATCAATAACTCGCCATGTTGTTCTTTTTCTTTTAAAGTGCATGAACTTCAAGAATTTTCCTTCCATCTCCTTTACGTTATGGCAACCAACGATTAACTCTAACGCATTATGAGTAAAGACATGAGAGCACTGTATAAACAACAATTATATTATTAGCAGTGATGAGTGTAAAATGAATTTAGTAATAATTTAGTAAATTACAATTTAAGACTGTATTGACTACTGTTGATTGTTCACATATTTATTCTATTTTTTTCATTTACTAGCAATATTATATTTTCAAAAACCTCATGATATAGTTAGTCTTAGCCTTGGACCCCAAGACTGTTGATCATATCCTGCATATGGGGTAAGGTTAATAATAGAAAGCTAATTACAGATATAAAGCTTTAGGTTTTTTATTATTTATTATACAGATCATGGTGATTGGGTACATATGATAATAAGGAGAAATGCATTTATTTATCAAAGGGGTTGAGTAAGATGGACCTAGGAGAGGGCGAGCAGTTAGACTGGTAAGTACAACTTGCCCTATGAGAGAGCTCACTAGCTTTTAAATTTCTCTAAGCTACCAGTTGCCTAAGAGAGGTTATATTTACTTTTTGAAGTGAAGTGAGTATTTAATAGTTCAATAATTGAGTGAGAAATAATTTTGAAGTCTAATGCTCCATAGTTTCATGCATGAATTCCCAATTTCTTTCTTAGAGATGTTACTCTTAAATTCCGAGGAGGATCATGGACAGAATAGTTATTACATTGTTATTCTCCACAAAAGAAAATATTTTCCATACATTATTATTATTAATAATAATACTAGTAACAGCTCACTTGAAATTAAAATGATATTTACTTAATGACACTAAACTTATAGTTAAGCATAATTCAGAGATTATATTTAAAATTGCTAAAATAAAATTGTCAACAACTGCAAGAAGGAAAGAAGCACAGGAAAGAAAACTCTGTCTTAGATGAAATGTAAAAATGTCTACAAATAAAAAACACAACTAAAAGAACATTTTGTCCAAAACAATGAGCACTGGAAACCGTCCCGGGAAAGGACTCAGAGTGAAGCCTTTGTAAGGTAACTCTTAAAAACACTTTATTGATAAACTTGACTCTTTGTAATGTAACTCTTAAAAACACTTTATTGATAAACTTGACTCTTTGTAATGTAACTCTTAAAAACACTTTATTGATAAACTTGACTCTTTGTAATGTAACTCTTAAAAACACTTTATTGATAAACTTGACTCTTTTGCTTAGAGAGATAAACTCCCAGGTGTGTGGACAGAAAGGTGAAAAATTCCCGAGTTGTTTATTAGAGGAGCAAGTTATTCTGGGTGTGAAAATCTGTCCAAGACATTTCTAATATAATATATTTTCAGTTTAAAACATGAGGAGCAAAAGTCACCTCTGCAGCTGACCTTTAGGTACAGTTAAAGGAGAGAACAATCCACAAGAAAGTGATACAGAAAGCATCACTCTGCCCATTAGATCTTCTCTGCAAAGGCATAGATGGGCTCCTACCAGAGCAAAGGTACACATATAGCATCGAAAAACTAATGCCCAACCAGTTCACACCAACATTGTTCTTAAAATATCAAAAGCCAGTACAAAGAAAAATAATCTCCACTCAAATATGATAAATATTCTAACAAACAGGAAAAGAAAACACTGCAATTCTTTAAGACAAAAAGAACATGAAAACGTAAAGGTAGATAAAAATCTCATACAAGGATCTTTCCTACAAAACTGGCAGTAGCTTTAAAGAGACATCTTAACATCTACATAATTGCAGAAGTTGTAACCTTTCTAAAGAAGAAAATCTAAAATCTATGCAAAGTTCCCAATGAGAACTTTTAGAATACTAAATGAGCTGTACAGAAAAATAAAACATAAAATGGGGAAAAGGATGAAAAAAGCAATGGGATCCGACTCCTTGTATATGAATGAGTTTGTGATAGGTTTTGGTCCCTTAACATCCTCCAAAATACACTCATTGGTAAATAAAAAAAATAGTACTTAACAAACTACCCTCTTAAAAGGAAGTGCATATATCCCGTGCATATATTTTTTCTGATTATAAACTCCATAGAGAGATACATATCAACTATTTCATATACTCTCTGCTGGTTGGTCTTATGCAAATTGACACAAGCTAGGGTCATTTGAGAAGAGAGAACCTCACTTGAAGAAATGTCCCCACCAGATTGACCTCTGCCTTTCTTTTCTTAATTAGTGGTTAATGTGGGAGTCACCGAACATTGAGCAGTGCCAGACTGGACTGGTCCTACTGCTACAAAAAAGCAGTTTGAGCAAGCAATAAAGAGCAAGGCAGTAAGCAGCACTGGTTTCTGTCTCAGTCCCCATCTCTTCCTTCATGCCTTGAGTATCTACCCTGACATACCTCGGTGAAATAACTCCACTCCTCCACAAATTGCCTTTGGCCATGGTGTTTTTTCTTAGCAATAGAAACACAACTAGAACATGTTCCCATGATATAAATCCCAGCTGAGTTAATAAATCAGGGAAATTGCCCAGCCCTAACTGAGGCTGGCCATGGCCTACCCACAAGAAATTTTCCTTACACAGCATTTAAAATAATGTCAACTTATTTTAACCTACCTATTGCCAGCCATTTTACACTAAAGCCTCATTGTCTCATTTGATAATTAAAGTGTTCTGTGTTAGACAAAGCTTATTGAATTTTCCGCCCAAAATTGTCCTTGTGTAGGGCGTGCAAAATATTTTTAGTGCTGAAATTCCATATATAAATATGTTAAATAGTAAAGTTTTATTTATATCTTCTTGTGCTTGGAATTGAACTTGGGCCTTGTACTTGCTAGACAAGTGCCCTACCGTTGACCTACATCTGCAGCCGAATCTTGCTGTTTATTTAGTAGACAGTATTTCATATGCCTTGCTAAATTCAGGCATGACCTTCGCACTTTCCACTTACTCATCAGATTGGAGTTAGTGGCCACAGATAAATATAATCATCCAGGCGGTATCTGCACAGAACAGATGGATAGCCACGAATATACTCAGAAAACTTAACTAGCAATTTTAAGGAGAAGCACACTGAAGCTTTCTGTTATTGAAGATTGTGACTCGGCTGCAATCTTCTGGGTTTCTGGTATATCACAAGAAGTGGTCTTTCGTGTTATTATAAGTTGTTTCACATTGTGTCGTTAAGCCAGCTATTCATAAATGGTTATTTACTGACTTTGTGTTCATTTGTGCACGCCTTCACTCTGACCTCTTCATATTCAGAACCAAAGGTGCAGGGCTCTGGGAATCTCCATATAAAGACATATGGCTGAGATAAAGACATATGGCTTTCAATGATGTACTTGCAAATAGGAAATCTTCTAGAGTTGAATAGGAGGATCTGAGATTTTACAATATAGACAATGTTCACCTGCTAGTTTTCTTTTTATTGTATGACCATATTGATGAGAAACAAGAGTTGCTTTCCTAGATATCACGCTCATTTTCCACTCATTATAAACTACACGTGGATATAAGCACAGGGTGGGGAAGGCATTGCAGAAAGCTAAGCAAAGCCAAGCCTCACACAGTTTCTCTTTGCCATAACAGAAAGCATTTTCCTTCTGAGTTAGCTATCACATCAAACAAATTGCTGTTTGCTGTTTTAATTTTTGTACATTTCTTAAGTCCCGATAAAACCACTGCTTTCATTCTTTTGGGCTTAACAAATAAAAATGTCCTCTTGGTAATATTAGTGCTAAATCAATTTTAAGTTCTGTCTATTTTTACAGTGCCTGTTGAAGAAATGGAATTTTTCATGATTTAAATAAATAGGGAATTTATTAATTTTATTTAATAAATGATACTTAGCTAATTGGTAAATTAATCGCAATAAAACATGAAGACAATGGAGACACTGATTTCAAGGATCTCTTCATTCTGGAAGAACACTCACCTAGTGAAAGATTAAGGGGAGCATTTATTTTCACTGCTTGGTAATATGAATAGTGTTAACAGTTTAGTTTAATTTTTATAAGGTTTCAAGGTTATGGCTTCACAAAGTCATAAGCTGACTAGCTGTACAGTGTTACCTTCACAAAAAAGAGCATTCATATTACCAAGAATAAAAATATGTAAACAACTATATTTTAAAACCCTGAAGTATTTTATACTTACTCAGATACCAATTTACATATACACAGTAAAATATATTCTTTCTTGTTTTATCATATTCTTTTTTAATATAGTAAATATGATTCACTTACGAAGTAGCTTTATTAAACAATTCAGGATGAAAAGTTACATGTATGAGGATGTGTTGAGATGCATTTGAGTATCTTTAGGTTTCTGGTTGTACACATGTATTTCCTATAAGAACAAATATTATATATTTTTTTAGAAAGCTGTAAGCCCTTGAAATAACCTTTTTCTTAGAACCATCCTCCCTAGAAGATGTGTAGTAGGCATACACTAATCATGTTTCTGACAACTCTGCTGGTAATAACAAGAGAAGGGTACAGAACAGACACATGTCAACAAGCCACTGTATATTGGTGGGGACAGTTCATTAATTGAGGAGAGTCTGATCTCTATTTTATGTATCATCATTTGTAGTGATATGGAAGAAAATGGCCATCCAAAAGAAGTGGCACAATAAGGCATGGCTAAGGCCTTATTGGAGGGAGTGTGTTACTGTAGAGGCAGGCTTTGAGATCTCATATGTTCAAGTAACATCCAGTGTATCAGTTCACTTCCTGTTACCTTCAGATCAATATGGAAGGACTCTCAGCAACAGCACCATGTCTGCCTGCATGCTGCCTTGCTTTCCTTCATGATATTTCATTGGACTAAACCTCTGAACTGTAAGCGAGCCATCCCAATAAACATTTTCCTTATAAAAGTTGCTGTGGTCATAGTGTCTCTTTACAGCAATATAAACTCTAAGATATCATTATAATTATTATTTTAAAGTAAATTCATGTTTAGGGGATAGGGAAATGTCTTATCTAAAATTTAAAGTATTTGTGTCATATACTAACTTATCTAATACTATAAAGATATTAGGTTAAATAAGATTATTTGAAAAACTGAAAATTACAAAATGTGAACTATAATTAAACAGGTGAAAATTGATTTTATCAAAGCAGATATATGTTCTTGAATATTTACTAATATGATATTTGAGAAAACATCTAGCATGTCTCCACTTTTGAAATTTGGGATCAAAAGCAAGCAGTGTGGGAAATTTAGATGTCTGTCTGTAAAACATTAATTTTCCTACCATAAAAACTGATTCTAGTGGAGGATATAAATGACTAGCCTAGTAATTTTAAAAGAAGGCAGAAAAAAAATTGTATATTTTCATTTTGTTTAAAAATGGGCACACGCTCATACCCTAGCATGCATGAAGGGGTCAGAGGACAGCTTTGTGAATTTGTTCTCTCTTTCTATCTTTACAACCTGTTCCTGGGTTCAGAAAACTGAATTCAGGTTTATGGGCTTGTGACATAGTACTTAACCTGCTGAGCCATCATGCTGGTGCCCCAAAATGATATTGTTACTAAAACAACAATGATACAATACTTCAGGTAAATGAAAACATAATAAAGTCTCTTTATTCATCTTTACAAAACAGATATTTTTAAAAATTAAAATGATAAATAACAATTATAACATGTTTCTGAATATATTTCTTTTGTTTATATCAACAATTTTAGTACTTTCTATATTGATTTTTCTTGAGGATAGCTAAATCTCCATAAGGTTGAAAATAAAATTTGAATTCAGAATATAAGCTTTTAGGTATATATTAGCAACTGACACATCGTAATTTTATTTAAATGGCATAAGACTGCAATTTAACAAAAATGTAGCTGAGAAGTTCATGCATAATCATTACCTGTTATACTGTTAGCAATATTACCACAGAAACAGTATGTCCAGGATGGTTCACCTAAGTGTAGTATGAATGAAAAGACTTGATGACAAGAGTTAACATTCAACAGCCATTTCAATGTTTGTTATACTAATCATGATGGGAGGAAATACAATTTAGGGGAAAGAATGTACATCAGGATAAAGTTAGAATAACAATATTTTGCCTATTTTTAGTGTATAACTTATTGCCACTTCATAGAACTTTCAAGAATATCTGATACCCAACCTTACCTGTCCTTTTAAGACTATTTCCTCCTCAGATTCTAAATACGTTCCTATATTCTCTGCCCACTGTAGTCATGACTCATATTCTGTGCTTTTCCTGTGGCTTTAGCGGTCCATTTAATTATAAGATAAAGTGAAAGGCATTATTGCTGACTTTCCTAAAGCAAATATCACAAGAGCAAGTGAGCTAGGGCAGACGGGTCAGGTTCATATGCTGTTTGAAGACACCAGGTTTATCAGACTGAGAGAGTTTGAGAGAGGAAAAAGACCTGCAAGTGGTAAACTCCGATTGGGAGTATAAACATCTGCTTCCTTGGAATTTCTCTTCTTTTCCCTCCATATCTAGCATTTTACTGTCTGTGGGACCATAAAGGACTAGTTATTTCCAGTTCTGATACTGTTATAGACTTGAAAATATCAAAAATAACACTTTGAATGGTGACGATTAAGTGACTCTGATTATGGACCTAGATTCATAAGGCACAATATTTAATTCAGCTTCATCAGCATCCTTTTCTCTGAAAGTTTAGATAACACATATTTTACAAGTCTTGCTGATAACACTTGAGCTACCTGCTGCTTGCCTTCAGGAATGTTTGATTCAAGTCACTGATAATGTGGGAAACTCATTTTTTTCTGGACTACAGACATAGCTATTTGTTTCCAAATACTCACTATTAAGTCCCATTTCAGGGGATCATCATATTGCAGTTTCCAAAACCACTAAATTCCATTAAGAACATTATTTTATCTTGTAGCCAAAGTGAAAAAATCAATTTGGTGTACAATAATCATTTAAATATGAATGTAGGAAAATGGATAAAGATGATTCTGAAAAATTTGACTTTTTAGTGAACATTTATGACTACATTTCTATTGAAAGCAGTTACCACAGAAAGAATATACACATGAACTTATAGAATATATGTCAAAAATACGTATCTTGTTTTATAGTCATTAAAAAAGGCTCGGGATAGTAGGCATTTTATTAAAATAATAATGAGTAATTAATATTTGTCTTGTAACTTATTACATTATCATCTAACAATAAGTCACTACTCATAACACTTTGGAATACTGATCTGCTCCCGTTGATTCAACATGTCAAAGACTAACCTAGCACATAACCCATCACATTATACAATTTTCCAAAATGAACATGTCTTTGAAAAATGATGAATTCTCCATTACCTAACAATGTGAATCTGATATGGGCTAAGTGGAAAAATACTAAAATTACCCCCTCATCAATACCAATGTGGAATGGAAGCTTAAATTAAAGATCTAAGAGATATGCAGTAGTCTAGCCTACATTAATTTCCTCATGCATCTGACATTATATTAGAAAAAGAAGTCTTTCTTTTTAATAAAAAGCTTTAGGGGGTGATTCTGCTTTGACATCACAGTCATGGGATTGTAAGAGCTAAGTGAAAGGGTAAAAAGGGTTTAACAGCTAAGTTACAAAAAGTTACCCATTCTACTGGAGACTCACAAGCATTGGGACAACAGCAAGACAATGACACTGGTCTCAAAGTTACACACACACAGCATGGACGAGCTCACTGTGAGCCTTGTCAGTTTGGTTGCTCACCTTCCTGGACTTAGGGGGAGCTGGAAGGACCTTGGACTTAACATAGTGAAGGGAACCCTGATGGCTCTTTGGCTTGGAGAGGGGCCGAGTGGGGGTATGGGTGGAAGGGAGGGGAGGGAAGGGGGAGGAGGAGGGGAGGAGATGGAAATTTTTAATAAAAAAAAAAGAAAGAGAAAAAAAAGTTACACACACACACAAACACACACACATATACTATTTAACAGAGGGATTAATGAAGGCTTAGCAACCTCCTGTGTAATACTTTATATTCCTGTCTTATAGACGTTAGGCATACAGTGGACATATATAAACAGATACTACCATGTGCTCCCTCAGTTCTTCTACTGAGCTCAGAGTTTGCACAGCTCTGTGAATAATCACACAAGGATCAACGTTCGGGACATATATGCTCATTTCATTTGACTCCTATGCTCTTTGATTTTACCTGACACTTTAATGTCCTGATTTCTGAACACTGGTAAAATGTTAGTCAGTTGCTCTGCTTAATTCATGCTTTATTGGTTATACATAGACATGAAGACATTGAGTCACTGACTCATATTTATTTTGCTTTTGGTTTCCATCTTTCTTCTCCCACAGCCCTCAGCAGCTTTCAGCACCAGCATCACCATGCTTCACTGGACACATACTTTCAGAAACCAGTGAACATTTTCTTTTAGTGAGCAGAACTATAAGTACTTGAGGGAATGCTGGTTCAGCATTATGGGAGCATGGCTCAAAGCTCTAAAGTTTAAGCTTAGTTTCAAATCTTTCAACAACATTTTCGACATGGATACAGTTTGTTATTTTTGAGATAAGAATTCCAGAATATATTGCTTTACAATATTACTTTCTCACTTATTCTCATAATATTTAGCTTACTCATGTGATCGCTATTATGATGACGATTTTGGTCTAGATTTCACTTAGGCAGCTAAAATCAATGACAGGAGCATTCTTTACTTTTCTACCACTTAACAATAAATTTAGTATATGTAAGAACCTTTTAGTTGACATGCTTTCTGAAAAATAGAACTTGCTTTTGGTTACTGTTATTCCGCATATACTTTGTGTCTTTCACATTCCAAGAAACTTGGTCCTACCCTTTTGAGATTGAAGGTCAATGAAAAAGACAATTGTTAATGAAGTGAGCACATAAATAAATAGAATTTCATCTGTGGAATATGTTAGTATGATCTAAATAAAGCATGGAGTGGTTGCCATATGAGATAGACAGAATGAACCAGTACACTGTGGTGAGTATGTTTAGGAAGAATTGAGTAAATAAGAAGTCCTGTGAATAGACCCTCACAAGAAAGGGGTAGGAAAAGTGTTCATTCAGGGCTTCAATAACATTACCCTTTTAGACTCAGAGTCTTTCTGAAAACATTTCTGATTATACCATCAAACATTCTTTTATGTTAAAACTTGCTAGGAAGTAAATAGATGTCAGTGCCCCCATATGAACATCATTCATTTTTCTGTGTGTGTATTCCAGAAAAAAATGGTTCTTATTTTTCTTGTATCTAAATTTTTCTAACTCATTTTGCTCCCTCTACATTCTTTTGTATTTTAAACTTTCCTATTAAAAACATTGCAAATAAAACAATTACCAGACACAAAATCTATAAAACTCAAGAACTTTTATTTGGTTATAGTAGCCATTCAGAAGAGAAGCTGTGGTGTTTCACATTGGATTTTATACTTTTGTTATAAAATCCACTACCAAAACAGAAGACCCCAACAGTGTTAAAACTGGAAAGCAATTAGCTTTCTATCCTTGTTCATTGCTTGTGTTTATTACCTGCATTTGGTCCTGCCTAATACCCTTTACCGCTCTTTTCTACATGTTATAATGTACCAACATGTATATTTGTTTACATATACAAATATATTATTGAATAGATTTCTCAAGTGAGGAAGAACATGCTTACATACTGTGAAAAAAAATGTTTTATCAGTCATTGCTTCTCTAGTTATGCTCCTCTTTTGCACCTTATTAAAAAGAGACAATCACCTTATTTCCTTCCATTTTCTGTTGAGCACACTGCAATTAGCTTTATTTTTAACCCGCTTCCAAATTGCAACTATGTTCATGGTGAGCATACAACCGCTCACATATCCAGTGTCACTCCATCAATGCCCTAATTTGTGGGATTCATTGTCTCTCCATCTAATGGGCTGCTTAATTACACTCTGCCTTTCTGCTTACCTGGCATCTTGTGGGCCTCACAAGAGCCCCTCAGGACTCAGTCATTAGAGTCCATCTTCTCTCCACTCATGATTGTGGGAGAGTAACTGCAACACTGAAGCTTAAAGCAAAAGCTATCTACGGACGCCAGGCAACTTCACATATCCTAGCCTACCATGCCCTTTGACAATTTGATTTTCCCTTTGTTTGTTTTTGAGACAAGGAAACACTATGCACCCTGGCCAGCCTGAAATTCACTTTGCAGAGTTGGTTGGCTTCAAACTCAGAGATCTTTCACTGCTGCCTCCCGCAAGTCACCAAGTCCTGCCTGAAATGTCTATTTGAATCTTGAGTAGAACTGATTCATAAGTACCACCAACCCAACATATCAAAAATTCTTCTACAAATAATTTTGATGCTTTATTTCCATCTCAATTAGTGGTACATGTAATCTAGCAGTTGTTGCTAAGGAATATGGTCCATCTCTGATGGAGGACACTCATTGGTTAATAAAGAAACTGTCTTGGCCCTTTGATAGGATAGAAAATTAAGAAGGCAGAGTAAACAGAACAGAATGCTGGGAAGAAGGCAGTGAGGCAGATGCTTCAGACAGTCGTCATGCCACTCCTCTCCGAGACTGACACAGGTTAAGATCTTTCCTGGTAAGCCACCCATCATGGTGCTACACAGATTATTAGAAATGGGGTAAGCAAGATGTGAGAAGTTATCCAGTAAGAGGCTAGAGCTAATGGGCCAGGCAGTGTTTAAATGAATACAGTTTGTGTGTTGTTATTTCGGGTGTAAAGCTAACCATGCGGGAGCCGGGCAGGATGAAAAGCAGCCCTGCCCGCAGTTCATCACTACACATCTCCACTCCCTCCTTCCCTCTCTCCCATCTCTCCTTCTCTCTCTCTCCCTTCCCTCCTTCTCTCTCTCCCATCTCTCCTTCTCTCTCTCCCTTCCCTCCTTCTCTCTCTCCCATCTCTCCTTCTCTCTCTCCCTTCCCTCCTTCTCTTCCTTTCTCCTCCCCCTCCTCTTTTCCTTCTTTCCAGCTTTGGTTTGTTCATGCACTCATTTGTCATTCTTTCTTTGAGACAGAGTCTCATTATGTCATGTAGACTGGTCTCAAATTCACTACATTTCTGTCTCAGACTCCCCACTAAGATTACAGCAAAATTTGGAGTAGTTAAAAGTAATCACTTTTCAACCCCCTTCTGACACTTCACACATTTAAATCAAATTCTGTAGGCTATGCTATGAATGCACTTTCAGAACTTGTCCCCTGCTTCCCTTCACTGCTATAGTTCCTGGAAAGCCATCACTATTTTTGAATTGCTGTTACTGGTGGGTATTTCCTCCTTTTTTTTTCTTGAACAATTCCAGTGGATTGTAATGGAACAGCCAGGTAGATCTCTTTGAGCTTCTATCAGACAGACACTACTTTCTCCCTAAAAATATCCCAAGTTTCCCAGAGCCACAAAGAGTAACAGGCAGATCTCTCCCGTCTACCTGCTCCCATTCTTGCTGTAACTAACATGCACTGGTCAGGCATACTCCACAGTGCCTTCCTGTCTTTAGACTACACTTTCAAGTATTTGGTTTTACCGCTTGTCCACTGAGCTTCTTCCACATAACTTCCCTACTCACTTACTTCCATACTGCAGCTCCTTCTTCACAGTCAAGTCTTCATGCACTCTCTTTTAAGTGTAATTCCTGCCCCTAGGGACACTTCTAATCTAAGGAAACTATAAAGAATGGATAGCCAGGTCCTAAAACACATTGTGTGTTTGTGCATGTGAGTGGGCAAATGTATGTATGCTAGGGTCTGTGAGTGTGTGTGTATGTGAGTACTGGTTAGCACATGTGAGTCTGTGAGTGACTGTATGTGAGTACCTGTGAGTATGTGAGTAAGCATGTGAGTACCTGTGAGTACGTGAGTGTGCATGTGAGTGTGTGAGTGTGCATGTGAGTGCCTGTGAGTATATGAGTGTGTGTGAGTGTCTGTATGTGTGTGAGAGTGCCTGTGAGCACGTGAGTGTGTATAAATGCCTGTGAGTATGTGTGTGTGAATGTCTGTGAGCATGCGAGTGTGTATAAGTGCCTGTATGTGTGCCTGTGAGTATGTGAGTGTGTGTGTGAGTGCCTGTGAGAGTGCTTGTGAGCATGTGAATGTATATGTCAGTGCCTGTGAGTATATGAGTGTGTATGAGCACCTGTGAGTGTGTGTATGAGTGTCTGTGAGTATATGAGTGTGTGAGAGTGCCTGTGAGTTTGTGAATGTATATGTGAGTGCCTGTGAGTATATGAGTGTGTATGAGTGCCTGTGAGTATATGTGTATGTGTGTGTGTGTGCCTGAGTCTGTGGAGTGTGTGTGAATGCCAGTGAGTGTAAGT